>NW_026609524.1:55000-366414 GCF_029499605.1 Hyla sarda | reverse complement strand
TGGTGTAGAGGAGTCTCCTGTACTGGGGATTACATTATATATATATATATATATCATCACTGGGTGTAGAGGGGTCTCCTGTACTGGGATTACATTATATATATATATCATCACTGGTATAGAGGAGTCTCCTGTACTGGGATTACATTATATATATATATCATCACTGGTGTAGAGGGTCTCCTGTACTGGGATTACATTATATATATATATATATCATCACTGGTGTAGAGGGGTCTCCTGTACTGGGATTACATTATATATATATATCATCACTGGTGTAGAGGGGTCTCCTGTACTGGGATTACATTATATATATATATATCATCACTGGTGTAGAGGGGTCTCCTGTACTGGGATTACATTATATATATATATATATATCATCACTGGTGTAGAGGGGTCTCCTGTACTGGGATTACATTATATATATATATCATCACTGGTGTAGAGGGGTCTCCTGTACTGGGATTACATTATATATATATATATATATCATCACTGGTGTAGAGGAGTCTCCTGTACTGGGATTACATTATATATATATATCATCACTGGTGTAGAGGGGTCTCCTGTACTGGGATTACATTATATATATATATATATATCATCACTGGTGTAGAGGGGTCTCCTGTACTGGGATTACATTATATATATATATATATATCATCACTGGTGTAGAGGGGTCTCCTGTACTGGGATTACATTATATATATATATATATATATATATATATCATCACTGGTGTAGAGGGGTCTCCTGTACTGGGATTACATTATATATATAGTATATATATATATATATATATCATCACTGGTGTAGAGGAGTCTCCTGTACTGGGATTACATTATATATATATATATATATCATCACTGGTGTAGAGGAGTCTCCTGTACTGGGATTACATTATATATATATATATATCATCACTGGTGTAGAGGGGTCTCCTGTACTGGATTACATTATATATATATATATCATCACTGGTGTAGAGGAGTCTCCTGTACTGGGATTACATTATATATATATATATATATATCATCACTGGTGTAGAGGGGTCTCCTGTACTGGGATTACATTATATATATATATATATATCATCACTGGTGTAGAGGGGTCTCCTGTACTGGGATTACATTATATATATATATATATATATATATATATATATCATCACTGGTGTAGAGGGGTCTCCTGTACTGGGATTACATTATATATATATATATCATCACTGGTGTAGAGGGGTCTCCTGTACTGGGATTACATTATATATATATATCATCACTGGTGTAGAGGGGTCTCCTGTACTGGGATTACATTATATATATATATCATCACTGGTGTAGAGGGGTCTCCTGTACTGGGATTACATTATATATATATATATATATCATCACTGGTGTAGAGGGGTCTCCTGTACTGGGATTACATTATATATATATATATATCATCACTGGTGTAGAGGGATCTCCTGTACTGGGATTACATTATATATATATATATCATCACTGGTGTAGAGGAGTCTCCTGTACTGGGATTACATTATATATATATATATCATCACTGGTGTAGAGGAGTCTCCTGTACTGGGATTACATTATATATATATATATCATCACTGGTGTAGAGGAGTCTCCTGTACTGGGATTACATTATATATATATATATCATCACTGGTGTAGAGGGGTCTCCTGTACTGGGATTACATTATATATATATATATATATATATATCATCACTGGTGTAGAGGGGTCTCCTGTACTGGGATTACATTATATATATATATATCATCACTGGTGTAGAGGGGTCTCCTGTACTGGGATTACATTATATATATATATATATATATCATCACTGGTGTAGAGGGGTCTCCTGTACTGGGATTACATTATATATATATATATCATCACTGGTGTAGAGGGGTCTCCTGTACTGGGATTACATTATATATATATATATATATATCATCACTGGTGTAGAGGGGTCTCCTGTACTGGGATTACATTATATATATATATCATCACTGGTATAGAGGGGTCTCCTGTACTGGGATTACATTATATATATATATCATCACTGGTATAGAGGGGTCTCCTGTACTGGGATTACATTATATATATATCATCACTGGTGTAGAGGGGTCTCCTGTACTGGGATTACATTATATATATATATATATATCATCACTGGTGTAGAGGAGTCTCCTGTACTGGGATTACATTATATATATATATATCATCACTGGTGTAGAGGGGTCTCCTGTACTGGGATTACATTATATATATATATATATATCATCACTGGTGTAGAGGGGTCTCCTGTACTGGGATTACATTATATATATATATCATCACTGGTGTAGAGGAGTCTCCTGTACTGGGATTACATTATATATATATATATCATCACTGGTGTAGAGGAGTCTCCTGTACTGGGATTACATTATATATATATATATATCATCACTGGTGTAGAGGAGTCTCCTGTACTGGGATTACATTATATATATATATATATCATCACTGGTGTAGAGGGGTTCCTGTACTGGGATTACATTATATATATATATCATCACTGGTGTAGAGGGGTCTCCTGTACTGGGATTACATTATATATATATATATATATATATATCATCACTGGTGTAGAGGGGTCTCCTGTACTGGGATTACATTATATATATATATATCATCACTGGTGTAGAGGAGTCTCCTGTACTGGTATTACATTATATATATATATATCATCACTGGTGTAGAGGGGTCTCCTGTACTGGGATTACATTATATATATATATATCATCACTGGTGTAGAGGGGTCTCCTGTACTGGGATTACATTATATATATATATATCATCACTGGTGTAGAGGAGTCTCCTGTACTGGGATTACATTATATATATATATATCATCACTGGTGTAGAGGGGTCTCCTGTACTGGGATTACATTATATATATATATATCATCACTGGTGTAGAGGGGTCTCCTGTACTGGGATTACATTATATATATATATATCATCAC
The DNA here is from genome assembly GCF_029499605.1 of Hyla sarda. Classification (NCBI taxonomy): domain Eukaryota; kingdom Metazoa; phylum Chordata; class Amphibia; order Anura; family Hylidae; genus Hyla; species Hyla sarda. The sequence continues at coordinate 363,389 of NW_026609524.1, read as the reverse complement.
TGGTGTAGAGGGGTCTCCTGTACTGGGATTACATTATATATATATATCATCACTGGTGTAGAGGGGTCTCCTGTACTGGGATTACATTATATATATATATATCATCACTGGTGTAGAGGAGTCTCCTGTACTGGATTACATTATATATATATATCTCATCACTGGTGTAGAGGGGTCTCCTGTACTGGGATTACATTATATATATATATATCATCACTGGTGTAGAGGGGTCTCCTGTACTGGGATTACATTATATATATATATATATATATCATCACTGGTGTAGAGGGGTCTCCTGTACTGGGATTACATTATATATATATATCATCTCTGGTGTAGAGGGGTCTCCTGTACTGGGATTACATTATATCTATATATATCATCACTGGTGTAGAGGGGTCTCCTGTACTGGAATTACATTATATATATATATCATCACTGGTGTAGAGGGGTCTCCTGTACTGGGATTACATTATATATATATATATCATCACTGGTGTAGAGGAGTCTCCTGTACTGGGATTACATTATATATATATATATATCATCACTGGTGTAGAGGAGTCTCCTGTACTGGGATTACATTATATATATATATATCATCACTGGTGTAGAGGGGTCTCCTGTACTGGGATTACATTATATATATATATCATCACTGGTGTAGAGGAGTCTCCTGTACTGGGATTACATTATATATATATATCATCACTGGTGTAGAGGGGTCTCCTATACTGGGATTACATTATATATATATATATCATCACTGGTGTAGAGGAGTCTCCTGTACTGGGATTACATTATATATATATATTGGGGTCTCCTGTACTGGGATTACATTATATATATATTGGGGTCTCCTGTACTGGGATTACATTATATATATATTGGGGTCTCCTGTACTGGGATTACATTATATATATATTGGGGTCTCCTGTACTGGGATTACAGTATATATATATTGGGGTCTCCTGTACTGGGATTACATTATATATATATTGGGGTCTCCTGTACTGGGATTACATTATATATATATTGGGGTCTCCTGTACTGGGATTACATTATATATATATTGGGGTCTCCTGTACTGGGATTACAGTATATATATATTGGGGTCTCCTGTACTGGGATTACATTATATATATATTGGGGTCTCCTGTACTGGGATTACATTATATATATATTGGGGTCTCCTGTACTGGGATTACATTATATATATATATATTGGGGTCTCCTGTACTGGGATTACATTATATATATATTGGGGTCTCCTGTACTGGGATTACATTATATATATATTGGGGTCTCCTGTACTGGGATTACATTATATATATATTGGGGTCTCCTGTACTGGGATTACATTATATATATATATATTGGGGTCTCCTGTACTGGGATTACATTATATATATATTGGGGTCTCCTGTACTGGGATTACATTATATATATATATATTGGGGTCTCCTGTACTGGGATTACATTATATATATTATCTTTATACTATACATTAGATCAGGATCCTACAATCTTGGCTCTTCAGCTACTACAACTCCCAGCATTTCCCCTGAGTAGTGGTCTGATGCAGGGAGTATTCCTTTTGTCACCTCTGTGGAGCCGTCCAGCTCTGCTACATCTGTGTGATTCTTATTAGTAGAATTCCGTCCCGGAGTCGTTACGTCCTTCGCCGTCGCGTTGCGTTACTCATCTGATTTGTTTTCTTCATCCTCAGATTTCTCGCCGTCATTTACGATGCGGATTTCGTTGCGGTTTTGGTCGTAGCCGCCCACAACGCCACAAATCGGTGTCCAAGCAACTCGGCGCTTATTCTGGGCTTAATCCGAAAAAACGATTTTTCCGGTAAGTGTTGGGTCTCTTATATTTTCCTCCACACGGACAACACGAAATCTGATAGGACGCGGTTCTGAAGCGCAATTCACACGAATGCTGGCACAGGATACATTGGCGCCAATTCCGCGCTGTGATAAACGAACCCTCTTTGTAGAACTTCTCGCTATACGAAGATTCAGGGCGTGTGATGAATCTGCTCTTTAACCCTTTCACACCACAGACATTTTTGGCGATTTTTTTCCCCGTTTTTTTAACCATTTTTTTTTCTTCCTCGCCATCTATGACGCGGAACGGTTTTTATTTGTTTCGTACAGGTCACGTTTTTAATGTTTTACTTTATTTTACAATATAATGTGATGAGGAACGAAAAATCGTAAACTGCCGCCATACGTTTATCTCGCGGTCGTCACCTTTACGACGGATCCAAATTTATAGACTTTGTTGTCTCCGGCTGCGTTCTTTTGCGCAGTGATTTTCGGGGTAGGCGATCGTGGTTATTTTTTTTTTCAGAAATGAACCAAGAAGATTTTGTGGATTTTATTTATTTTTTATAACTTTTTTCTTTCTTACGTTTTTTTTCCTCCTGTGGTCGTTCGCACAGGTCGCCGCTTTCCATACGTTATTGATCGAAGACTAATAGTCGCATAATGGGGATTGTTGTAGCGTCCGTCCGCCATGATGGCAGTGATGGGGGGTAAGTGATCGTACGGAGGCGCCCCCTTCTGTCTAATCGCCAAATGCTGTGGTCGCCATCAGTCACAGACTCTAAGGGGTTAAGTGGCCAGGATCGGGGGTTACCTTGGTTGCTATAGAAACATCCTGCAATTTTTTTAATTTTATTTATTTATTTTTAACCTCTCACACCCCAAAATGTGTTCATTTATGACAGTGGTCTCCAAACTGTGGAGCTCTTTCAAAACTACAACTCCCAGCATACTCAGACAGCCAACATCTGGAGGGCCACAGTTCAGAGACCACTGATTTATGACATCACCAGGTTTACTAACATAAATCTTATAATGTTTTGTTGGTACATGATGGGAGTTGTAGTTATTTTGCCTGTACATGTTGGGAGTTGTAGTTTTTTTGTCGGTGCATGATGGGAGTTGTAGTTTTTTGCCTGTACATGATGGGAGTTGTAGTTTATTTGCCTGTACCTGATGGGAGTTGTAGTTTTTTGCCTGTACATGATGGGAGTTGTAGTTTATTTGCCTGTACATGATGGGAGTTGTAGTTTTTTGTTGTAGTTTTTTTGTCGGTGCATAATGGGAATTGTAGTTTTTTGTTGGAGCATGATGGGAGTTGTAATTTATTTGCCTGTACCTGATGGGAGTTGTAGTTTTTTGCCTGTACATGATGGGAGTTGCAGTGTTTGCCTGTACATGATGGGAGTTGTAGTTTTTTGCCTGTACCTGATGGGAGTTGTAGTTTTTTGCCTGTACCTGATGGGAGTTGTAGTTTTTGCCTGTACCTGATGGGAGTTGTAGTTTTTGCCTGTACATGATGGGAGTTGTAGTTTTTTTTTGCCTGTACATGATGGGAGTTGTAGTTTTTTTTGCCTGTACATGATGGGAGTTGTAGTTTTTTTTGCCTGTACATGATGGGAGTTGTAGTTTTTTTTTGCCTGTACATGATGGGAGTTGTAGTTTTTTTTTGCCTGTACATGATGGGAGTTGTAGTTTTTTTTTCCTGTACATGATGGGAGTTGTAGTTTTTTTGCCTGTACATGATGGGAGTTGTAGTTTTTTGCCTGTACCTGATGGGAGTTGTAGTTTTTTGCCTGTACCTGATGGGAGTTGTAGTTTTTGCCTGTACCTGATGGGAGTTGTAGTTTTTGCCTGTACATGATGGGAGTTGTAGTTTTTTTTTGCCTGTACATGATGGGAGTTGTAGTTTTTTTTGCCTGTACATGATGGGAGTTGTAGTTTTTTTTTGCCTGTACATGATGGGAGTTGTAGTTTTTTTTTGCCTGTACATGATGGGAGTTGTAGTTTTTTTTTGCCTGTACATGATGGGAGTTGTAGTTTTTTTTTCCTGTACATGATGGGAGTTGTAGTTTTTTTGCCTGTACATGATGGGAGTTGTAGTTTTTTGCCTGTACCTGATGGGAGTTGTAGTTTTTTGCCTGTACCTGATGGGAGTTGTAGTTTTTGCCTGTACCTGACGGGAGTTGTAGTTTTTGCCTGTACATGATGGGAGTTGTAGTTTTTTTTTCCTGTACATGATGGGAGTTGTAGTTTTTTTTGCCTGTACATGATGGGAGTTGTAGTTTTTTTTTTCCTGTACATGATGGGAGTTGTAGTTTTTTTTGCCTGTACATGATGGGAGTTGTAGTTTTTTTTTGCCTGTACATGATGGGAGTTGTAGTTTATTTGCCTGTACATGATGGGAGTTGTAGTTTTTTTTGCCTGTACATGATGGGAGTTGTAGTTTTTTTTTGCCTGTACATGATGGGAGTTGTAGTTTATTTGCCTGTACATGATGGGAGTTGTAGTTTTTTGTTGTAGTTTTTTTGTCGGTGCATAATGGGAATTGTAGTTTTTTGTTGGAGCATGATGGGAGTTGTAATTTATTTGCCTGTACCTGATGGGAGTTGTAGTTTTTTGCCTGTACATGATGGGAGTTGCAGTGTTTGCCTGTACATGATGGGAGTTGTAGTTTTTTGCCTGTACCTGATGGGAGTTGTAGTTTTTTGCCTGTACCTGATGGGAGTTGTAGTTTTTTGTTGTAGTTTTTTTGTCGGTGCATAATGGGAATTGTAGTTTTTTGTTGGAGCATGATGGGAGTTGTAATTTATTTGCCTGTACCTGATGGGAGTTGTAGTTTTTTGCCTGTACATGATGGGAGTTGCAGTGTTTGCCTGTACATGATGGGAGTTGTAGTTTTTTGCCTGTACCTGATGGGAGTTGTAGTTTTTGCCTGTACCTGATGGGAGTTGTAGTTTTTGCCTGTACATGATGGGAGTTGTAGTTTTTTTTGCCTGTACATGATGGGAGTTGTAGTTTTTTTTGCCTGTACATGATGGGAGTTGTAGTTTTTTTTTGCCTGTACATGATGGGAGTTGTAGTTTTTTTTGCCTGTACATGATGGGAGTTGTAGTTTTTTTTTGCCTGTACATGATGGGAGTTGTAGTTTATTTGCCTGTACATGATGGGAGTTGTAGTTTTTTGTTGTAGTTTTTTTGTCGGTGCATAATGGGAATTGTAGTTTTTTGTTGGAGCATGATGGGAGTTGTAATTTATTTGCCTGTACCTGATGGGAGTTGTAGTTTTTTGCCTGTACATGATGGGAGTTGCAGTGTTTGCCTGTACATGATGGGAGTTGTAGTTATTTTGCCTGTACATGTTGGGAGTTGTAGTTTTTTTGTCGGTGCATGATGGGAGTTGTAGTTTTTTGCCTGTACATGATGGGAGTTGTAGTTTATTTGCCTGTACCTGATGGGAGTTGTAGTTTTTTGCCTGTACATGATGGGAGTTGTAGTTTTTTTGCCTGTACATGATGGGAGTTGTAGTTTTTTTTTGCCTGTACATGATGGGAGTTGTAGTTTTTTTTTGCCTGTACATGATGGGAGTTGTAGTTTTTTTTGCCTGTACATGATGGGAGTTGTAGTTTTTTTTTGCCTGTACATGATGGGAGTTGTAGTTTTTTTTGCCTGTACATGATGGGAGTTGTAGTTTTTTGCCGGTGGTTATGTGAGGGATCGGTGATCAGATGTAATCGCTGATGGATCTGATGCTGATAACAATCTGTAGAGAAGTGATAAAGTCCACGGCAGATAACAGAGCTGGCGCCGCTCGTCCTACCGCTCATTTACATGGAGCGTCCGTGTGGGGCGGGGTCCGGAGGAGATGGGAGTCCGGGGCCCTGAGCATCGGGGGCCACAGTGAGGAAATACGTATAATAGGGCGGCAGAGCTGAGCGGACCGGGGCCCCAGGAGGTAATAATTGTATAGAGACGACCCTATGATAACCCTGCTGGGCATCTCACATCTATCTCATATCTATCTCATATCTATCTATCTCATATCTATCTATCTCATATCTATCTATCTCATATCTATCTATCTATCTCATATCTATCTATCTCATATCTATCTATCTCATATCTATCTATCTCATATCTATCTATCTCATATCTATCTATCTCATATCTATCTATCTCATATCTATCTATCTCATATCTATCTATCTCATATCTATCTATCTATCTATCTATCTCATATCTATCTCATATCTATCTCATATCTATCTATCTCATATCTATCTATATCTATCTATCTATCTCATATCTATCTATCTATCTATCTATCTATCTCATATCTATCTATCTCATATCTATCTATCTATCTATCTATCTATCTATCTATCTCATATCTATCTATCTATCTATCTATCTCATATCTATCTATCTCATATCTATCTATCTATCTATCTCATATCTATCTCATATCTATCTATCTATCTATCTATCTCATATCTATCTATCTATCTATCTATCTATCTATCTATCTCATATCTATCTATCTCATATCTATCTATCTCATATCTATCTATCTCATATCTATCTATCTATCTATCTATCTCATATCTATCTATCTATCTATCTCATATCTATCTATCTCATATCTATCTATCTCATATCTATCTATCTATCTCATATCTATCTATTTATCTCATATCTATCTATCTATCTATCTATCTCATATCTATCTCATATCTATCTCATATCTATCTATCTCATATCTATCTCATATCTATCTATCTCATATCTATCTATCTATCTATCTATCTCATATCTATCTATCTCACATCTATGTAATTGATCTCACTCCAGGCTGTTTAGCTCACAGAGCATTGTCTGGGGTCTGTAAGGGTCTCCAGTCGGCAGGGTCATGTGATTTGTCATTTGTCAGAGGAGAAGTTTCTGAGTCGCCCATAGCAACCAATCCGATCGCTTCTTTCATTTTTGAAAAGGCCTCTGGTTGCTATGGGCAACTCAGCAAAAATCTTCCCTTTGCCCTTTGCCTTTTGCCCTTGGTTTTGGTGATGATTTTACCGTATTTTCTGCTCGTGTGGCGCCGTTACTTGACATGTGAACGCGGCCTTACGCTCAGCCCCCTGGATTCACAGTTTTCGGGCGATAATAATTGGCGTTCTCCGGCGCTCGCTGACGTCTTTATCTTTTATGAGTAATAAATATGTTTGCGTTGCGGTTTAGATGGGAAGCGACATTTTTATGGACACCTAGAAACGTGCGCCTGTGTTTACCCTCTCTATGGACGTGCGCCATTTTCTTCATGTTACCATATATTGCTACATCAAACAGCCGGAGCCGCTATACGGGAGCGCTCAGCTATACAGGGGTTAATCATTAATCCGCCGCATCTTCTGCTTCATTACTCCTGGGTGAGTGGAGCCACAGTGCAGGCTTAGATACATCGGCTCAGAGGACAGTATCACACATCATAGGCTTAGATACATCGGCTCAGAAGACAGTATCACACATCATAGGATTAGATACATCGGCTCAGAGGACAGTATCACACATCATAGGATTAGATACATCGGCTCAGAAGACAGTATCACACATCATAGGATTAGATACATCGGCTCAGAGGACAGTATCACACATCATAGGATTAGATACATCGGCTCAGCAGACAGTATCACACATCATAGGATTAGATACATCGGCTCAGCAGACAGTATCACACACCATAGGCTTAGATACATCGGCTCAGCAGACAGTATCACACATCATAGGATTAGATACATCGGCTCAGCAGACAGTATCACAAATCATAGGATTAGATACATCGGCTCAGAAGACAGTATCACACATCATAGGGTTAGATACATCAGGTCAGAAGACAGTATCACACATCATAGGATTAGATACATCGGCTCAGCAGACAGTATCACACGTCATAGGATTAGATACATCTGCTCAGCAGACAGTATCACAAATCATAGGATTAGATACATCAGCTCAGAAGACAGTATCACACATCATAGGCTTAGATACATCAGCTCAGCAGACAGTATCACACGTAATAGGATTAGATACATTGGCTCAGCAGACAGTATAACACATCATAGGCTTAGATACATTGGCTCAGCAGACAGTATCACACATCATAGGATTAGATACATCGGCTCAGCAGACAGTATCACAAATCATAGGATTAGATATATTGGCTCAGAAGACAGTATCACACATCATAGGGTTAGATACATCGGCTCAGAAGACAGTATCACACATCATAGAATTAGATACATTGGCTCAGCAGACAGTATCACACGTCATAGGATTAGATACATCGGCTGAGCAGACAGTATCACACATCATAGGCTTAGATACATCGGCTCAGCAGACAGTATCACACGTCATAGGATTAGATATATCGGCTCAGCAGACAGTATCACACATCATAGGCTTAGATACATCGGCTCAGCAGACAGTATCACACGTAATAGGATTAGATACATTGGCTCAGCAGACAGTATCACACATCATAGGCTTAGATACATTGGCTCAGCAGACAGTATCACACATCATAGTATTAGATACATCGGCTCAGCAGAAAGTATCACATATCATAGTATTAGATACATCAGCTCAGCAGACAGTATCACACATCATAGGATTAGATACATCAGCTCAGCAGACAGTATCACACATCATAGGATTAGATATATCGGCTCAGCAGACAGTATCACACATCATAGGATTAGATACATCGGCTCAGCAAACAGTATCACACATCATAGGATTAGATACTTCACCTCAGCAGACAGTATCACACACCATAGGCTTAGATACATCGGCTCAGCAGACAGTATCACACATCATAGGATTAGATACATCGGCTCAGCAGACAGTATCACAAATCATAGGATTAGATACATCGGCTCAGAAGACAGTATCACACATCATAGGGTTAGATACATCAGGTCAGAAGACAGTATCATACATCATAGGATTAGATACATCGGCTCAGCAGACAGTATCACATGTCATAGGATTAGATACATCTGCTCAGCAGACAGTATCACAAATCATAGGATTAGATACATCAGCTCAGAAGACAGTATCACACATCATAGGCTTAGATACATCGGCTCAGCAGACAGTATCACACATCATAGGCTTAGATACATCGGCTCAGAAGACAGTATCACACGTAATAGGATTAGATACATTGGCTCAGCAGACAGTATCACACATCATAGGCTTAGATACATTGGCTCAGCAGACAGTATCACACATCATAGTATTAGATACATCGGCTCAGCAGAAAGTATCACATATCATAGGTTTAGATACATCAGCTCAGCAGACAGTATCACACATCATAGGATTAGATACATCGGCTCAGCAGACAGTATCACACATCATAGGATTAGATACATCGGCTCAGCAGACAGTATTACACATCATAGGATTAGATACATCGGCTCAGCAGACGGTATCACATATCATAGGATTAGATACATCGGCTCAGCAGACAGTATCACACATCATAGGATTAGATCCATCGGCTCAGCAGACAGTATCACACATCATAGGATTAGATACATCGGCTCAGCAGACAGTATCACACATTATAGGATTAGATACATCGGCTCAGCAGACGGTATCACACATCATAGGATTAGATACATCGGCTCAGCAGACAGTATCACACATCATAGGATTAGATACATCAGCTCAGCAGACAGTATCACAAATGCCCTATAAGTGATTATTCCTAGATCAGTGCCCTATAAGTGATTATTCCTAGATCAGTGCCCTATAAGTGATTATTCCTAGATCAGTGCCCTATAAGTGACTATTCCTAGATCAGTGCCCTATAAGTGACTTTTCCTAGATCAGTGCCCTATAAGTGATTATTCCTAGATCAGTGCCCTATAAGTGATTATTCCTAGATCAGTGCCCTATAAGTGATTATTCCTAGATCAGTGCCCTATAAGTGATTATTCCTAGATCAGTGCCCTATAAGTGATTATTCCTAGATCAGTGCCCTATAAGTGATTATTCCTAGATCAGTGCCCTATAAGTGACTATTCCTAGATCAGTGCCCTATAAGTGACTACTCCTAGATCAGTGCCCTATAAGTGATTATTCCTAGATCAGTGCCCTATAAGTGATTATTCCTAGATCAGTGCCCTAAAAGTGACTATTCCTAGATCAGTGCCCTATAAGTGACTATTCCTAGATCAGTGCCCTATAAGTGACTATTCCTAGATCAGGGCCCTATAAGTGACTATTCCTAGATCAGGGCCCTATAAGTGATTATTCCTAGATCAGTGCCCTATAAGTGACTATTCCTAGATCAGTGCCCTATAAGTGATTATTCCTAGATCAGTGCCCTATAAGTGATTATTCCTAGATCAGTGCCCTATAAGTGACTATTCCTAGATCAGTGCCCTATAAGTGATTATTCCTAGATCATTGTCCTATAAGTGATTATTCCTAGATCAGTGCCCTATAAGTGACTATTCCTAGATCAGTGCCCTATAAATGATTATTCCTAGATCAGGGCCCTATAAGTGACTATTCCTAGATCAGTGCCCTATAAGTGATTATTCCTAGATCAGTGCCCTATAAGTGACTATTCCTAGATCAGTATCCTATAAGTGATTATTCCTAGATCAGTGCCCTATAAGTGACTATTCCTAGATCAGTATCCTATAAGTGATTGTTCCTAGATCAGTGCCCTATAAGTGATTATTCCTAGATCAGGGCCTATAAGTGATTATTCCTAGATCAGTGCCCTATAAGTGATTATTCCTAGATCAGTGCCCTATAAGTGATTATTCCTAGATCAGGGCCTATAAGTGATTATTCCTAGATCAGTGCCCTATAAGTGATTATTCCTAGATCAGTGCCCTATCAGTGATTATTCCTAGATCAGTGCCCTATAAGTGATTATTCTTAGATCAGTGCCCTATAAGTGATTATTCCTAGATCAGTGCCCTATATAAGTGATTATTCCTAGATCAGTGCCCTATAAGTGATTATTCCTAGATCAGTGCCCTATAAGTGATTATTCCTAGATCAGTGCCCTATAAGTGATTATTCCTAGATCAGTGCCCTATAAGTGATTATTCCTAGATCAGTGCCCTATAAGTGATTATTCCTAGATCAGTGCCCTATAAGTGATTATACCTAGATCATTGCCCTATAAGTGACTATTCCTAGATCAGTGCCCTATAAGTGACTATTCCTAGATCAGTGCCCTATAAGTGACTATTTCTAGATCAGTGCCCTATAAGTGATTATTCCTAGATCAGTGCCCTATAAGTGATTATTCCTAGATCAGTGTTCTATAAGGGATTATTCCTAGATCAGTGCCCTATAAGTGACTATTCCTAGATCAGTGCCCTATAACTGACTATTCCTAGATCAGTGCCCTATAAGTGATTATTCCTAGATCAGTGCCCTATAAGTGATTATTCCTAGATCAGTGCCCTATAAGTGACTATTCCTAGATCAGTGCCCTATAAGTGACTATTCCTAGATCAGTGCCCTATAAGTGATTATTCCTAGATCAGTGCCCTATAAGTGACTATTCCTAGATCAGTGCCCTATAAGTGACTATTCCTAGATCAGTGCCCTATAAGTGATTATTCCTAGATCAGTGCCCTATAAGTGACTATTCCTAGATCAGTGCCCTATAAGTGACTATTCCTAGATCAGTGCCCTATAAGTGATTATTCTTAGATCAGTGCCCTATAAGTGATTATTCCTAGATCAGTGCCCTATAAGTGACTATTCCTAGATCAGTGCCCTATAAGTGATTATTCCTAGATCAGTGCCCTATAAGTGACTATTTCAAGATCAGTGCCCTATAAGTGACTATTCCTAGATTAGTGCCCTATAAGTGACTATTCCTAGATCAGTGCCCTATAAGTGACTACTCCTAGATCAGTGCCCTATAAGTGATTATTCCTAGATCAGTGCCCTATAAGTGATTATTCCTAGATCAGTGCCCTATAAGTGACTACTCCTAGATCAGTATCCTATAAGGGACTATTCCTAGATCAGTGCCCTATAAGTGATTATTCCTAGATCAGTGCCCTATAATTGATTATTCCTAGATCAGTGCCCTATAAGTGATTATTCCTAGATCAGGGCCTATAAGTGATTATTCCTAGATCAGTGCCCTATAAGTGACTATTCCTAGATCAGTCCCTATAATTGATTATTCCTAGATCAGTGCCCTATAAGTGATTATTCCTAGATCAGGGCCTATAAGTGATTATTCCTAGATCAGTGCCCTAAAAGTGACTATTCCTAGATCAGGGCCTATAAGTGATTATACCTAGATCAGTGCCCTATAAGTGACTATTCCTAGATCAGTGCCCTATAAGTGATTATTCCTAGATTAGTGCCCTATAACTGACTATTCCTAGATCAGGGCCTATAAGTGATTATTCCTAGATCAGTGCCCTATAAGTGATTATTCCTAGATCAGGGCCTATAAGTGATTATTCCTAGATCAGTGCCCTATAAGTGATTATTCCTAGATCAGTGCCCTATAAGTGACTACTCCTAGATCAGTATCCTATAAGTGATTATTCCTAGATCAGTGCCCTATAAGTGATTATTCCTAGATCAGTGCCCTATAAGTGATTATTCCTAGATCAGTGCCCTATAAGTGATTATTCCTAGATCAGTGCCCTATAAGTGATTATTCCTAGATCAGGGCCTATAAGTGATTATTCCTAGATCAGTGCCCTATAAGTGACTGTTCCTAGATCAGTGTCCTATAAGTAATTATTCCTAGATCAGTGCCCTATAATTGATTATTCCTAGATCAGTGCCCTATAAGTGACTATTCCTAGATCAGTGCCCTATAAGTGACTATTCCTAGATCAGTGCCCTATAAGTGACTATTCCTAGATCAGTGCCCTATAAGTGACTATTCCTAGATCAGTGCCCTATAAGTGACTATTCCTAGATCAGTGCCCTATAAGTAATTATTTGTAGATAATTGCCCTATAAGTGATTATTCCTAGATCAGTGCCCTATAAGTGACTATTCCTAGATCAGTGCCCTATAAGTGATTATTCCTAGATCATTGCCCTATAAGTGATTATTCCTATATCAGTGCCCTATAACTGACTATTCCTAGATCAGTGTTCTATAAGTGACTATTCCTAGATCAGTGCCCTATAAGTGACTATTCCTAGATCAGTGCCCTATAAGTGACTATTCCTAGATCAGTGCCCTATAAGTGACTATTCCTAGATCAGTGCCCTATAAGTGATTACTCCTAGATCAGTGCCCTATAACTGACTATTCCTAGATCAGTGCCCTATAAGTGATTATTCCTAGATCAGTGCCCTATAAGTGATTATACCTAGATCAGTGCCCTATAAGTGATTATTCCTAGATCAGTGCCCTATAAGTGATTATTCCTAGATCAGTGCCCTATAAGTGACTACTCCTAGATCAGTGCCCTATAAGTGATTATTCCTAGATCAGTGCCCTATCAGTGACTATTCCTAGATCAGTGCCCTATAAGTGACTATTCCTAGATCAGTGCCCTATAAGTGATTATTCCTAGATCAGTGCCCTATAAGTTACTATTCCTAGATCAGTGCCCTATAAGTGACTATTCCTAGATCAGTGCCCTATAAGTGATTATCCCTAGATCACTGCCCTATAAGTGACTATTCCTAGATCAGTGCCCTAGAAGTGACAATTCCTAGATCAGTGCCCTATAAGTGACTATTCCTAGATCAGTGCCCTAAAAGTGATTATTCCTAGATCAGTGCCCTATAAGTGACTATTCCTAGATCAGTGCCCTAAAAGTGATTATTCCTAGATCACTGCCCTATAAGTGATTATTCCTAGATCAGTGCCCTATAAGTGACTATTCCTAGATCAGTGCCCTATAAATGACTATTCCTAGATCAGTGCCCAATAAGTGACTATTCCTAGATCAGTGCCCTATAAGTGATTATTCCTAGATCAGTGCCCTATCAGTGACTATTCCTAGATCAGTGCCCTCTAAGTGATTATTCCTAGATCAGTGCCCTAAAATGACTATTCCTAGATCAGTGCCCTATAAGTGACTATTCCTAGATCAGTGTCCTATAAGTGACTATTTCTAGATCAGTGCCCTATAAGTGATTATTCCTAGATCAGTGCCCTATAAGTGACTATTCCTAGATCAGTGCCCTATAAGTGACTATTCCTAGATCAGTGCACTATCAGTGACTATTCCTAGATCAGTGCCCTATAAGTGATTATTCCTAGATCAGTGCCCTATAAGTGACTATTCCTAGATCAGTGCCCTATCAGTGACTATTCCTAGATCAGTGCCCTATAAGTGACTATTCCTAGATCAGTGCCCTATATAAGTGACTATTCCTAGATCAGTGCCCTATAAGTGATTATTCCTAGATCAGTGCCCTATAAGTGATTATTCCAAGATCAGTGCCCTATAAGTGAATATTCCTAGATCAGTGCCCTATATAAGTGATTATTCCTAGATCAGTGCCCTATAAGGGATTATTCCTAGATCAGTGCCCTATAAGTGACTATTCCTAGATCAGTGCCCTATAAGTGACTATTCCTAGATCAGTGCCCTATAAATTACTATTCCTAGATCAGTGCCCTATAAGTGATTATTCCTAGATCAGTGCCCTATAAGTGACTATTCCTAGATCACTGCCCTATAAGTGACTATTTCTAGATCAGTGCCCTATAAGTGACTATTCCTAGATCAGTGCCCTATCAGTGACTATTCCTAGATCAGTGCCCTATAAGTGACTATTCCTAGATCAGTGCCCTATATAAGTGACTATTCCTAGATCATTGCCCTATAAGTGATTATTCCTAGATCATTGCCCTATAAGTGATTATTCCTAGATCAGTGCCCTATAAGTGATTATTCCTAGATCAGGGCCTATAAGTGATTATTCCTAGATCATTGCCCTATAAGTGATTATTCCTAGATCATTGCCCTATAAGTGATTATTCCTAGATCAGTGCCCTATAAGTGATTACTCCTAGATCAGGGCCTATAAGTGACTATTCCTAGATCAGTGCCCTATAAGTGACTATTCCTAGATCAGTGCCCTATAAGTGACTATTCCTAGATCAGTGCCCTATAAGTGATTATTCCTAGATCAGTGCCCTATCAGCGACTATTCCTAGATCAGTGCCCTATAAGTGATTATTCCTAGATCAGGGCCTATAAGTGATTATTCCTAGATCAGTGCCCTATAAGTGATTATTCCTAGATCAGTGCCCTATAAGTGATTATTCCTAGATCAGTGCCCTATAAGTGATTATTCCTAGATCAGTGCCCTATAAGTGATTATTCCTAGATCAGTGCCCTATAAGTGATTATTCCTAGATCAGTGCCCTATAAGTGACTATTCCTAGATCAGTGCCCTATAAGTGACTATTCCTAGATCAGTGCCCTATAAGTGATTATTCCTAGATCAGTGCCCTATAAGTGATTATTCCTAGATCAGTGCCCTATAAGTGATTATTCCTAGATCAGGGCCTATAAGTGATTATTCCTAGATCAGTGCCCTATAAGTGATTATTCCTAGATCAGTGCCCTATCAGTGATTATTCCTAGATCAGTGCCCTATAAGTGATTATTCCTAGATCAGTGCCCTATAAGTGATTATTCCTAGATCAGTGCCCTATAAGTGATTATTCCTAGATCAGTGCCCTATAAGTGATTATTCCTAGATCAGTGCCCTATAAGTGATTATTCCTAGATCAGTGCCCTATAAGTGATTATTCCTAGATCAGTGCCCTATAAGTGACTATTCCTAGATCAGTGCCCTATAAGTGACTACTCCTAGATCAGTGCCCTATAAGTGATTATTCCTAGATCAGTGCCCTATAAGTGATTATTCCTAGATCAGTGCCCTTAAAGTGACTATTCCTAGATCAGTGCCCTATAAGTGACTATTCCTAGATCAGTGCCCTATAAGTGATTATTCCTAGATCAGGGCCCTATAAGTGACTATTCCTAGATCAGTGCCCTATAAGTGATTATTCCTAGATCAGTGCCATATAAGTGACTATTCCTAGATCAGTGCCCTATAAGTGACTATTCCTAGATCAGTGCCCTATATAAGTGATTATTCCTAGATCAGTGCCCTATAAGGGATTATTCCTAGATCAGTGCCCTATAAGTGACTATTCCTAGATCAGTGCACCTATAAGTGACTTTTCCTAGATCAGTGCCCTATAAGTGACTATTCCTAGATCAGTGCCCTATAAGTGATTATTCCTAGATCAGTGCCCTATAAGTGATTATTCCTAGATCAGTGCCCTATAAGTGACTATTCCTAGATCAGTGCCCTATAAGTGACTATTCCTAGATCAGTGCCCTATAAGTGATTATTCCTAGATCAGTGCCCTATAAGTGATTATTCCTAGATCAGTGCCCTATAAGTGATTATTCCTAGATCAGTGCCCTATAAGTGATTATTCCTAGATCAGTGCCCTATAAGTGATTATTCCTAGATCAGTGCCCTATAAGTGATTATTCCTAGATCAGTGCCCTATAAGTGACTATTCCTAGATCAGTGCCCTATAAGTGACTACTCCTAGATCAGTGCCCTATAAGTGATTATTCCTAGATCAGTGCCCTATAAGTGATTATTCCTAGATCAGTGCCCTAAAAGTGACTATTCCTAGATCAGTGCCCTATAAGTGACTATTCCTAGATCAGTGCCCTATAAGTGACTATTCCTAGATCAGGGCCCTATAAGTGACTATTCCTAGATCAGGGCCCTATAAGTGATTATTCCTAGATCAGTGCCCTATAAGTGACTATTCCTAGATCATTGTCCTATAAGTGATTATTCCTAGATCAGTGCCCTATAAGTGACTATTCCTAGATCAGTGCCCTATAAATGATTATTCCTAGATCAGGGCCCTATAAGTGACTATTCCTAGATCAGTGCCCTATAAGTGATTATTCCTAGATCAGTGCCCTATAAGTGACTATTCCTAGATCAGTATCCTATAAGTGATTATTCCTAGATCAGTGCCCTATAAGTGACTATTCCTAGATCAGTATCCTATAAGTGATTGTTCCTAGATCAGTGCCCTATAAGTGATTATTCCTAGATCAGGGCCTATAAGTGATTATTCCTAGATCAGTGCCCTATAAGTGATTATTCCTAGATCAGTGCCCTATAAGTGATTATTCCTAGATCAGGGCCTATAAGTGATTATTCCTAGATCAGTGCCCTATAAGTGATTATTCCTAGATCAGTGCCCTATCAGTGATTATTCCTAGATCAGTGCCCTATAAGTGATTATTCTTAGATCAGTGCCCTATAAGTGATTATTCCTAGATCAGTGCCCTATATAAGTGATTATTCCTAGATCAGTGCCCTATAAGTGATTATTCCTAGATCAGTGCCCTAAAAGTGATTATTCCTAGATCAGTGCCCTATAAGTGATTATTCCTAGATCAGTGCCCTATAAGTGATTATTCCTAGATCAGTGCCCTATAAGTGATTATTCCTAGATCAGTGCCCTATAAGTGATTATTCCTAGATCAGTGCCCTATAAGTGATTATACCTAGATCATTGCCCTATAAGTGACTATTCCTAGATCAGTGCCCTATAAGTGACTATTCCTAGATCAGTGCCCTATAAGTGACTATTTCTAGATCAGTGCCCTATAAGTGATTATTCCTAGATCAGTGCCCTATAAGTGATTATTCCTAGATCAGTGTTCTATAAGGGATTATTCCTAGATCAGTGCCCTATAAGTGACTATTCCTAGATCAGTGCCCTATAACTGACTATTCCTAGATCAGTGCCCTATAAGTGATTATTCCTAGATCAGTGCCCTATAAGTGATTATTCCTAGATCAGTGCCCTATAAGTGACTATTCCTAGATCAGTGCCCTATAAATGATTATTCCTAGATCAGGGCCCTATAAGTGACTATTCCTAGATCAGTGCCCTATAAGTGATTATTCCTAGATCAGTGCCCTATAAGTGACTATTCCTAGATCAGTATCCTATAAGTGATTATTCCTAGATCAGTGCCCTATAAGTGACTATTCCTAGATCAGTATCCTATAAGTGATTGTTCCTAGATCAGTGCCCTATAAGTGATTATTCCTAGATCAGGGCCTATAAGTGATTATTCCTAGATCAGTGCCCTATAAGTGATTATTCCTAGATCAGTGCCCTATAAGTGATTATTCCTAGATCAGGGCCTATAAGTGATTATTCCTAGATCAGTGCCCTATAAGTGATTATTCCTAGATCAGTGCCCTATCAGTGATTATTCCTAGATCAGTGCCCTATAAGTGATTATTCTTAGATCAGTGCCCTATAAGTGATTATTCCTAGATCAGTGCCCTATATAAGTGATTATTCCTAGATCAGTGCCCTATAAGTGATTATTCCTAGATCAGTGCCCTATAAGTGATTATTCCTAGATCAGTGCCCTATAAGTGATTATTCCTAGATCAGTGCCCTATAAGTGATTATTCCTAGATCAGTGCCCTATAAGTGATTATTCCTAGATCAGTGCCCTATAAGTGATTATTCCTAGATCAGTGCCCTATAAGTGATTATACCTAGATCATTGCCCTATAAGTGACTATTCCTAGATCAGTGCCCTATAAGTGACTATTCCTAGATCAGTGCCCTATAAGTGACTATTTCTAGATCAGTGCCCTATAAGTGATTATTCCTAGATCAGTGCCCTATAAGTGATTATTCCTAGATCAGTGTTCTATAAGGGATTATTCCTAGATCAGTGCCCTATAAGTGACTATTCCTAGATCAGTGCCCTATAACTGACTATTCCTAGATCAGTGCCCTATAAGTGATTATTCCTAGATCAGTGCCCTATAAGTGATTATTCCTAGATCAGTGCCCTATAAGTGACTATTCCTAGATCAGTGCCCTATAAGTGACTATTCCTAGATCAGTGCCCTATAAGTGATTATTCCTAGATCAGTGCCCTATAAGTGACTATTCCTAGATCAGTGCCCTATAAGTGACTATTCCTAGATCAGTGCCCTATAAGTGATTATTCCTAGATCAGTGCCCTATAAGTGACTATTCCTAGATCAGTGCCCTATAAGTGACTATTCCTAGATCAGTGCCCTATAAGTGATTATTCTTAGATCAGTGCCCTATAAGTGATTATTCCTAGATCAGTGCCCTATAAGTGACTATTCCTAGATCAGTGCCCTATAAGTGATTATTCCTAGATCAGTGCCCTATAAGTGACTATTTCAAGATCAGTGCCCTATAAGTGACTATTCCTAGATTAGTGCCCTATAAGTGACTATTCCTAGATCAGTGCCCTATAAGTGACTACTCCTAGATCAGTGCCCTATAAGTGATTATTCCTAGATCAGTGCCCTATAAGTGATTATTCCTAGATCAGTGCCCTATAAGTGACTACTCCTAGATCAGTATCCTATAAGGGACTATTCCTAGATCAGTGCCCTATAAGTGATTATTCCTAGATCAGTGCCCTATAATTGATTATTCCTAGATCAGTGCCCTATAAGTGATTATTCCTAGATCAGGGCCTATAAGTGATTATTCCTAGATCAGTGCCCTATAAGTGACTATTCCTAGATCAGTCCCTATAATTGATTATTCCTAGATCAGTGCCCTATAAGTGATTATTCCTAGATCAGGGCCTATAAGTGATTATTCCTAGATCAGTGCCCTAAAAGTGACTATTCCTAGATCAGGGCCTATAAGTGATTATACCTAGATCAGTGCCCTATAAGTGACTATTCCTAGATCAGTGCCCTATAAGTGATTATTCTTAGATTAGTGCCCTATAACTGACTATTCCTAGATCAGGGCCTATAAGTGATTATTCCTAGATCAGTGCCCTATAAGTGATTATTCCTAGATCAGTGCCCTATAAGTGACTACTCCTAGATCAGTATCCTATAAGTGATTATTCCTAGATCAGTGCCCTATAAGTGATTATTCCTAGATCAGTGCCCTATAAGTGATTATTCCTAGATCAGTGCCCTATAAGTGATTATTCCTAGATCAGTGCCCTATAAGTGATTATTCCTAGATCAGGGCCTATAAGTGATTATTCCTAGATCAGTGCCCTATAAGTGACTGTTCCTAGATCAGTGTCCTATAAGTAATTATTCCTAGATCAGTGCCCTATAATTGATTATTCCTAGATCAGTGCCCTATAAGTGACTATTCCTAGATCAGTGCCCTATAAGTGACTATTCCTAGATCAGTGCCCTATAAGTGACTATTCCTAGATCAGTGCCCTATCAGTGACTATTCCTAGATCAGTGCCCTATAAGTGATTATTCCTAGATCAGTGCCCTATAAGTGATTATTTGTAGATAATTGCCCTATAAGTGATTATTCCTAGATCAGTGCCCTATAAGTGACTATTCCTAGATCAGTGCCCTATAAGTGATTATTCCTAGATCATTGCCCTATAAGTGATTATTCCTAGATCAGTGCCCTATAACTGACTATTCCTAGATCAGTGTTCTATAAGTGACTATTCCTAGATCAGTGCCCTATAAGTGACTATTCCTAGATCAGTGCCCTATAAGTGACTATTCCTAGATCAGTGCCCTATAAGTGACTATTCCTAGATCAGTGCCCTATAAGTGATTACTCCTAGATCAGTGCCCTATAACTGACTATTCCTAGATCAGTGCCCTATAAGTGATTATTCCTAGATCAGTGCCCTATAAGTGATTATACCTAGATCAGTGCCCTATAAGTGATTATTCCTAGATCAGTGCCCTATAAGTGATTATTCCTAGATCAGTGCCCTATAAGTGACTACTCCTAGATCAGTGCCCTATAAGTGATTATTCCTAGATCAGTGCCCTATAAGTGACTATTCCTAGATCAGTGCCCTATAAGTGACTATTCCTAGATCAGGGCCCTATAAGTGATTATTTCTAGATCAGTGCCCTATAAGTGACTATTCCTAGATCAGTGCCCTATAAGTGATTATTCCTAGATCAGTGCCCTATAAGTGATTATTCCTAGATCAGTGCCCTATAAGTGACTATTCCTAGATCAGTGCCCTATAAGTGATTATTCCTAGATCAGTGCCCTATCAGTGACTATTCCTAGATCAGTGCCCTATAAGTGACTATTCCTAGATCAGTGCCCTATAAGTGATTATTCCTAGATCAGTGCCCTATAAGTTACTATTCCTAGATCAGTGCCCTATAAGTGACTATTCCTAGATCAGTGCCCTATAAGTGATTATCCCTAGATCACTGCCCTATAAGTGACTATTCCTAGATCAGTGCCCTAGAAGTGACTATTCCTAGATCAGTGCCCTATAAGTGACTATTCCTAGATCAGTGCCCTAAAAGTGATTATTCCTAGATCAGTGCCCTATAAGTGACTATTCCTAGATCAGTGCCCTAAAAGTGATTATTCCTAGATCACTGCCCTATAAGTGATTATTCCTAGATCAGTGCCCTATAAGTGACTATTCCTAGATCAGTGCCCTATAAATGACTATTCCTAGATCAGTGCCCAATAAGTGACTATTCCTAGATCAGTGCCCTATGAGTGATTATTCCTAGATCAGTGCCCTATCAGTGACTATTCCTAGATCAGTGCCCTCTAAGTGATTATTCCTAGATCAGTGCCCTAAAATGACTATTCCTAGATCAGTGCCCTATAAGTGACTATTCCTAGATCAGTGTCCTATAAGTGACTATTTCTAGATCAGTGCCCTATAAGTGATTATTCCTAGATCAGTGCCCTATAAGTGACTATTCCTAGATTAGTGCCCTATAAGTGACTATTTCCTTAGATCAGTGCCCTATCAGTGACTATTCCTAGATCAGTGCCCTATAAGTGATTATTCCTAGATCAGTGCCCTATAAGTGACTATTCCTAGATCAGTGCCCTATCAGTGACTATTCCTAGATCAGTGCCCTATAAGTGACTATTCCTAGATCAGTGCCCTATATAAGTGACTATTCCTAGATCAGTGCCCTATAAGTGATTATTCCTAGATCAGTGCCCTATAAGTGATTATTCCAAGATCAGTGCCCTATAAGTGAATATTCCTAGATCAGTGCCCTATATAAGTGATTATTCCTAGATCAGTGCCCTATAAGGGATTATTCCTAGATCAGTGCCCTATAAGTGACTATTCCTAGATCAGTGCCCTATAAGTGACTATTCCTAGATCAGTGCCCTATAAATGACTATTCCTAGATCAGTGCCCTATAAGTGATTATTCCTAGATCAGTGCCCTATAAGTGACTATTCCTAGATCACTGCCCTATAAGTGACTATTTCTAGATCAGTGCCCTATAAGTGACTATTCCTAGATCAGTGCCCTATCAGTGACTATTCCTAGATCAGTGCCCTATAAGTGACTATTCCTAGATCAGTGCCCTATATAAGTGACTATTCCTAGATCATTGCCCTATAAGTGATTATTCCTAGATCATTGCCCTATAAGTGATTATTCCTAGATCATTGCCTATAAGTGATTATTCCTAGATCATTGCCCTATAAGTGATTATTCCTAGATCATTGCCCTATAAGTGATTATTCCTAGATCAGTGCCCTATAAGTGATTACTCCTAGATCAGGGCCTATAAGTGACTATTCCTAGATCAGTGCCCTATAAGTGACTATTCCTAGATCAGTGCCCTATAAGTGACTATTCCTAGATCAGTGCCCTATAAGTGATTATTCCTAGATCAGTGCCCTATCAGCGACTATTCCTAGATCAGTGCCCTATAAGTGATTATTCCTAGATCAGGGCCTATAAGTGATTATTCCTAGATCAGTGCCCTATAAGTGATTATTCCTAGATCAGTGCCCTATAAGTGATTATTCCTAGATCAGTGCCCTATAAGTGATTATTCCTAGATCAGTGCCCTATAAGTGATTATTCCTAGATCAGTGCCCTATAAGTGATTATTCCTAGATCAGTGCCCTATAAGTGACTATTCCTAGATCAGTGCCCTATAAGTGACTATTCCTAGATCAGTGCCCTATAAGTGATTATTCCTAGATCAGTGCCCTATAAGTGATTATTCCTAGATCAGTGCCCTATAAGTGATTATTCCTAGATCAGTGCCCTATAAGTGATTATTCCTAGATCAGTGCCCTATAAGTGATTATTCCTAGATCAGTGCCCTATAAGTGATTATACCTAGATCAATGCCCTATAAGTGACTATTCCTAGATCAGTGCCCTATAAGTGATTATTCCTAGATCAGTGCCCTATAAGTGATTATTCCTAGATCAGTGCCCTATAAGTGATTATTCCTAGATCAGTGCCCTATAAGTGAATATTCCTAGATCAGTGCCCTATAAGTGATTATACCTAGATCAGTGCCCTATAAGTGATTATTCCTAGATCAGTGCCCTATAAGTGATTATTCCTAGATCAGTGCCCTATAAGTGAATATTCCTAGATCAGTGCCCTATAAGTGATTATACCTAGATCAGTGCCCTATAAGTGACTATTCCTAGATCAGTGCCCTATAAGTGATTATTCCTAGATCAGTGCCCTATAAGTGACTACTCCTAGATCAGTGCCCTTTAAGTGATTATACCTAGATCAGTGCCCTATAAGTGATTATACCTAGATCAGTGCCCTATAAGTGACTACTCCTAGATCAGTGCCCTATAAGTGATTATACCTAGATCAGTGCCCTATAAGTGACTACTCCTAGATCAGTGCCCTATAAGTGACTATTCCTAGATCAGTGCCCTATAAGTGACTATTCCTAGATCAGTGCCCTATAAGTGACTATTCCTAGATCAGTGCCCTATAAGTGACTATTCCTAGATCAGTGCCCCATAAGTGATTATTCCTAGATCAGTGCCCTATAAGTGATTATTCCTAGATCAGTGCCCTATAAGTGATTATTCCTAGATCATTGCCCTATAAGTGACTATTCCTAGATCAGTGCCCTATCAGTGACTATTCCTAGATCAGTGCCCTATAACAGACTATTCCTAGATCAGTGCCCTATAAGTGATTATTCCTAGATGAGTGCCCTATAAGTGATTATTCCTAGATCAGTGCCCTATAAGTGACTATTCCTAGATCAGTGCCCTATAAGTGAATATTCCTAGATCAGTGCCCTATAAGTGATTATTCCTAGATCAGTGCCCTATAAGTGATTATTCCTAGATCAGTGCCCTATCAGTGACTATTCCTAGATCAGTGCCCTATAACAGACTATTCCTAGATCAATGCCCTATAAGTGATTATTCCTAGATGAGTGCCCTATAAGTGATTATTCCTAGATCAGTGCCCTATAAGTGACTATTCCTAGATCAGTGCCCTATAAGTGACTTTTCCTAGATCAGTGCCCTATAAGTGATTAGTCCTAGATCAGTGCCCTATAAGTGATTATTCCAAGATCAGTGCCCTATAAGTGAATATTCCTAGATCAGTGCCCTATATAAGTGATTATTCCTAGATCAGTGCCCTATAAGTGAATATTCCTAGATCAGTGCCCTATAAGTGAATATTCCTAGATCAGTGCCCCATATAAGTGATTATTCCTAGATCAGTGCCCTATAAGTGAATATTCCTAGATCAGTGCCCTATATAAGTGATTGATTATTCCTAGATCAGTGCCCTACATAATTGATTATTCCAAGATCAGTGCCCTATAAGTCAATATTCCTAGATCAGTGCCCTATATAAGTGATTGATTATTCCTAGATCAGTGCCCTATATAAGTGATTATTCCAAGATCAGTGTCTTTTAAGTGATTATTCCTAGATCAGTGCTCTATAAGTGATTATTCCTAGATCAGTGTCTTTTAAGTGATTATTCCTAGATCAGTGCTCTATAAGTGATTATTCCTAGATCAGTGCTCTATAAGTGAATATTCCTAGATCAGTGCCCTATATAAGTGATTGATTATTCCTAGATCAGTGCCCTACATAATTGATTATTCTAAGATCAGTGCCCTATAAGTCAATATTCCTAGATCAGTGCCCTATATAAGTGATTGATTATTCCTAGATCAGTGCCCTATATAAGTGATTATTCCTAGATCAGTGTCTTTTAAGTGATTATTCCTAGATCAGTGCTCTATAAGTGATTATTCCTAGATCAGTGCCCTATAAGTGATTATTCCTAGATCAGTGCCCTATAAGTGACTATTCCTAGATCAGTGCCCTATAAGTGACTAATCCTAGATCAGTGCCCTATAAGTGACTATTCCTAGATCAATGCCCTATAAGTGATAATTCCTAGATCAGTGCCCTATAAGTGACTATTTCTAGATCAGTGCCCTATAAGTGACTATTCCTAGATCAATGCCCTATAAGTGACTATTCCTAGATCAGTGCCCTATAAGTGACTATTCCTAGATCAGTGCCCTATAAGTGATTATTCCTAGATCAGTGCCCTGTAACTGATTATTCCTAGATCAGTGCCCTATAAGTGATTATTCCTAGATCAGTGCCCTATAAGTGACTATTCCTAGATCAGTGCCCTATAAGTGAATATTCCTAGATCAGTGCCCTATAAGTGATTATTCCTAGATCAGTGCCCTATAAGTGATTATTCCTAGATCAGTGCCCTATAAGTGATTATTCCTAGATCAGTGCCCTATAAGTGATTATTCCTAGATCAGTGCCCTATCAGTGACTATTCCTAGATCAGTGCCCTATAAGTGACTATTCCTAGATCAGTGCCCTATAAGTGATTATTCCTAGATCAGTGTCCTATAAGTGACTATTCCTAGATCAGTGCCCTATAAGTGACTATTCCTAGATCAGTGTCCTATAAGTGATTATTCCTAGATCAGTGCCCTATAAGTGACTATTCCTAGATCAATTTCCTATAAGTAATTATTCCTAGATCAGTGCCCTATAAGTGACTTTTCCTAGATCAGTGCCCTATAAGTGATTATTCCTAGATCAGTGCCCTATAAGTGATTATTCCTAGATCAGTGCCCTATAAGTGATTATTCCTAGATCAGTGCCCTATAAGTGACTATTCCTAGATCAGTGCCCTATAAGTGACTATTCCTAGATCAGTGCCCTATAAGTGATTATTCCTAGATCAGTGCCCTATAAGTGATTATTCCTAGATCAGTGCCCTATAAGTGATTATTCCTAGATCAGTGCCCGCTGGTCCCTTATAGTCCTTCTATCCTGCTTACTATATCTTCTTCTTCCTTTCAGTGAATCCATTGGGAATCCTCATTGTGTCTCCTCCTTCCTTACCTGAAGGGAGAGTGTTCTCAGACCCCGTTATGTCGTAGTCGCTGACCATCGGAGGGATGGCGTCAGATGTGCCTCAGAATGTGTCATCCAGTTATAAGAGCCAGGAGCAGCTGATCATCCTCCTGTCCAGCCCGCTCTCGGCCTTCATCATCCTTTCCAACCTTTTCATCATCATTGGGATCGTCTTTAATAAGAAGTTACACAACACGGCGCATTTCTTCTTCCTCAGCCTGCTGTTTGCCGACTTCTTCACGGGGGTCCTCCTGCCCTGTATCCCCCGCATGAAGTTCACCAAGGACCTGGGTTACTTTGGTTGTTTCCTGGTCTTCATTTCTCCCAATTTCTTCTTCCTCTCATTCCTGGCCAACCTGCTGATGGTTCACTATGAGAAGTACTTGTGCATCATCTACCCCCTGCACTATCGGGAGAGTTGGCTCCACCGCTGTGTCCCTCTGTCGCTCTTCCTGGTCTGGACTCTGCCCCTCTTGTTTTCTTGTCTCCCGTTGCTCGGTTGGAATAATTGGAGACATAACCAGACGTGCTCCTATAAGCAGGTGTTCCCCAATGCGTACATCTACCTGGAGACCTATGGGGTGGTCATCCCAGCCATCTTGGCCATGAGCTTCATCACCATCAAACTGCTGTCCGTGGCCAGGAAGCAGCTAAAGGAAATCAAGAAGCTCCATCGCTCGGTGCAGCGGGACGTGGTGACGGAGATCGAGCGCCAGATGGACCTAAGATACGCCAAATGCATTGCGGTCTTCTCCTTGACGTTCCTCATCTGTTGGGTTCCTTACATCGCCCTCCTTCAGGTCTCTGTGCTGGTCATAGAGAGATACGAGATCAGTATCTGGATCGTCCTGACCCTCACGTGTGTGGGGAGCGGCAGCGCCGCCATCGTCCCGGTTATTTTGGGATTAAGCCACCGGCAATACACCAAACTGTGGAGGAACCTGTGCAGGAAATACTGTGGGTGCTGCCCCCGAGGAGGCCCAGCAAGTGACCACCATGATATGAAGAGCAAGGCTGAGACCGTGGAAGATGAACTAACTGCAGTAAAATGACGAATTGGCCCCAAACACCAGCTCGGGCTTCATAGTGGTGACACTTTATTTAATGGGTTTCAGAGTTGTCGCTATTCAGTGGCGAAGGTTCTGCCCCCAATATCTGTTACTATGAATTGTAATTAAAGGGGTCCTCCATAGTTCACCTCTGATCCGGAGACTCACTCGTTCTTGGACTCATTTAGCGCCGGCACTCTAGCCCCCCCCCCCCCCACCCCCATGCCTAACATGGCATCATTACAAATATTGTTGTGTAACCATTGGGGGCATCACTGATCCTCACCCAGGTCCATGTCTAGTATTAAAGGGGGTGGCCAGTGTTTTTTTTTAAAGATAATTTACTTACCTATTCCCAGCCCGCAGGTCCCCCGCTCCTTTTCACCTCAATCTTCTCTCTTGTTATGAAAGGGGGCTCCGCTGTGACCAGTGATTGGTGGAGCCGGCAGGTACTGCACTGAGTACTCCTCTCAGAGGGACTGGATGGTGGACGGGGCTGTGACCAGTGATTGGTGGAGGCGGCAGGTCCCGCACTGAGCGCTCCTCTCAGATCGGGGGACCAGATGGTGGACGGGGCTGTGACCAGTGATTGGTGGAGCCTGCAGGTCCTGTACTGAGCACTCCTTTCAGATTGGGGGACTGAATGGTGGGTGGGGCTGTGACCAGTGATTGGTGGAGCCGGCAGATCCTGAACTTAGTACTCCTCTTAGATCCGGGGACCAAATGGTGGACGGGGCTGTGACCAGTGATTGGTGGAGCCAGCTGGCCTGCACTGAGCGCTCATCACAGATCGGGGCGACCGGATGGTGGGCGGAGCGGTGACCAGTGATTGGTGGAGCCGGCAGGTCCTGCACTGAGCGCTCCTCTCAGATCAGGGGGACTGGATGGTGGACGGGGCTGTTACCAGTGATTGGTGGAGCCGGCAGGTTCTGCACTGAGCGCTCATCACAGATCGGGGGGACCGGATGGTGGACAGGGCTGTGACCAGTGATTGGTGGAGCCGGCAGGTTCTGCACTGAGCGCTCATCACAGATCGGGGGGACCGGATGGTGGACAGGGCTGTGACCAGTGATTGGTGGAGCCGGCAGGTTCTGCACTGAGCGGTCCTCTCAGATCACGGGACCGGATTGTGGACGGGGCTGTGATCAGGGATTGGTGGAGCCGGCAGGACCTGCACTGAGCACTCATCCCAGATCGGGAGACCGGATGGTGGACGGGGCTGTGACCAGTGATTGGTGGAGCTGGCAGGTCCTGCACTGAGCGCTCATCACAGATCGGGGGAACGGATGGTGGGTGGGGCTGTGACCAGTGATTGGTGGAGCCGGCAGGTCCTGCACTGAGTGCTCATCACAGATCGGGGGACCGGATGGTGGGTGGGGTTGTGACCAGTGATTACCTATGTGGTAGCCCTTGGGGGTTAATGTTAACCCTATAGTTCGTGACGCCAGGCTGAGGGCTAGTATGCTGAGGTAACTCTCCGGCCTATCGCCACCCTTCCTTCATTGAGCGGTCCTCTCAGATTTGGGGACTGGATGGTGGGCGGGGCTGTGACCAGTGATTGGTGGAGCCAGCAGGTCCTGCACTGAGTGCTCCTCTCAGATCGGGGACCAGATGGTGGGTGGGGCTGCGGCCAGTGATTGGTGGAGCCGGCAGGACCTGCACTGAGCACTCATCACAGATCGGGAGACCGGATGGTGGACGGGGCTGTGACCAGTGGTGGGTGGGGTTGTGACCAGTGATTACCTATGTGGTAGCCCTTGGGGGTTAATGTTAACCTTATAGTTCGTGACGCCAGGCTGAGGGCCGCTCAGTGAAGGAAGGTTGGCGATAGGCCTATCGCCACCCTTCCCAGTAACAATAGGTGCATGCATAAAATGACTGAAGGTTCACAAGGTACTTGAACTTGGATAACTTTACTTAAATGCTTGCGGTACATCCAATGAACAGTAACAGTCTCAGGAATACAGTCTCTGAATTAGGGAATATTGCGAAGATCCATCCGGATTTAGGGGATAGATAAGGTCCGGTGATCTTGCAGAGTGTTTAGGGATTGACACACTCACAATTTAGCAGATATCAGCCGTCGCCCCAAGGCTCAGGCCTAAACTCACTGATGACAGCAGCGCAGATCCTTCTCCATCAACAGCCCACGAGGAAAAAAGAGTGAGCAATGGCTGCTGCTCCCTTATATGGGCAGGGGCAGGGCCGTTTTTACTGGTCCAATCAACTGTCGCTCACCGTTACAAGGAGTGATGGGAGATAAACGTCACAGGGACCTCCAAAGGTCTTCAAGCATAAAACCATAGAGTTCACCCGGTCATGTGACCCGCAGGTCCCGTTACGCTATGCATAGGTAATTAACCATTTATATACACTTGTACAATCCTATATATGTATACAAATCCTGAAAATGTATTAGATAACTAATACCTAGATGAGAGGTGACTAGGGGCTGGCTAGTTAAGAAGAACCCCGACGTCCTAGGGACTCTGGTTATGGGGACTTATATACAAATGTACTGGGACACACAAACCCCCTTACTTAAGATAAGTCGACCTCGACGCCTGTCCCCTAAGACAGAGGGACTAGGACTAGAACAGGATGATCTATAAATTTGCATTTGCTATACATCCTAAATAAACATTGAACACATTTACATTCTCTGATACTCTTACTAGTATTTGGACTAGACAATAGAAATCTATCTAGACATTGGTGCTATCTAGACATAAATGCTATCTAGACATTAACGAAGCTATCTATCCTTTAGTTTCTAGCTTCTTAAACATTCTATTAAACTTACTATACATTTTAAGGCTTACTAGACAATTAGGCAGCTATGTGACATGTAGTTGCTAGCTCCTAAGACATTTTATCAGCTCTCTACACATTTTTATGAGGCTAACTAAACATTAGTTCAGCTCTCTATACTTTTAGTTTCAAGCTGACTAGACGTTTTTATTATCTCACACATTTTATTCGCCAACATTGTTACCTATTAGTACACGAAAGGTTATACTGGCTAGCCGGAAGCTAGGTCACAGTAAGGGTGGCTGCTAGGGTCTATCGGCTACACACTACTTACCCCTAGAGCACTTCACATAACCTACCTAGGTTACTCTAAGAATTACGTGTTTCATTCTATATTTGCAAGAGCACCTACTGGCCAGGCAGAGCATCTCACACACACAAAGAAGAAGAAGTGTACCCAACAGTGGCAGGAATTGGGTATAAATAGGCTACAATCCCTAAAGTGTTTTTTTGAGTGAGATATTTACTTTGGTGTATGTACTAGAGAAACTTGAGGTAGTACATTTAAGTGAGTAATCTAGATACTATGTGTGCAAGTACTATTTGAAGGGGAATCTTCCCTATTATTTTTGTTGAGACAGGTGCTAGCGATGGGCGACAGCAATAATACTACCCACGGAGAAGCCGAGGTGTCCCTGTTGAGTTACCTACTAAACACCTTTAGCATTCTATACATTTGTATGTACAAGAATTATTTACGTTTTTACATGTTGATATATGTACGAGTGTACATGTTGATATTTTCTGTGTATAGCTCTGACTCACTTTTTATGTACATAGACATTAGACTATTTTTCTATGTACAAACCTTTACCTATTTTTTATGTACACAGACACGAGGTTACCTTCCTGTGTACAAGAACCATATACATATTTACTATACAGACTCACACAATTATCAACACTCCAACATGGTTCAGGCGCATACACCTGATAAGTGCAACATTTAGCATAAGAGTTCTTATGAAGCTGCTGGTATATACATAAAATAGACGTGTAGGGGTCAGCAGTCCACCTACACTAGGAGTCCAATTAAAGGGAAATATACAAAGGGGCATGTAAGGATCAGCAGTCCACCTACACTAAGAGTCCATGGAAGGGAAAGGTAAACCACAACTCAGCCGGGTACAGTCCTTGATGAATCTCCTACAGGCTAGGAGTCTCTTGACTTAATAGTCAGGCACAAGCTTAGTGGTTACGTTGCTGAACTGGACTGAACTGGAACAATCTTAGCACAGTCCTGCTAGGCACAATTCTTGAACTTGGTTGCTGCAAAATAAAAGTGGTTAACATAAGAAACAATCTCACATTACTTTAAAGTCTCTTTAAAGAATATTCTTCTTTACTCTTGTAGTGCCTCTCTGGGTTCCCCTATATCTGCCAACATCAGGGGCAGGTGTAGAATTGACATAGCTTTGCCACACCACATTGGTGAGGATGGAGTGGTGGATGGCAGCATTAGCAGGGGTTATAGGCTTACTAGCTGGGATCAAAGTGGGGCAATAGGGCTTGAGTACCGTTTCCAAACTAGGATAGACCCATGACTCTTTCGTTGGTACCCTGGAAGCAGGCAAACTCTCCATGTCAGAAGAGGGCCTTGGTACATACATTGGTACCTGTGCAGGAGACAAACTCTCATTGCTCCGAGAGGGCCTAGGTACGGTCTTTGGTGCCCGCAATTTGGGCTTACTTTCCTGAACTTGAGCAGAACTTGACTCTCGACGATCTGTAGAAAATGAAGAACTTGGCTCTTTGCTGTACATAGAAGATGATGAACTTGGCTGTTGAAGCTCCTCCTCCTTGGGTACGCTGGTGGAGGCTTTAGGAGCAGACCTTTTCGGCCTCAAGTTGAAGGGATCGGACTCCCAATCTGTTGATGGGAAATATTTGAAGGGAAGCTGTGTTGGGGCTGTTGGTCTAATGACCGCTGCAGCCCATTCTTCACGCAGGCTCTGGACGGGGGTGTACTCCACAATCTCACCGACCTCCAAGGTGTAGAACTTCTTATGGAGATATGGCCTCTGCACTGCTCGCCGTTTTATGAGGAGTGTCCCATAACCTCTGACCTTGTCAAACTTGGCCACAGTTGCTCTTCTTCTTTCTAATGGCTCCTCCCCTTCTTGGGGGTGGTCCCATTTGCGTATGTACAATGCCTCCATTTCTTTGGTATTTTCTTGATACCGCACTTTTTCTTTATAAGGCAAATGCACGTGCTTGGGGGCATAGAGTTCTTTGTGTCGGGCCTTTAAATTGTACCTGTCGTCAACAAAAACTTTTTATATAATGTAGATAATACCAATATATGTATATTTGTAATATACATTGGTTAAAAAATTTGTATATTTTTGTCCTTACAGCTATTGCCTGTGTGTCTCTATGAGGAGTCCAAATACAGGAAGTGTGGGAAGACAAGCAGGGCTCTGTGCACCGAGAACAAGCAGGGCTTGGCACACTGAGGCTCTATGATATGCCCCTGGCTCACACAGCAGGATGATTGACAAGCCAGAAGCCTGCACAGAGCCCTGCTTCTCCTGCCCTCACTTCCTGTATTTGGACTCACACAAGCAATAGCTGCAGGGACAGCATTTTTTCACCCCAAAATATACACATTTTTTAATCAATGTATATTACAAAAATACATATAATGGTATTATCTACGTTATATCAAAAGTTTTTGTTGGCGACAGGTACACTTTAACTTTTCCATCAATTCGGCCAGCTCGGCTTCTTGATGGGCCCTTTCCCTTTCTGCAGTTGGGATTGATGGTAGTGTCTTCCCAGGTAATGGTTGAAGTACTCTGTGCATGTACTCGATCAGCTCCGGCTCATCTCCGAACACCCATTGCGGCAATTTTGGTGAGCACGGTCGTGCACTTGGCAAGCTTGAACGAGGTATGACTTCAGGGCTAGAGGAGGAAGAATAGGCCGCCTCTGGCGGGGTACTCACAGCAGACTCCTCCGACGGTATCTCAGCCCACGAGCCCCAAGTTCTGTGGTGAGGGGACAATCTCACCGGTGATGCACCTTCAGGTGTCCCTGCGCTCTCCGCTGGAGGTGTCTCTGGCCAATCGTCATCATCATCAGGCAGTGGGGGAAGATTGCTGGCCCCCTCTTTGTCTAATGACAACCACTGCAGACGGTCAGCAAGTTCTTGGAAAAGTCGGGCTGCGACTGCCACAACTTTCCGCTTTTTCAGCGCCATTTTGCCAACTTTACCATGTGGAACACTGCTCTCCACCATGTCTGTACTCTCCGGCTCTCCGTGCAGACTGAAGAGGTCGCTGTGCGTGGTGTCTTTTATAGTGGGCTTCTCCAAAATGGAAGGACGTTATCGGTGCTGCCCCGACTTCTGGTCCCTCCGGAGACGACTCCTGTATCTCTGAGTTCCCTTTCGTCTGCGACACTGTAACTTGGTGGCCACGCCCAGGGGCGGGGCGTGGCGCAGCGCGGGCTTTCTTCACGTGCTTTTCCGGCAGCAGTTCGGCTCCGCCTGTGCTAACTGGACCAAAGGATCACAGCATGAAGTCATTGCGCAGTTTACACATTTCAGTTGAAGATGAATCTTTGCCTCCCCCCTTACTTTTCTCGTGGCCCCCTTGTATGGTGCACCACGGACACTGCTCCCGTACACAGCAACACGGTTTACAGCACATGAATAAAGTTCTTTTTCTGGGGGGGGTACACTTTCACTAGTGGCGACTGTAGTAGGCGCACACCCGAATCCTGTTCGTGCAATGCCAAAAAGGCTTTGTGGTAGCCCTTGGGGAGTGGTTGGTAGTTGGGGGTGTTGTTTCAGTAGATGAGGGGTTAATGTTAACTCTATAGTTCGTGACGCCAGGCTGAGGGCTAGTATGCTGAGGTGATTCTGCAGCCTATCTCTGCCCTTCCCAGTAACAATAGGTGCATGCATAAAATGACTGAAGGTTCACAAGGTACTTGAACTTGGATAACTTTACTTAAATGCTTGTGAACAGTGACAGTAACAATGAACAGTAACAGTCTCAGGAATACAGTCTCTATCTAGTGCAATGACTGACAGTTGTTGCGGACCTTGACTTCTCATAAAAGTCTCTGAATTAGGGAATATTGTGAAGATCCGTCCGGATTTAGGGGATAGATAAGGTCCGGTGATCTTGCAGAGTGTTTAGGGATTGACACACTCACAATTTAGCAGATATCAGCCGTCGCCGCAAGGCTCAGGCCTAAACTCACTGATGACAGCAGCGCAGATCCTTCTCCATCAACAGCCCACGAGGAAAAAGAGTGAGCAATGGCTGCTGCTCCCTTATATGGGCAGGGGCAGGGCCGTTTTTACTGGTCCAATCAACTGTCACTCACCGTTACAAGGAGTGATGAGAAATAGACGTCACAGGGACCTCCAAAGGTCCTCAAGCATAAAACCATAGAGTTCACCCGGTCATGTGACCCGCAGGTCCCGTTATGCTATGCATAGGTAATTAACCATTTATATACACTTGTACAATCCTATATATATACAAATCCTGAAGAATTATTAGATAACTAATCCCTAGATGAGAGGTGACTAGGGGCTGGCTAGTTAAGAAGAACCCCGACGTCCTAGGGACTCTGGCTATGGGGACTTATATACAAAGGTATATACCGGACAGGATGCGGTACCGGGACACCACACCAGGTACAATTGTTAAAGTTTTTGCCGTTTAAACCCTTTGACGTCTACGAGACACAAGTCGATGGATCTTGAGTTATTCCGTAGGGTATTTCTGGGTTTGTCCATCTTCTCTACTGAACATTTTGTCCCTGCCATCTGGAGACTTCTTCTGGGGGTCCTGGTTGATCTTTGACCCCCGGGTGGCTCCCCTGGGGACCTATGTGTGTCCTCATGGACTTTGTACTGACCATTATCTATCACAGGAAATGTTTTCCTCCGGCCGGGATGTGGCTCTCCATGACATCATATGATGGCGACATTCTGCTTCCGCTATTTGTGTGTAATAGAATAGAACTTCACCTCCTCCACTGTATTGTGTTACTCATGTTACTGTGATGTCATAAATACCATGAGATGCATGATGTCATAGATACAATGAGACCTGTGATGTCATAGATACAATGAGACGTGTGATGTCATAGATACAATGTGACCTGTGATGTCATAGATACAATGTGACCTGTGATGTCATAGATACAATGAGACCTGTGATGTCTTAGATACAATGTGACCTGTGATGTCATAGATACAATGTGACCTGTGATGTCATAGATACAATGTGACCTGTGATGTCTTAGATACAATGTGACCTGTGATGTCATAGATACAATGAGACGTGTGATGTCATAAATACCATGTGATGTGTGATGTCATAGATACAATGTGACCTGTGATGTCTTAGATACAATGTGACCTGTGATGTCATAGATACAATGAGACACGTGATATCATAGATACAATGTGACCTGTGATGTCATAGATACAATGTGACCTGTGATGTCATAGATACAATGTGACCTGTTATGTCATAGATACAATGTGACCTGTGATGTCATAGATACAATGAGACCTGTGATATCATAGATACAATGAGACCTGTGATGTCATAGATACAATGTGACCTGTGATGTCATAGATACAATGAGACCTGTGATGTCATAGATACAATGTGACCTGTGATGTCATAGATAGAATGTGACCTGTTATGTCATAGATACAATGTGACCTGTGATGTCATAGATACAATGTGACCTGTGATGTCATAGATACAATGTGACCTGTGATGTCATAGATACAATGTGACCTGTGATGTCATAGATACAATGTGACCTGTGATGTCATAGATACAATGTGACCTGTGATGTCATAGATACAATGTGACCTGTGATGTCATAGATACAATGTGACCTGTGATGTCATAGATACAATGTGACCTGTGATGTCATAGATACAATGTGACCTGTGATGTCATAGATACAATGTGACCTGTGATGTCATAGATACAATGAGACCTGTGATGTCTTAGATACAATGTGACCTGTGATGTCATAGATACAATGTGACCTGTGATGTCATAGATACAATGTGACCTGTGATGTCATAGATACAATGTGACCTGTTATGTCATAGATAGAATGTGACCTGTTATGTCATAGATAGAATGTGACCTGTGATGTCATAGATACAATTTTACGCATGAGACGCGTGATGTCATAGATACAATGAGACGCGTGATGTCATAGACTGATCAACTGTCAAGGTCATGAATACAATGATCTCCTGAACCCTGTAGTTCTCCAGCTGTTAGCGAACTACAACTCCCAGCAGACACCAGCAGATTAATCTCCTCTTTCCTTTTTCAATTAGGACATTTGTTTCTGTTTTATTTAGAATTTTTGGTTTTGTCTAGAGATGAGCGAACTTACAGTAAATTCAATTTGTCACGAACTTTTCGGCTCGGCAGTTGATGACTTTTCCTGCATAAATTAGTTCAGCTTTCAGGTGCTCCGGTGGCTGGAGACTCTTTCCTAGGACTGTATCCTCCTTTTCCAGCCCAACGGAGCACCTGAAAGCTGAACTAATTTACGCAGGATAAGTCATCAACTGCCGAGCTGAGAAGTTCGTGACGAATCGAAGTTACTGTAAGTTCACTCATCTCTAGTTTTGTCGACTTGTGAGATTTTGTAAAAAAATGTTCATAGAACCTAAAAGTAGGAAACTATTTCTATTAAATGATGGTTCAGAATGTCTGGAGGTTTATTATTGTTTGTACTCTTACGAGGATCGCGCCAATGCGGTCTGCGACAATTATCAAAGAATCGCTAGAAAAAATAAATAATAAGAGTGATGATAATAATAATTATACAAAATAATAATAATATACAGGAGGAGTAGACTGTAGTGTCCTGTCTATTATTATTATTATTATTATTATACAGGAGGAGTAGACTGTAGTGTCCTGTCTATTATTATTATTATTATTATTATACAGGAGGAGTAGACTGTAGTGTCCTGTCTATTATTATTATACAGGAGGAGTAGACTGTAGTGTCCTGTCTATTATTATTATTATTATTATTATTATTATACAGGAGGAGTAGACTGTAGTGTCCTGTCTATTATAATTATTATTATTATTATACAGGAGGAGTAGACTGTAGTGTCCTGTCTATTATTATTATTATTATTATTATACAGGAGGAGTAGACTGTAGTGTCCTGTCTATTATTATTATTATTATTATACAGGAGGAGTAGACTGTAGTGTCCTGTCTATTATTATTATTATTATTATACAGGAGGAGTAGACTGTAGTGTCCTGTCTATTATTATTATTATTATTATTATACAGGAGGAGTAGACTGTAGTGTCCTGTCTATTATTATTATTATTATTATACAGGAGGAGTAGACTGTAGTGTCCTGTCTATTATTATTATTATTATTATACAGGAGGAGTAGACTGTAGTGTTCTGTCTATTATTATTATTATTATTATTATTATACAGGAGGAGTAGACTGCAGTGTCCTGTCTATTATTATTATTATACAGGAGGAGTAGACTGTAGTGTCCTGTCTATTATTATTATTATTATACAGGAGGAGTAGACTGTAGTGTCCTGTCTATTATTATTATTATTATTATTATTATTATTATTATTATACAGGAGGAGTAGACTGCAGTGTCCTGTCTATTATTATTATTATTATTATACAGGAGGAGTAGACTGTAGTGTCCTGTCTATTATTATTATTATTATTATTATTATTATTATTATACAGGAGGAGTAGACTGTAGTGTCCTGTCTATTATTATTATTATTATTATTATTATACAGGAGGAGTAGACTGTAGTGTCCTGTCTATTATTATTATTATTATACAGGAGGAGTAGACTGTAGTGTCCTGTCTATTATTATTATTATTATACAGGAGGAGTAGACTGTAGTGTCCTGTCTATTATTATTATTATTATACAGGAGGAGTAGACTGTAGTGTGCTGTCTATTATTATTATTATTATTATTATTATTATACAGGAGGAGTAGACTGTAGTGTCCTGTCTATTATTATTATTATTATACAGGAGGAGTAGACTGTAGTGTGCTGTCTATTATTATTATTATTATTATTATTATTATACAGGAGGAGTAGACTGTAGTGTCCTGTCTATTATTATTATTATACAGGAGGAGTAGACTGTAGTGTCCTGTCTATTATTATTATACAGGAGGAGTAGACTGTAGTGTCCTGTC
The DNA here is from genome assembly GCF_029499605.1 of Hyla sarda. Lineage (NCBI taxonomy): Eukaryota > Metazoa > Chordata > Amphibia > Anura > Hylidae > Hyla > Hyla sarda. The sequence goes on along the minus strand of NW_026609524.1, from coordinate 325,226 downwards.
TATTATTATTATTATTATACAGGAGGAGTAGACTGTAGTGTCCTGTCTATTATCATTATTATACAGGAGGAGTAGACTGTAGTGTCCTGTCTATTATTATTATTAATATTATTATTATACAGGAGGAGTAGACTGTAGTGTCCTGTCTATTATTATTATTATTATTATTATTATTATACAGGAGGAGTAGACTGTAGTGTCCTGTCTATTATTATTATTATTATTATTATACAGGAGGAGTAGACTGTAGTGTCCTGTCTATTATTATTATTATTATACAGGAGGAGTAGACTGTAGTGTCCTGTCTATTATTATTATTATACAGGAGGAGTAGACTGTAGTGTCCTGTCTATTATTATTATTATTATTATATAGGAGGAGTAGACTGTAGTGTCCTGTCTATTATTATTATTATTATTATTATTATACAGGAGGAGTAGACTGTGGTGTCCTGTCTATTATTATTATTATTATTATTATTATTATTATACAGGAGGAGTAGACTGTAGTGTCCTGTCTATTATTATTATTATTATTATTATACAGGAGGAGTAGACTGTAGTGTCCTGTCTATTATTATTATTATTATACAGGAGGAGTAGACTGTAGTGTCCTCTCTATTATTATTATTATTATTATTATTATTATTATTATTATACAGGAGGAGTAGACTGTAGTGTCCTGTCTATTATTATTATTATACAGGAGGAGTAGACTGTAGTGTCCTGTCTATTATTATTATTATTATTATATAGGAGGAGTAGACTGTAGTGTCCTGTCTATTATTATTATTATTATTATTATTATTATACAGGAGGAGTAGACTGTAGTGTCCTGTCTATTATTATTATTATTATTATTATTATTATTATACAGGAGGAGTAGACTGTAGTGTCCTGTCTATTATTATTATTATTATACAGGAGGAGTAGACTGTAGTGTCCTGTCTATTATTATTATTATTATTATTATTATTATTATACAGGAGGAGTAGACTGTAGTGTCCTGTCTATTATTATTATTATTATTATTATTATTATTATTATACAGGAGGAGTAGACTGTAGTGTCCTGTCTATTATTATTATTATTATTATTATTATTATACAGGAGGAGTAGACTGTAGTGTCCTGTCTATTATTATTATTATTATTATTATTATACAGGAGGAGTAGACTGTAGTGTCCTGTCTATTATTATTATTATTATTATTATTATACAGGAGGAGTAGACTGTAGTGTCCTGTCTATTATTATTATTATTATACAGGAGGAGTAGACTGTAGTGTCCGGTCTATTATTATTATTATTATTATTATTATTATTATACAGGAGGAGTAGACTGTAGTGTCCTGTCTATTATTATTATTATTATTATTATTATACAGGAGGAGTAGACTGTAGTGTCCTGTCTATTATTATTATTATTATTATTATTATTATACAGGAGGAGTAGACTGTAGTGTCCTGTCTATTATTATTATTATTATTATTATTATACAGGAGGAGTAGACTGTAGTGTCCTGTCTATTATTATTATTATTATACAGGAGGAGTAGACTGTAGTGTCCTGTTTATTATTATTATTATTATACAGGAGGAGTAGACTGTAGTGTCCTGTCTATTATTATTATTATTATTATTATACAGGAGGAGTAGACTGTAGTGTCCTGTCTATTATTATTATTATACAGAAGGAGTAGCCTGTAGTGTCCTGTCTATTATTATTATTATTATACAGGAGGAGTAGACTGTAGTGTCCTGTCTATTATTATTATTATTATACAGGAGGAGTAGACTGTAGTGTCCTGTCTATTATTATTATTATACAGGAGGAGTAGACTGTAGTGTCCTGTCTATTATTATTATTATTATTATTATACAGGAGGAGTAGACTGTAGTGTCCTGTCTATTATTATTATTATTATTATTATTATTATTATTATACAGGAGGAGTAGACTGTAGTGTCCTGTCTATTATTATTATTATTATTATTATACAGGAGGAGTAGACTGTAGTGTCCTGTCTATTATTATTATTATTATTATTATACAGGAGGAGTAGGCTGTAGTGTCCTGTCTATTATTATTATTATTATTATTATTATTATACAGGAGGAGTAGACTGTAGTGTCCTGTCTATTATTATTATTATTATTATACAGGAGGAGTAGACTGTAGTGTCCTGTCTATTATTATTATTATTATTATTATTATACAGGAGGAGTAGACTGTAGTGTCCTGTCTATTATTATTATTATTATTATTATTATTATTATTATGCAGGAGGAGTAGACTGTAGTGTCCTGTCTATTATTATTATTATTATTATTATTATACAGGAGGAGTAGACTGTAGTGTCCTGTCTATTATTATTATTATACAGGAGGAGTAGACTGTAGTGTTCTGTCTATTATTATTATTATTATTATTATTATACAGGAGGAGTAGACTGTAGTGTCCGGTCTATTATTATTATTATTATTATTATTATACAGGAGGAAGAGACTGTAGTGTCCTGTCTATTATTATTATTATTATTATACAGGAGGAGTAGACTGTAGTGTCCTGTCTATTATTATTATTATTATTATTATACAGGAGGAGTAGACTGTAGTGTCCTGTATACTATTATTATTATTATTATACAGGAGGAGTAGACTGTAGTGTCCTGTCTATTATTATTATTATTATTATTATACAGGAGGAGTAGACTGTAGTGTCCTGTCTATTATTATTATTATTATTATTATACAGGAGGAGTAGACTGTAGTGTCCTGTCTATTATTATTATTATTATTATTATTATACAGGAGGAGTAGACTGCAGTGTCCTGTCTATTATTATTATTATTATTATTATTATACAGGAGGAGTAGACTGTAGTGTCCTGTCTATTATTATTATTATTATTATTATTATTATACAGGAGGAGTAGACTGTAGTGTCCTGTCTATTATTATTATTTTACAGGAGGAGTAGACTGTAGTGTCCTGTCTATTATTATTATTATTATTATTATTATACAGGAGGAGTAGACTGTAGTGTCCTGTCTATTATTATTATTATTATTATACAGGAGGAGTAGACTGTAGTGTCCTGTCTATTATTATTATTATTATTATTATTATTATTATTATTATTATTATACAGGAGGAGTAGACTGTAGTGTCCTGTCTATTATTATTATTATTATTATTATTATTATTATTATTATACAGGAGGAGTAGACTGTAGTGTCCTGTCTATTATTATTATTATTATACAGGAGGAGTAGACTGTAGTGTCCTGTCTATTATTATTATTATTATTATTATTATACAGGAGGAGTAGACTGTAGTGTCCTGTCTATTATTATTATTATTATTATTATTATTATTATTATACAGGAGGAGTAGACTGTAGTGTCCTGTCTATTATTATTATTATACAGGAGGAGTAGACTGCAGTGTCCTGTCTATTATTATTATTATTATTATTATACAGGAGGAGTAGACTGTAGTGTCCTGTCTATTATTATTATTATTATTATACAGGAGGAGTAGACTGTAGTGTCCTGTCTATTATTATTATTATTATTATTATTATTATTATACAGGAGGAGTAGACTGTAGTGTCCTGTCTATTATTATTATTATTATACAGGAGGAGTAGACTGTAGTGTCCTGTCTATTATTATTATTATTTTATTATTATACAGGAGGAGTAGACTGTAGTGTCCTGTCTATTATTATTATTATTATACAGGAGGAGTAGACTGTAGTGTCCTGTCTATTATTACTATTATTATTATTATACAGGAGGAGTAGACTGTAGTGTCCTGTCTATTATTATTATTATTATACAGGAGGAGTAGACTGTAGTGTCCTGTCTATTATTATTATTATTATTATTATTATTATTATTATTATTATTATTATTATACAGGAGGTGTAGACTGTAGTGTCTTGTCCATTAATATTATTATTATTATTATTATTATTATTATACAGGAGGAGTAGACTGTAGTGTCCTGTCTATTATTATTATTATACAGGAGGAGTAGACTGTAGTGTCCTGTCTATTACTATTATTATTATACAGGAGGAGTAGACTGTAGTGTCCTGTCTATTATTATTATTATTATTATTATTATACAGGAGGAGTAGACTGTAGTGTCCTGTCTATTATTATTATTATTATTATTATTATTATTATTATACAGGAGGAGTAGACTGTAGTGTCCTGTCTATTATTATTATTATTATTATTATTATTATTATTATACAGGAGGAGTAGACTGTAGTGTCCTGTCTATTATTATTATTATTATTATTATACAGGAAGAGTAAACTGTAGTGTCCTGTCTATTATTATTATTATTATTATACAGGAGGAGTAGACTGTAGTGTCCTGTCTATTATTATTATTATTATTATACAGGAGGAGTAGACTGTAGTGTCCTGTCTATTATTATTATTATTATTATTATTATTATTATTATTATTATTATTATACAGGAGGAGTAGACTGTAGTGTCCTGTCTATTATTATTATTATTATTATTATTATTATTATTATTATTATACAGGAGGAGTAGACTGTAGTGTCCTGTCTATTATTATTATTATACAGGAGGAGTAGACTGTAGTGTCCTGTCTATTATTATTATTATTATTATTATTATTATACAGGAGGAATAGACTGTAGTGTCCTGTCTATTATTATTATTATTATTATTATTATTATTATTATTATTATTATTATACAGGAGGAGTAGACTGTAGTGTCCTGTCTATTATTATTATTATTATTATTATTATTATAATACAGGAGGAGTAGACTGTAGTGTCCTGTCTATTATTATTATTATTATTATACAGGAGGAGTAGACTGTAGTGTCCTGTCTATTATTATTATTATACAGGAGGAGTAGACTGTAGTGTCCTGTCTATTATTATTATTATTATTATACAGGAGGAGTAGACTGTAGTGTCCTGTCTATTATTATTATTATACAGGAGGAGTAGACTGTAGTGTCCTGTCTATTATTATTATTATTATTATTATTATTATTATACAGGAGGAGTAGACTGTAGTGTCCTGTCTATTATTATTATTATACAGGAGGAGTAGACTGTAGTGTCCTGTCTATTATTATTATTATTATTATTATACAGGAGGAGTAGACTGTAGTGTCCTGTCTATTATTATTATTATACAGGAGGAGTAGACTGTAGTGTCCTGTCTATTATTATTATTATTATACAGGAGGAGTAGACTGTAGTGTCCTGTCTATTATTATTATTATTATTATTATTATTATTATTATTATACAGGAGGAGTAGACTGTAGTGTCCTGTCTATTATTATTATTATTATTATACAGGAGGAGTAGACTGTAGTGTCCTGTCTATTATTATTATCATCATTATTAATAATATATTAACATTTATATAATAATATTAATAATATAAAAATAATAATATTATTTATATTTTATTATATATTATTTATATTTCATTATCATTTATATATCATACTACTAATATTAATAATTAAATAATATATAAATATTAATATTCCAGATTATCTGAGATCACCGGATCTCAACTAATCAGGAAAATTATTATTTATATTATTATTATATTATTAAAAAGGAGTAGTAGACTGTCTGTTAGTTATTATTATCATTATTATTATATTAATATTAATAATATATAAACATATTATTATTATTTATATTTTATTATTTATTTTATTTTATTATTATTTATATATTATATTATTTATATATTATATTATTTTTATTTATATATTATATTATATTATTTATATCTTATTATATTATTAATATATTATATTATTATTTATATAATATATTATTATTATTTAAATTTTTTATTATTATTATTTATAATATGTTATTATTATATATTATTTATATATTATTATTATTTATAAATAGTTTTTTATAAATATTATTTATATATTATTATTATTATTATTATTATTTATATATTATATTATTATTTGTATGTGTTATATTATATATAATATGTTATTTAAATTTATACATATTTTTTATTATTATTATATATTGTTATTATATATGATATTATTATTATATTATTATTAATATAACTTATACATAATAATAATATGTAAATAATAATATTCTGTATTATCTGAGATCCGGAGATCTCAGATAATCCATAATATTAATATTTATATATTATTATTTAGCTCTGCTATTTCAGGTTCCACGGACAGAGGTCTCCCCTTTATTATCACCTCTGGAGGTCTCCCCTTTATTATCCCCTCTGGAGGTCTCCCCATTATTATCATCTCTGGAGGTCTCCCCTTTATTATCCCCTCTGGAGGGCTCCCCTTTATTATCCCCTCTGGAGGGATTCCCTTTATTATCCCCTCTGGAGGGCTCCCCTTTATTATCACCTCCGGAGGGCTCCCCTTTATTATCCCCTCTGGATGGCTCCCCTTTACTTTCCCCTCTGGAGGGCTCCCCTTTATTATCACCTCTGGAGGGCTCCCCTTTATTATCCCCTCTGGAGGGCTCCCCTTTACTATCCCCTCCGGAGGTCTCCCCTTTATTATCCCCTCTGGAGGGCTCCCCTTTATTATCACCTCTGGAGGTCTCCTCTTTATTATAATTTCTGGAGGGCTCCCGTTTATTATCTCCTCTGGAGGTCTCCCCTTTATTATCCCCTCTGGAGGTCTCCTCTTTATTATAATTTCTGGAGGGCTCCCCTTTATTATCCCCTCTGGAGGTCTCCCCTTTATTATCACCTCTGGAGGGCTCCGCTTTATTATCACCTCTGGAGGGCTCCCCTTTATTATCCCCTCTGGAGGTCTCCTCTTTATTATAATTTCTGGAGGGCTCCTCTTTATTATCCCCTCTGGAGGTCTCCTCTTTATTATCCCCTCTGGAGGGCTCCTCTTTATTATCACCTCTGGAGGGCTCCCCTTTATTATCCCCTCTGGAGGTCTCCCCTTTATTATCACCTCTGGAGGTCTCCTCTTTATTATCCCCTCTGGAGGGCTCCTCTTTTTTATCCCCTCTGGAGGGCTCCCCTTTATTATCCCCTCTGGAGGTCTCCCCTTTATTATCACCTCTGGAGGGCTCCCCTTTATTATCACCTCTGGAGGGCTCCCCTTTATTATCTGCTCTGGAGGACTCCCCTTTATTATCCCCTCTTGAGGGCTCCTCTTTATTATCCCCTCTGGAGGGCTCCCCTTTATTATCCCCTCTGGAGGGCTCCCCTTTATTATCACCTCTGGAGGTCTCCTCTTTATTATAATTTCTGGAGGGCTCCCCTTTATTATCACCTCTGGAGGTCTCCCCTTTATTATCCCCTCTGGAGGTCTCCCCTTTATTATCCCCTCTGGAGGGATTCCCTTTATTTTCCCCTCTGGAGGTCTCCCCTTTATTATCCCCTCTGGAGGTCTCCCCTTTTATTATCCCCTCTGGAGGTCTCCCCTTTATTATCACCTCTGGAGGGCTCCTCTTTATCATCCCCTCTGGAGGGCTCCCCTTTATTATCCTCTCTGGAGGGCTCCCCTTTATTATCCCCTCTGGAGGTCTCCCCTTTATTATCTCCTCTGGAGGTCTCCCCTTTATTATCTCCTCTGGAGGGCTCCCCTTTATTATCCCCTCTAGAGGGCTCCCCTTTATTATCTCCTCTGGAGAGCTCCCCTTTATTATCCCCTCTGGAGGGCTCCCCTTTATTATCCCCTCTGGAGGGCTCCCCTTTATTATCCCCTCTGGAGGGCTCCCCTTTATTATCACCTCTGGAGGGCTCCCCTTTATTATCTCCTCTGGAGGTCTCCCCTTTATTATCCCCTCTGGAGGGCTCCCCTTTATTATCACCTCTGGAGGGCTCCCCTTTATTATCCCCTCTGGAGGGCTCCCCTTTATTATCACCTCTGGAGGGCTCCCCTTTATTATCCCCTCTGGAGGGCTCCCCTTTATTATCCCCTCTGGAGGGCTCCCCTTTATTATCTCCTCTGGAGGTCTCCCCTTTATTATCACCTCTGGAGGGCTCCCCTTTATTATCCCCTCTGGAGGTCTCCCCTTTATTATTTCCTCTGGAGGTCTCCCCTTTATTATCACCTCTGGAGGTCTCCTCTTTATTATCCCTTCTGGAGGGCTCCTCTTTATTATCCCCTCTGGAGGGCTCCCCTTTATTATCCCCTCTGGAGGGCTCCCCTTTATTATCCCCTCTGTAAGGCTCCCTTTTATTATCTCCTCTGGAGGTCTCCCCTTTATTATCCCCTCTGGAGGGCTCCCCTTTATTATCCCCTCTGGAGGGCTCCCCTTTATTATCCCCTCTGGAGGGCTCCCCTTTATTATCTCCTCTGGAGGTCTCCCCTTTATTATCACCTCTGGAGGGCTCCTCTTTATTATCCCCTCTGGAGGGCTCCTCTTTATTATCCCCTCTGGAGGGCTCCCCTTTATTATCCCCTCTGGAGGGCTCCCCTTTATTATCACCTCTGGAGGGCTCCCCTTTATTATCACCTCTGGAGGGCTCCCCTTTATTATCACCTCTTGAGGTCTCCCCTTTATTATCACCTCTGGAGGGCTCCCCTTTATTATCCCCTCTGGAGGGCTCCCCTTTATTATCCTCTCTGGAGGGCTCCCCTTTATTATCCCCTCTGGAGGTCTCCCCTTTATTATCTCCTCTGGAGGTCTCCCCTTTATTATCTCCTCTGGAGGGCTCCCCTTTATTATCACCTCTGGAGGGCTCCCCTTTATTATCTCCTCTGGAGGTCTCCCCTTTATTATCCCCTCTAGAGGGCTCCCCTTTATTATCTCCTCTGGAGAGCTCCCCTTTATTATCCCCTCTGGAGGGCTCCCCTTTATTATCCCCTCTGGAGGGCTCCCCTTTATTATCCCCTCTGGAGGGCTCCCCTTTATTATCCCCTCTGGAGGGCTCCCCTTTATTATCACCTCTGGAGGGCTCCCCTTTATTATCCCCTCTGGAGGGCTCCCCTTTATTATCCCCTCTGGAGGGCTCCCCTTTATTATCTCCTCTGGAGGTCTCCCCTTTATTATCACCTCTGGAGGGCTCCCCTTTATTATCCCCTCTGGAGGTCTCCCCTTTATTATTTCCTCTGGAGGTCTCCCCTTTATTATCACCTCTGGAGGTCTCCTCTTTATTATCCCTTCTGGAGGGCTCCTCTTTATTATCCCCTCTGGAGGGCTCCCCTTTATTATCCCCTCTGGAGGGCTCCCCTTTATTATCACCTCTGGAGGTCTCCCCTTTATTATCACCTCTGGAGGGCTCCCCTTTATTATCCCCTCTGGAGGGCTCCCCTTTATTATCCCCTCTGGAGGGCTCCCTTTTATTATCCCCTCTGGAGGGCTCCCCTTTATTATCCCCTCTGTAAGGCTCCCTTTTATTATCTCCTCTGGAGGTCTCCCCTTTATTATCCCCTCTGGAGGGCTCCCCTTTATTATCCCCTCTGGAGGGCTCCCCTTTATTATCCCCTCTGGAGGGCTCCCTTTTATTATCTCCTCTGGAGGTCTCCCCTTTATTATCCCCTCTGGAGGGCTCCCTTTTATTATCCCCTCTGGAGGGCTCCCCTTTATTATCCCCTCTGGAGGGCTCCCCTTTATTATCCCCTCTGGAGGGCTCCTCTTTATTATCCCCTCTGGAGGGCTCCTCTTTATTATCCCCTCTGGAGGGCTCCCCTTTATTATCCCCTCTGGAGGGCTCCCCTCTATTATCACCTCTGGAGGGCTCCCCTTTATTATCACCTCTGGAGGGCTCCCCTTTATTATCACCTCTTGAGGTCTCCCCTTTATTATCACCTCTGGAGGGCTCCCCTTTATTATCCCCTCTGGAGGGCTCCCCTTTATTATCCACTCTGGAGGGCTCCCTTTTATTATCTCCTCTGGAGGTCTCCCCTTTATTATCCCCTCTGGAGGGCTCCCTTTTATTATCTCCTCTGGAGGTCTCCCCTTTATTATCCCCTCTGGAGGTCTCCTCTTTATTATCACCTCTGGAGGGCTCCCCTTTATTATCACCTCTGGAGGGCTCCCCTTTATTATCCGCTCTGGAGGGCTCCCCTTCATTATCCCCTCTGGAGGTCTCCCCTTTATTATCCCCTCTGGAGGGCTCCTCTTTATTATCCCCTTTGGAGGGCTCCCCTTTATTATCCCCTCTGGAGGGCTCCCCTTTATTATCCCCTCTGGAGGTCTCCCCTTTATTATCACCTCTGGAGGGCTCCCCTTTATTATCCCCTCTGGAGGGCTCCCCTTTATTATCACCTCTGGAGGGCTCCCCTTTATTATCTCCTCTGGAGTTCTCCTCTTTATTATCCCCTCTGGAGGGCTCCCCTTTATTATCTCCTCTGGAGGGCTCCCCTTTATTATCTCCTCTGGAGAGCTCCCCTTTATTATCTCCTCTGGAGGGCTCCCCTTTATTATCTCCTCTGGAGGGCTCCCCTTTATTATCCCCTCTGGAGGGCTCCCCTTTATTATCCCCTCTGGAGGGCTCCCCTTTATTATCCCCTCTGGAGGTCTCCCCTTTATTATCACCTCTGGAGGTCTCCTCTTTATTATCCCCTCTGGAGGGCTCCTCTTTTTTATCCCCTCTGGAGGGCTCCCCTTTATTATCCCCTCTGGAGGTCTCCCCTTTATTATCACCTCTGGAGGGCTCCCCTTTATTATCACCTCTGGAGGGCTCCCCTTTATTATCTCCTCTGGAGGACTCCCCTTTATTATCCCCTCTTGAGGGCTCCTCTTTATTATCACCTCTGGAGGGCTCCCCTTTATTATCCCCTCTGGAGGGCTCCCCTTTATTATCACCTCTGGAGGTCTCCTCTTTATTATAATTTCTGGAGGGCTCCCCTTTATTATCACCTCTGGAGGTCTCCCCTTTATTATCCCCTCTGGAGGTCTCCCCTTTATTATCCCCTCTGGAGGGATTCCCTTTATTATCCCCTCTGGAGGTCTCCCCTTTATTATCACCTCTGGAGGGCTCCTCTTTATTATCCCCTCTGGAGGGCTCCCCTTTATTATCCTCTCTGGAGGGCTCCCCTTTATTATCCCCTCTGGAGGTCTCCCCTTTATTATCTCCTCTGGAGGTCTCCCCTTTATTATCTCCTCTGGAGGGCTCCCCTTTATTATCCCCTCTGGAGGTCTCCCCTTTATTATCACCTCTGGAGGTCTCCCCTTTATTATCACCTCTGGAGGGCTCCCCTTTATTATCCCCTCTGGAGGGCTCCCCTTTATTATCCCCTCTGGAGGGCTCCTATTTATTATCCCCTCTGGAGGGCTCCTCTTTATTATCCCCTCTGGAGGGCTCCTCTTTATTATCCCCTCTGGAGGGCTCCCCTTTATTATCCCCTCTGGAGGGCTCCCCTTTATTATCACCTCTGGAGGGCTCCCCTTTATTATCACCTCTGGAGGGCTCCCCTTTATTATCACCTCTTGAGGTCTCCCCTTTATTATCACCTCTGGAGGGCTCCCCTTTATTATCCCCTCTGGAGGGCTCCCCTTTATTATCCTCTCTGGAGGGCTCCCCTTTATTATCCCCTCTGGAGGTCTCCCCTTTATTATCACCTCTGGAGGGCTCCCCTTTATTATCCCCTCTGGAGGGCTCCCCTTTATTATCACCTCTGGAGGGCTCCCCTTTATTATCTCCTCTGGAGTTCTCCTCTTTATTATCCCCTCTGGAGGGCTCCCCTTTATTATCTCCTCTGGAGGGCTCCCCTTTATTATCTCCTCTGGAGAGCTCCCCTTTATTATCTCCTCTGGAGGGCTCCCCTTTATTATCTCCTCTGGAGGGCTCCCCTTTATTATCCCCTCTGGAGGGCTCCCCTTTATTATCCCCTCTGGAGGGCTCCCCTTTATTATCCCCTCTGGAGGGCTCCCCTTTATTATCCCCTCTGGAGGTCTCCCCTTTATTATCCCCTCTGGAGGGCTCCCCTTTATTATCCCCACTGGAGGGCTCCCCTTTATTAACCCCTCTGGAGGTCTCCCCTTTATTATCCCCTCTGGAGGGCTCCTCTTTATTATCCCCTCTGGACGGCTCCCCTTTATTATCACCTCTGGAGGGCTCCCCTTTATTATCCCCTCTGGAGGGCTCCCCTTTAATATCACCTCTGGAGGTCTCCCCTTTATTATCACCTCTGGAGGTCTCCCCTTTATTATCACCTCTGGAGGGCTCCCCTTTATTATCACCTCTGGAGGTCTCCCCTTTATTATCACCTCTGGAGGTCTCCCCTTTATTATCACCTCTGGAGGTCTCCCCTTTATTATCACCTCTGGAGGTCTCCCCTTTATTATCACCTCTGGAGGTCTCCCCTTTATTATCCCCTCTGGAGGTCTCCCCTTTATTATCCTCTCTGGAGGTCTCCCCTTTATTATCCCCTCTGGAGGGCTCCCCTTTATTATCACCTCTGGAGGTCTCCCCTTTATTATCCCCTCTGGAGGGCTCCCCTTTATTATCACCTCTGGAGGGCTCGCCTTTATTATCCCCTCTGGAGGTCTCCCCTTTATTATCTCCTCTGGAGGGCTCCCCTTTATTATCATCTCTGGAGGTCTCCCCTTTATTATCCCCTCTGGAGGTCTCCCCTTTATTATCTCCTCTGGAGGTCTCCCCTTTATTATCCCCTCTGGAGGACTCCCCTTTATTATCTCCTCTGGAGGACTCCCCTTTATTATCTCCTCTGGAGGGCTCCCCTTTATTATCCCCTCTGGAGGGCTCCCCTTTATTATCACCTCTGGAGGGCTCCCCTTTATTATCACCTCTGGAGGTCTCCCCTTTATTATCACCTCTGGAGGTCTCCCCTTTATTATCACCTCTGGAGGTCTCCCCTTTATTATCACCTCTGGTGGTCTCCCCTTTATTATCACCTCTGGAGGTCTCCCCTTTATTATCTCCTCTGGAGGACTCCCCTTTATTATCTCCTCTGGAGGGCTCCCCTTTATTATCCCCTCTGGAGGTCTCCCCTTTATTATCCCCTCTGGAGGGCTCCCCTTTATTATCTCCTCTGGAGGGCTCGCCTTTATTATCCCCTCTGGAGGTCTCCCCTTTATTATCTCCTCTGGAGGGCTCCCCTTTATTATCATCTCTGGAGGTCTCCCCTTTATTATCCCCTCTGGAGGTCTCCCCTTTATTATCTCCTCTGGAGGTCTCCCCTTTATTATCCCCTCTGGAGGACTCCCCTTTATTATCTCCTCTGGAGGACTCCCCTTTATTATCTCCTCTGGAGGTCTCCCCTTTATTATCCCCTCTGGAGGACTCCCCTTTATTATCTCCTCTGGAGGACTCCCCTTTATTATCTCCTCTGGAGGGCTCCCCTTTATTATCCCCTCTGGAGGGCTCCCCTTTATTATCCCCTCTGGAGGGCTCGCCTTTATTATCCCCTCTGGAGGTCTCCCCTTTATTATCCCCAATGGATCATCCAGGTGGAACATCCCTTTAAGGAGGCGGCACCCTCCCCCACTCTCCCGTCTGATAGAAGAGACCATGACGCTGCTCTTGTCTCCGGCCCCCATAGTGTTCACTGCAGACACTTCTATAGGTCTCCAGGGAGTCACATGATATTGATCCCTCAGATAACCAGCGCAGCGCTGGCTCCGCCCATTACATATACTCCTCCCCTCTCCATAGGACACTAGAGCAGTACTGAGCAGTGTAAGCTGTGAATCCATATATCACTTTCTACAACTGTCAGCAGTTTCTTTTTGTCCCTCTCTGCAGCGCCTCCTTCTTTCCTTTCCATAGATGTCTATGGGGCACTGTAACCTGATCCCTCAGCGATCTAAAGAGTTTAAGGAGAAAGGAGCCTGAAAAGGGGAGAATGAGGCATTTATCTGATAGTTTCCTACATGTCCCCTAGTGGAGACCATGCGGCTGCTGTGGGGTCCTAGGAGGGAGGGGCCCCTGTGCAGACTATTGAAGTCTATGGCTGTGTGAATTGAGCTGAGGATTTGGAGCTGTGTGTCAGAACAGAAGTATAATTCCTGATGATGGATTCATGGTGATACAATGTGACGGCACATCAGCTGTTGTATTCGGGGCTCTGCACTGGTGACCATTTTACGATAATGGTAAACAGTAAAATGTGGTTGGCGGCGGATGCGGTGGTGACAGACGGCGAGTAATGTGTTTGCTGAGGGACTTATTCACACAGGAAACACTCAGGATGAGCAGAGCCGACTCTGTTACCGGGCACGGAACGTCCGGAACCTGCCCCGCACCAACAGGAAGAACCCGGATAAAGTGCAACTCTGCAGTACCATCTGTGACAACCAATCACCCCCAGCCTCATGGCTCTCACACTGCTTTCCTGGAGTCCTGCACGTGTGGCGGTACAGGAGCAGACAGTGGGGCATATGTAATCAGCGTAGAAATTCAGGATTTTTTGGAAGTTGGTGACAGAATTAAATCCTGGGACACCGCATTATTTCTGCAGCTTCAGATGGCATTAGGAATGAAATAATCAGCGGCGCCCCCTACAGTGGAGACAGGTGAGGTGCCCTGTGTGACACCTAAGATAAAATAATCAGCGGCGCCCCCTACAGTGGAGACAGGAGAGATGCCCTGTGTGACACCTAAGATGACATAATCAGCGGCGCCCCCTACAGTGGAGACAGGTGAGGGGCCCTGTGTGACACCTAAGATAAAATAATCAGCGGCGCCCCCTACAGTGGAGACAGGAGAGATGCCCTGTGTGACACCTAAGATGAAATAATCAGCGGCGCCCCCTACAGTGGAGACAGGAGAGGGGCCCTGTGTGACACCTAAGATGAAATAATCAGCGGCGCCCCCTACAGTGGAGACAGGTGAGGTGCCCTGTGTGACACCTAAGATGACATAATCAGCGGCGCCCCCTACAGTGGAGACAGGTGAGGTGCCCTGTGTGACACCTAAGATGAAATAATCAGCGGCGCCCCCTACAGTGGAGACAGGTGAGGGGCCCTGTGTGACACCTAAGATGACATAATCAGCGGCGCCCCCTACAGTGGAGACAGGTGAGGGGCCCTGTGTGACATCTAAGATGAAATAATCAGCGGCGCCCCCTACAGTGGAGACAGGTGAGGGGCCCTGTGTGACATCTAAGATGACATAATCAGCGGCGTCCCCTACAGTGGAGACAGGTGAGGGGCCCTGTGTGACACCTAAGATGACATAATCAGCGGCGCCCCCTACAGTGGAGACAGGTGAGGTGCCCTGTGTGACATCTAAGATGACATAATCAGCGGCGCCCCCTACAGTGGAGACAGGTGAGGGGCCCTGTGTGACACCTAAGATGACATAATCAGCGGCGTCCCCTACAGTGGAGACAGGTGAGGGGCCCTGTGTGACACCTAAGATGACATAATCAGCGGCGCCCCCTACAGTGGAGACAGGTGAGGGGCCCTGTGTGACATCTAAGATGACATAATCAGCGGCGCCCCCTACAGTGGAGACAGGTGAGGGGCCCTGTGTGACACCTAAGATGACATAATCAGCGGCGCCCCCTACAGTGGAGACAGGTGAGGTGCCCTGTGTGACACCTAAGATGAAATAATCAGCGGCGCCCCCTACAGTGGAGACAGGTGAGGGGCCCTGTGTGACACCTAAGATGACATAATCAGCGGCGCCCCCTACAGTGGAGACAGGTGAGGTGCCCTGTGTGACACCTAAGATGACATAATCAGCGGCGCCCCCTACAGTGGAGACAGCTGAGGGGCCCTGTGTGACACCTAAGATGAAATAATCAGCGGCGCCCCCTACAGTGGAGACAGGTGAGGTGCCCTGTGTGACACCTAAGATAAAATAATCAGCGGCGCCCCCTACAGTGGAGACAGGTGAGGGGCCCTGTGTGACACCTAAGATGACATAATCAGCAGCGCCCCCTACAGTGGAGACAGGTGAGGGGCCCTGTGTGACATCTAAGATGACATAATCAGCGGCGCCCCCTATAGTGGAGACAGGAGAGGGGCCCTGTGTGACACCTAAGATGAAATAATCAGCGGCGCCCCCTACAGTGGAGACAGGTGAGGGGCCCTGTGTGACACCTAAGATGAAATAATCAGCGGCGCCCCCTACAGTGGAGACAGGTGAGGGGCCCTGTGTGACACCTAAGATGACATAATCAGCGGCGCCCCCTACAGTGGAGACAGGTGAGGGGCCCTGTGTGACATCTAAGATGACATAATCAGCGGCGCCCCCTACAGTGGAGACAGGTGAGGGGCCCTGTGCGACATCTAAGATGAAATAATCAGCGGCGCCCCCTACAGTGGAGACAGGTGAGGTGCCCTGTGTGACATCTAAGATGACATAATCAGCGGCGCCCCCTACAGTGGAGACCGGAGAGGGGCCCTGTGTGACACCTAAGATGACATAATCAGCGGCGCCCCCTACAGTGGAGACAGGTGAGGTGCCCTGTGTGTCACCTAAGATGACATAATCAGCGGCGCCCCCTACAGTGGAGACAGGTGAGGGGCCCTGTGTGACATCTAAGATGACATAATCAGCGGCGCCCCCTACAGTGGAGACAGGTGAGGGGCCCTGTGTGACACCTAAGATGACATAATCAGCGGCGCCCCCTACAGTGGAGACAGCTGAGGGGCCCTGTGTGACATCTAAGATGACATAATCAGCGGCGCCCCCTACAGTGGAGACAGGTGAGGGGCCCTGTGTGACACCTAAGATGAAATAATCAGCGGCGCCCCCTACAGTGGAGACAGGTGAGGGGCCCTGTGCGACATCTAAGATGACATAATCAGCGGCGCCCCCTACAGTGGAGACAGGTGAGGGGCCCTGTGTGACACCTAAGATGACATAATCAGCGGCGCCCCCTACAGTGGAGACAGGTGAGGGGCCCTGTGTGACACCTAAGATGACATAATCAGCGGCGCCCCCTACAGTGGAGACAGGTGAGGGGCCCTGTGTGACACCTAAGATGACATAATCAGCGGCGCCCCCTACAGTGGAGACAGGAGAGGGGCCCTGTGTGACACCTAAGATGACATAATCAGCGGCGCCCCCTACAGTGGAGACAGGTGAGGTGCCCTGTGCGACATCTAAGATGAAATAATCAGCGGCGCCCCCTACAGTGGAGACAGGTGAGGTGCCCTGTGTGACATCTAAGATGAAATAATCAGCGGCGCCCCCTACAGTGGAGACAGGTGAGGGGCCCTGTGTGACACCTAAGATGACATAATCAGCGGCGCCCCCTACAGTGGAGACAGGTGAGGGGCCCTGTGTGACACCTAAGATGACATAATCAGCGGCGCCCCCTACAGTGGAGACAGGTGAGGTGCCCTGTGTGACATCTAAGATAAAATAATCAGCGGCGCCCCCTACAGTGGAGACAGGTGAGGTGCCCTGTGTGACATCTAAGATGAAATAATCAGCGGCGCCCCCTACAGTGGAGACAGGTGAGGGGCCCTGTGTGACATCTAAGATGACATAATCAGCGGCGCCCCCTACAGTGGAGACAGGTGAGGGGCCCTGTGCGACACCTAAGATAAAATAATCAGCGGCGCCCCCTACAGTGGAGACAGGTGAGGTGCCCTGTGTGACACCTAAGATGACATAATCAGCGGCGCCCCCTACAGTGGAGACAGGTGAGGTGCCCTGTGTGACATCTAAGATGACATAATCAGTGGCGCCCCCTACAGTGGAGACAGGTGAGGGGCCCTGTGTGACACCTAAGATGACATAATCAGCGGCGCCCCCTACAGTGGAGACAGGTGAGGTGCCCTGTGTGACATCTAAGATGACATAATCAGCGGCGCCCCCTACAGTGGAGACAGGTGAGGTGCCCTGTGTGACATCTAAGATAAAATAATCAGCGGCGCCCCCTACAGTGGAGACAGGTGAGGTGCCCTGTGTGACATCTAAGATGAAATAATCAGCGGCGCCCCCTACAGTGGAGACAGGTGAGGGGCCCTGTGTGACATCTAAGATGACATAATCAGCGGCGTCCCCTACAGTGGAGACAGGTGAGGGGCCCTGTGTGACACCTAAGATGACATAATCAGCGGCGCCCCCTACAGTGGAGACAGGTGAGGTGCCCTGTGTGACATCTAAGATGACATAATCAGTGGCGCCCCCTACAGTGGAGACAGGTGAGGTGCCCTGTGTGACATCTAAGATGACATAATCAGTGGCGCCCCCTACAGTGGAGACAGGTGAGGTGCCCTGTGTGACACCTAAGATGAAATAATCAGCGGCGCCCCCTACAGTGGAGACAGGTGAGGGGCCCTGTGTGACATCTAAGATGACATAATCAGTGGCGCCCCCTACAGTGGAGACAGGTGAGGGGCCCTGTGTGACACCTAAGATGACATAATCAGCGGCGCCCCCTACAGTGGAGACAGGTGAGGTGCCCTGTGTGACATCTAAGATGACATAATCAGTGGCGCCCCCTACAGTGGAGACAGGTGAGGTGCCCTGTGTGACACCTAAGATGACATAATCAGCGGCGCCCCCTACAGTGGAGACAGGTGAGGTGCCCTGTGCGACATCTAAGATGACATAATCAGCGGCGCCCCCTACAGTGGAGACAGGTGAGGGGCCCTGTGCGACACCTAAGATAAAATAATCAGCGGCGCCCCCTACAGTGGAGACAGGTGAGGGGCCCTGTGCGACACCTAAGATGACATAATCAGCGGCGCCCCCTACAGTGGAGACAGGTGAGGGGCCCTGTGTGACACCTAAGATGACATAATCAGCGGCGCCCCCTACAGTGGAGACAGGTGAGGGGCCCTGTGTGACACCTAAGATAACATAATCAGCGGCGCCCCCTACAGTGGAGACAGGTGAGGGGCCCTGTGTGACATCTAAGATAACATAATCAGCGGCGCCCCCTACAGTGGAGACAGGTGAGGTGCCCTGTGTGACACCTAAGATGACATAATCAGCGGCGCCCCCTACAGTGGAGACAGGAGAGGTGCCCTGTGTGACACCTAAGATGACATAATCAGCGGCGCCCCCTACAGTGGAGACAGGTGAGGGGCCCTGTGTGACACCTAAGATGACATAATCAGTGGCGCCCCCTACAGTGGAGACAGGTGAGGGGCCCTGTGCGACATCTAAGATGACATAATCAGCGGCGCCCCCTACAGTGGAGACAGGTGAGGTGCCCTGTGTGACATCTAAGATGAAATAATCAGCGGCGCCCCCTACAGTGGAGACAGGTGAGGTGCCCTGTGCGACACCTAAGATAAAATAATCAGCGGCGCCCCCTACATTGGAGACAGGTGAGGGGCCCTGTGCGACACCTAAGATGAC
Source organism: Hyla sarda (assembly GCF_029499605.1). Classification (NCBI taxonomy): domain Eukaryota; kingdom Metazoa; phylum Chordata; class Amphibia; order Anura; family Hylidae; genus Hyla; species Hyla sarda. Next base: position 305,991 of record NW_026609524.1, on the reverse strand, counting down.
ATAATCAGCGGCGCCCCCTACAGTGGAGACAGGTGAGGGGCCCTGTGTGACATCTAAGATAACATAATCAGCGGCGCCCCCTACAGTGGAGACAGGTGAGGTGCCCTGTGTGACACCTAAGATGACATAATCAGCGGCGCCCCCTACAGTGGAGACAGGTGAGGTGCCCTGTGCGACATCTAAGATGACATAATCAGCGGCGCCCCCTACAGTGGAGACAGGTGAGGGGCCCTGTGTGACATCTAAGATAACATAATCAGCGGCGCCCCCTACAGTGGAGACAGGTGAGGGGCCCTGTGTGACACCTAAGATGACATAATCAGCGGCGCCCCCTACAGTGGAGACAGGTGAGGTGCCCTGTGTGACACCTAAGATGACATAATCAGCGGCGCCCCCTACAGTGGAGACAGGAGAGGTGCCCTGTGTGACACCTAAGATGACATAATCAGCGGCGCCCCCTACAGTGGAGACAGGTGAGGTGCCCTGTGTGACACCTAAGATGACATAATCAGCGGCGCCCCCTACAGTGGAGACAGGTGAGGTGCCCTGTGTGACATCTAAGATGAAATAATCAGCGGCGCCCCCTACAGTGGAGACAGGTGAGGGGCCCTGTGTGACACCTAAGATGACATAATCAGCGGCGCCCCCTACAGTGGAGACAGGTGAGGGGCCCTGTGTGACATCTAAGATGAAATAATCAGCGGCGCCCCCTACAGTGGAGACAGGTGAGGTGCCCTGTGTGACACCTAAGATGACATAATCAGCGGCGCCCCCCCTACAGTGGAGACAGGTGAGGGGCCCTGTGCGACACCTAAGATGACATAATCAGCGGCGCCCCCTACAGTGGAGACAGGTGAGGTGCCCTGTGTGACACCTAAGATGAAATAATCAGCGGCGCCCCCTACAGTGGAGACAGGTGAGGTGCCCTGTGTGACATCTAAGATGAAATAATCAGCGGCGCCCTCTACAGTGGAGACAGGTGAGGTGCCCTGTGTGACACCTAAGATGAAATAATCAGCGGCGCCCCCTACAGTGGAGACAGGTGAGGTGCCCTGTGTGACACCTAAGATGACATAATCAGCGGCGCCCCCTACAGTGGAGACAGGTGAGGGGCCCTGTGTGACACCTAAGATGACATAATCAGCGGCGCCCCCTACAGTGGAGACAGGTGAAGGGCCCTGTGTGACACCTAAGATGACATAATCAGCGGCGCCCCCTACAGTGGAGACAAGTGAGATGTATCCATTGAATCCATTTCCTTGTCTGTATCCTGTCCCCCACTATGTTCTTTCACCATTTCCTGGTTAAGACTTTGCTCAGCACTACAATTCCCAGGATGCATTGCTCTTCTTTACAATCCCCCACCCTACATACTCCCCTCCCACAGCACTCCTGACAGTTCTCCACCCAAAGCTGCTGCAGAACATCTCACTTTACAGTAGACTATCACACAAGGCATTAGCACCTGATGTATGCATTCCCTGTTTGCTCCTCTACCTGTGGCATTTTTCAGCTGTAACCTCACCTCATTCTCCCTAAATGTCCCAATAAAGATATATGTTTGTGTATGGCAGAGAGATGGGGATGACATCACTCAGGGGGTGGGACTAGAGCGCAGAGCCTACCATCAGCCATGCCCCCCCGAAACAACAGAAAATGACGGGAAAGAAGGAGGAGCCCAAAGCAAGAGAAAATACCAAACTGACAATGAGAGGACTACACAACTTCCTGTTAGGGGAGAATCCAACAAAAATATGCTGAAGCTAAAACAAAATATCATAACAGTATATAAGATGTATATCTTGGGTGATAATACAGGACATAACTCAGGATCAGGACAGGATAAGTAATGTAATGTAATGTACACAGTGACCTCACCAGCAGAATAGTGAGTACAGCTCTGGAGTATAATACAGGATATAACTCAGGATCAGGACAGGATAAGTAATGTAATGTATGTATACAGTGATCTCACCAGCAGAATAGTGAGTACAGCTCTGGAGTATAATACAGGACATAACTCAGGATCAGTACAGGATAAGTAATGTAATGTATGTACACAGTGACCTCACCAGCAGAATAGTGAGTACAGCTCTGGAGTATAATACAGGATATAACTCAGGATCAGTACAGGATAAGTAATGTAATGTATGTACACAGTGATCTCACCAGCAGAATAGTGAGTACAGCTCTGGAGTATTATACAGGATATAACTCAGGATCAGTACAGGATAAGTAATGTAATGTATGTACACAGTGACCTCACCAGCAGAATAGTGAGTACAGCTCTGGAGTATAATACAGGATATAACTCAGGATCTGTACAGGATAAGTAATGTAATGTATATATACAATGACCCCACCAGCAGAATAGTGAGTACAGCTCTGGAGTATAATACAGGATATAACTCAGGATCAGTACAGGATAAATAATGTAATGTATGTACACAGTGACCTCACCAGCAGAATAGTGAGTACAGCTCTGGGGTATAATACAGGATATAACTCAGGATCAGTACAGGATAAGTAATGTAATGTATGTACACAGTGACCTCACCAGCAGAATAGTGAGTGCAGCTCTGGAGTATAATACAGGATATAACTCAGGATCAGTACAGGATGAGTAATGTAATGTATGTACACAGTGATCTCACCAGCAGAATAGTGAGTACAGCTCTGGGGTATAATACAGGATATAACTCAGGATCAGTACAGGATAAGTAATGTAATGTATGTACACAATGACCTCACCAACAGAATAGTGAGTACAACTCTGGAGTATAATACAGGATATAACTCAGGATCAGTACAGGATAAGTAATGTATGTACACAGTGACCTCACCAGCAGAATAGTGAGTACAGCTCTGGAGTATAATACAGGATATAACTCAGGATCAGTACAGGATAAGTAATGTAATGTATGTACACAGTGACCTCACCAGCAGAATAGTGAGTACAGCTCTGGAGTATAATACAGGATATAACTCAGGATCAGTACAGGATAAGTAATGTAATGTATATATACAATGACCCCACCAGCAGAATAGTGAGTACAGCTCTGGAGTATAATACAGGATATAACTCAGGATCAGTACAGGATAAGTAATGTAATGTATGTACACAGTGACCTCCCCAGCAGAATAGTGAGTACAGCTCTGGAGTATAATACAGGATATAACTCAGGATCAGTACAGGATAAGTAATGTAATGTATGTACACAGTGACCTCACCAGCAGAATAGTGAGTGCAGCTCTGGAGTATAATACAGGATATAACTCAGGATCAGTACAGGATAAGTAATGTAATGTATGTACACAGTGACCTCACCAGCAGAATAGTGAGTACAGCTCTGGAGTATAATACAGGATATAACTCAGGATCAGTACAGGATAAGTAATGTAATGTATGTACACAGTGACCTCACCAGCAGAATAGTGAGTACAGCTCTGGAGTATAATACAGGATATAAATCGAGATTTTCCTAGCTTGTGACGGAAAATATTAGTTATATATCAGACAGGAGGCGAGTATCTTATGCATTATTCTTTCTTTAATAATGCCCATAGCAGAACAAAATTCGATAACAATCAGTGTAAAGAAAAAACTACAACTCCCAGCAGTCCCGGGACCACAGCAGCCACTCCTCGTCTGTAGCCCCTATATAAGGACTGCCCACATATGGATCCTCCTCTTTCTTCACGCGAATCAGAGCCGCATAGGAAGCCGAAACGCCAGCCAGACGTCCACACCGCTCCTTAAATCTTCGGCCAGCAAGGCCAGAACTCAGGAAACGAGGCCACACGACGGCCTAACTTCGTCCCAACGGGGACTGTAGAGAACTCCAGCAGTGCTTAACCAACAGGTTATTAGTAGACAGGAAACCAGCCAATGCCTTCAGTATCCTGAAAAGACAATAAAAAATCATGACAGGGTTGGGTTGGGTGGGAAGATACTCGCCTCCTGTCTTCATATAACTAATATTTTCCGTCACAAGCTAGGAAAATCTCGATTTATATATCAGACAGGAGGCTCATATCTTATGCAAGTTCAAAGCTAATAAGTATCGACAGAGAAACAAAATCAGAAATAGTATTACAAAACTGACATGGAAACATGGTCCTCCGGTCTGAAGTAGAACCGGCGAAAGGTAGACTCTGAAGACCAGTCAGCAGCCATGAGCAAGTCAGAAAGGGAGCCCCCTGCTGTGACTATTTTGGTAGCCATCGCACCCCTAGAAGAATGAGCTCCAAACAGGGAGACGTCTATGCCCGCCATATCCATGGCGGAACGCACCCAACGAGCCAAGGTAGCGGAGGCCACCGGATGGTGAGGTCTGACATAGGATATAAGAAGTTGAGAGAAATCCGGAGACCGTAAATCTGCAGTCTGCGATTCATACGCCTGTAGGCAACGAACCACACAAAGTCGAGGATGCGCGGGAAAAAACGGGTAAAAAACCGAGTGGATACCTGTCTTGGTCCGTCGGACCACGGAAAACTTGACTCCCTGAGGCGAAAATTGTCGCCTAGAGATGTCCAAAGCCTTCACGTCCGAGACGCGTTTGATAGACACCAAACATAAAAGGACCGTCAGTTTATACGACAGCAGTTTTAGGGGAAGATCGTCATTGTCTTCCCAAGAGACAAACATCTCGAGCAACCTGGAGACATCCCAGGTCGACTGATATCTCGGCCGCGGGGGCCGGGTAAACTTAATGCCACGCAACAGTCTACATACCAGTGGGTGTTTGCCCACCGGCAAAGAGTCCACTGGGCAATGGTAAGCCGCGATAGCCGATCGGTAAACGTTGATGGAACTATAAGATTTGCCGGACTCAAAGGAATCCGCCAAGTAGTTCACCACTACAGACACAGGTGCATGTACGGGATCAATCTGTCGTTGATCACACCAACGAACCCAGAGCCTCCAGGCTGATCGATAAGCCGATCTAGTCCCGGGGGCCCAGGCCAGGGCGAGGAGATCCCTAGCTGATCTTGAAAGATCCTGGTCCGCATCCGGGACCCCGAAACCAACCACGCTAGGAGAGGAAGGTTGCCCTCCAACACCAGAGGGTGGAGATCCCCGGCCGGGTTGGAGAGGAGCTGTGGAAATTGGGGCAGAAGTCTGGGGTAGTCCACTGCCATCCCCAGAAGGAGAGGGAACCACGGTTGTGTGGGCCACCAGGGGGTGATCAGTACAATCGTCGCCTTCTGGTTCATCGTATGCAGAAGAACCCTGGAGATCATCTGGAATGGGGGAAACGCGTAGTGCGTTCCCCTGGGCCAGATGAGACGGAAAGCGTCGACTGCCGACGCCTCTGGGTCCGGTCTCCAGCTGAAAAAACGAGGTAATTGATGGTTGAGGCGAGAAGCGAAAAGATCCGTACACAACGGACCCCAAAGCTGTCTCAACCGTAGAAAAACTGATCGATCCAGCCGCCAATCGCTGGAGTCTAGCAAATAGCGAGAATTCCAGTCGGCCACCGTGTTGGAGACCCCCGGTATATATTCCGCCACCGGGATAATGTTGCGATCTAGACAGAAATGCCAGAAGTCCCTGGCAAGATCTGCAAGCATCTTGGACCTGGTGCCCCCAAGGCGGTTGACGTATTGGACCGCCGCCACGTTGTCCATGCGTAACAAAACGCAACAATTGGACGCTTGTGGCAAGAAGCTCTTGAGGGCAAAAAATGCCGCTAAGAGTTCCAAGGCATTGATGTGCAGGGCGACCTCCGTGGCGGACCAAGTCCCTCCTGTGGAAGCCTCCCCGCACCGTGCGCCCCAGCCGAGACGGCTCGCGTCCGACTCTATGATGACGTCCGGGCAGGAATTGAATATGGTTTTGCCGTTCCACTCGACGGCATGACGAAGCCACCACTGTAACTCCTCGATGGCTGCCGGACAAAGAGGAACTTCGTCCGCATACCTGAGGCCCTGGCGCAGGTGCATAATCTTGAGTCTCTGAAGGGCCCTGTAATGTAAGGGGGCCGGGAAGATGGCTTGGATAGAGGCTGCTAATAGGCCCACCAAGCGCGCCAGTACCCTTAAGGATAAGGACCCTCTGCGTAAGACCGCTCTGATTTCCTTGCGGATCAGGGCCAGTTTGGATTTGGGAAGGCGGAGAACGGCTTGATTGGTGTCCACCAAAAAGCCAAGGAACTCCATCTCTTGCAGAGGGATCAAAACCGATTTCTCTCGGTTGATTATGAATCCCAGATTCTGCAGAAGTAGCACCGTCCATGACATGTGGAGAGAAGCTTGCGTTTTGGAGCGGGCCATGATGAGGAGGTCGTCCAGATAAATGATCAGACGGACCCCTCTGCTCCTCAAGGATGCCACCACTGGTTTCATCAGTTTGGTGAAGCACCACGGAGCTGATGACAGGCCGAACGGAAGGCAAGTAAATTGCCACATGTGGTTCCTCCAGAGGAAACGAAGAAGGTGTTGGGAATCTTGGTGGATAGGGACGGTGAGGTAAGCGTCTTTCAAATCCACCTTCACCAGCCAATCGCCTGGTTGTAACAAATCGCGAAGGGAGTGAATTCCCTCCATCTTGAAATGGCGATACGTGACATGTTGGTTTAGTTCCCGAAGGTTTATGACCGGACGGTAACCGCCCCCTTTTTTCTTCACTAGGAAAAGGTTGCTTACGAACCCCAGGGAAGAAGGGTCGATCTCTCGGATCGCCTGCTTGGACAGGAGATCTTGAATCTCGTTGTCTATGAGCGACATGTTGTGTTGTGAAAAACGGATAGGGGCTGGTTGTATACCCAGGACCGGTAGAGATTGGAGTTCTATGTGAAATCCCGCTACTGTCTGTAGGATCCACGCGTCTGCCGTGATCGCAGACCAGGCGTGGGAAAAATACATCAGGCGCCCCCCCACAGGGATGTGAGCATGTGGAATATCTGGCACACTTACCGGTAGTTGGACGGGAACGGGGATATCCGCGTCCGCCACGTCCGCGCCAAGGTCGACCTCTGGGAGGGAAGAAAGGCGACGGTTGTGCCATTGGGACAGTGTAGGACGGAGGAGCCTGAGGGTACTGGTATTGGGCAGAGGGTCTGCCTTGTGGCCTATAGGAGGGGGTGCGGCCGGCAGATCGGCCTCTACCTCTGCCGGCCCGAGGAAAAAGCTTATTTGCCCCCGATCTCTTTAATGAGGTTTGGGCTTTATCCAGCCCTGTAAACAGGCCGACAAACCTGTTGATGTCTTTCATCAAGTTGTCCCCAAATAGCATTCCTGCTGCTGCAGGCCCAGACTCAGTTTCAGCAAGGTGGGACAGCTGCGGGTCGAGGCGCATAAGGATCGACCTGCGACGTTCAGTCGAGCAGGTGGTGTTGGCCGTACCTGCCAGGCATATGGCCCTCTGGGCCCACCCCCGGAGTTGACGGGTATCGACGGGCTGATCTGTCGATGCGGCCTGCTCAGACAGGTTGAGTATCTTAGTGAGAGGGCCCATTAAGTCTAAGATACGCTCCTGGATAGTTTTAAATGAGCGTGCTATTCCCTTCTTAGGGAATTTACCCGATTTCATCAGGTATTTCATCAAAATGGGGTCCACTTCGGGGGTTGCCACTACTTTATTGGGAATAAAGGGCCTGGGACACTCAGCTCTCAGCTTGTTACGGCTGGTCCTGTCTAGGGACTTACGAGCCCAGAGCTCCACATACTGGGTCACGTGAGGAAGTGGGGACCATTCACCCGATCGTGGATGAGATATGGAATCAGGGTGAAAAAGGGGTTCACCTAGGGAGTCTAGGATCACAGTGCCCTGTGTAACAGGGTTGGCGTCGGTGTCGAACGCCGTATCCCCAGCATCCTCGATATTAGGGTTTGATTCAAAGTCGTCAGACTCGCTGGATGATCCCGACGAATCCTCGTCAGAGGAATCCACCTAAGAGTCGGGTTTGGTCCGTCTAGCGGATCTGTGCCTCTTCTCATGTAACTCCCTGAGGCCCAGGGGTCGAGTGGAGTCTGATGGATGCTGGGGTTGGCAGGCCGGGGTAGGGGCTGCCTGGAGCACATTATTATCTTCCCCTGCCGGGGAGTCAGATGCCGCCAATGTGTGTTTCCTTTTATGGGAAACCTTTCCCTTCTTAATTGGCGGTTCACCGCCTTGGAATGGCGGGACAGATGCACAGGATACCGCTGGTAGTGATCCAGAGGTTACCATGGCGGAGGCCAAAGCCGCCTGAACAGACTTATTAATTAAGTCTTGTATCTGGTTGGCGGTCATAAATTGGGCCGAGTCTAAAGAGCTCTCCCCTCTATTGGGGACAGATGAGGGTTCCTCAGCCATAGTGACTACTAGGTAATCTGTGAGAGAACTAGTGAGGGGGAGGAATAAATTCCTGAAATCTGCTAGGTTATCTGTAGGAGAAACTAGAGGGAAGAGCGAATGGTAGATGAGGGGAAGGAATAAATTCCTGAAATCTACCTACAATATATATAAAGGAAGTATTGGTACAGGCTCCGTCCTCCACACCGCTAGCGTTGCACTGACGCAGCGGTGGGAGGTGAGCCCGAGAGTCCTTGTACCCGGGGACGAAGTCTCGCGAGACTACGTCCGGCTGGGCATTGATTGGAAGGCGCAGGAGCGCGGTCCAGTGACGAAAGGAAAAACTCCGCCCCTCTCAGCGTGTAGGCCGCGAAGAAATGCGGCCGGCACGCGAAGATCCGCCCCTATCCCGCGCGCGCGAAGCGCAGAAACTTAGGAGAAGAAGGTAAAATGGCGCCGGGAGAGGGGGGGGGGGTGGAAAGCGGTGGAAGGTATGAGGAGCGGAGAGTGGAGAGAGAGTGAGGTGATGAACCGGAGTAATGAGAAAACTAGCGGGAAACAGATGTCCGAAACGGAGTAAAAATCTCATAGAATGCGAATGGGAGAAGATAATCGCGAATATCTTCTCCCAACACCACAATATCTATAATAGGTATGACTAACAATTAAGGAAAATATCAAGTATTAATCACAGGTAGCACTTAGCTTGTATGCTCTGCCATGAGCAGAAAGAAAGAGAGGATCCATATGTGGGCAGTCCTTATATAGGGGCTACAGACGAGGAGTGGCTGCTGTGGTCCCGGGACTGCTGGGAGTTGTAGTTTTTTCTTTACACTGATTGTTATCGAATTTTGTTCTGCTATGGGCATTATTAAAGAAAGAATAATGCATAAGATATGAGCCTCCTGTCTGATATATAACTCGGGATCAGTACAGGATAAGTAATGTATGTACACAGTGACCTCACCAGCAGAATAGTGAGTACAGCTCTGGAGTATAATACAGGATATAACTCAGGATCAGTACAGGATAAGTAATGTAATGTATGTACACAGTGATCTCACCAGCAGAATAGTGAGTACAGCTCTGGAGTATAATACAGGATATAACTCAGGATCAGTACAGGATAAGTAATGTGATGTATGTACACAGTGACCTCACCAGCAGAATAGTGAGTACAGCTCTGGTGTATAATACGGGATATAACTCAGGATCAGTACAGGATAAGTAATGTAATGTATGTACACAGTGACCTCACCAGCAGAATAGTGAGTACAGCTCTGGAGTATAATACAGGATATAACTCAGGATCAGTACAGGATAAGTAATGTAATGTATGTACACAGTGACCTCACCAGCAGAATAGTGAGTACAGCTCTGGAGTATAATACAGGATATAACTCAGGATCAGTACAGGATAAGTAATGTAATGTATGTACACAGTGATCTCACCAGCAGAATAGTGAGTACAGCTCTGGGGTATAATACAGGATATAACTCAGGATCAGTACAGGATAAGTAATGTAATGTATGTACACAGTGACCTCACCAGCAGAATAGTGAGTACAGCTCTGGGGTATAATACAGGATATAACTCAGGATCAGTACAGGATAAGTAATGTAATGTACGTACACAGTGACCTCACCAGGAGAATAGTGAGTACAGCTCTGGAGTATAATACAGGATATAACTCAGGATCAGTACAGGATAAGTAATGTAATGTATGTACACAGTGATCTCACCAGCAGAATAGTGAGTACAGCTCTGGAGTATAATACAGGATATAACTCAGGATCAGTACAGGATAAGTAATGTAATGTATATACACAGTGACCTCACCAGCAGAATAGTGAGTACAGCTCTGGAGAGAGGTTGGGTGTGTCTGAGCTCCTGTTACTTCCAGACTCTTCCAGTGAAGCAGTGATTTCCATCCGCCCCTCCCCAGGTGTGTGGCAGATACCTGGGTAGAGGGTTTTCCTGCTATGGAGCCCCAGGAGGCTTCATCTTGCACTCCCCGTACCCGGCCGGCGGGGGGTGCAAAGGAAAATGCGACGGCCAGCAGCCAGGATGGGGTGAGACGATCCACCAGGGCCCATCGCCATGTGGGGCCCCCTCCCCCATCCCCAGCTGGGAGCTGCAAGGCTTCCAGCAAAAGTTCCTCTGGGAAAAGAAGCTCATCCAGGCAGAGGAGTGGAGTGAAGGCTTCTACCTCAGGCTCCTCAGAACCCCAGCAATGGGGGGTCAAGGGGCCAAGGGAATCCCTGGAGACTTTCAGATCTAGAATCCAGGCAAAGATGGCCCAATATGAACAGCTTGGGAAACAGCTTCGTGGTCTTAGAGAAGACATTAAGTTCACAACTTACCAGGCGGATACAGCAGCCAAGGGCAAGAGAGCAGCGTTCACTGCAAAGGTGAGAGCACTAAAGAAAGAGGTGGAGGAGATTGTGCAGCTGAGAGCAGACATTGTGGCTGGAGCCGGCTTCTTCAGTGAGAAGATTCTTAATGAAGAGAGGTTCCCCAAAAAGGGGGTCTCCAGAGGTTCAGAAAAAGAAAGTCCCCAAGATGAGAGTGAGGAGGAGGAGGAGATGGAGGAAGGTGAGGAGGGGGATGTGAGTGAGGGGGATATGGACACGGGTTCTGTCTGTACCACCACTGTTACCCCAGACCCCCCACTTACCCTCAGTGAAGATCACATAAACCCGGCTCAGGTGGCCTTACCTCCCTCCAGTGAGGATGATGAGGATGGCAGTGACTGTAGTGATTGCAGCGGCTCGGCAGATGGGGGTCTCCTGCGGGCAATTGTTATGCAGGAGTCCCCCACTCGTCTAGAAAATTTTTCTTTCGGGGATGATTTGGGCCCAGAAGAGAAGGGGAAGAGGAAGAAAGTGAAGGGCAAGAAGAGGAAGAAGGCACAAGGAGTGAAATTTGTATTTTCTTCTTTCCAGCAGCCTGGGTCGGCTGAGAAGTCAGCTCAGGGTGCTGGGTCCCCCAATCTGCCAGACCCCGTTTCTGTAGTGGAGCGGGGCCAGCATGGGGGATACAGTAGTGCACCCAAAATGGCCGCGGGTGCTATAGAAAAAAAAGGGCACCCTCCTGTGAGGGGGGAGGGTGTCCAGGCACCAGAAAATGGCGGCAGTTTCTCCCGTTCAGGGGGCGGTCCCCAGGTTGAAGTGAGCGGTACAAGTCCTGGCGCTGCAGGGCACTCCCCTGTGAGGGGGGGGAGTGTCCGGGCACCAGACCTTGGTGGTTCAGGGGGCGGTCCCCTATGTGCGGTTGGTACCGTTTCTGGCGCTGCGGGGCACTCACCTGTAAAGGGGGAGGTTCCCTGCACGTCAGCTGCAGTAGGCGGGGCAGGAGTGCGTCCGGAGGGACAGCTCCTGCCAAAATCCATGACTTCGTGTGAGGGGGCGGTGCCATCCATATCAGAGGCGGAGCCTGTGTCTGCACCCCAGAAGACTGGAAATGCAACCTTAGTCCTGAAACCGGCGACCCTTATACATAATGCAATAGACCCAGCCAGCCCAGCCTGTAATATACAGAGTGTAGGCAAGAGTGAAAGTGAGAGCAAAAATGTGTGGAAAAATGGTAATGTGCAGTGTGTGAGTTATGGTAGTGCGCATGGGAGGAGTTGTAGTAGCAGTGTGGATGAGGGGTGTGCAAGTGGGGTGCAAGAGAGGGGTGCAAGGGGAGTGCAAGAGAGGGGTGCAAGTGGAGTGCAAGAGAGGGGTGCAAGTGGAGTGCAAGAGAGGGGTACAAGTGGAGTGCAAGAGAGGGGTACAAGTGGAGTGCAAGAGAGGGGTGCAAGTGGAGTGCAAGAGAGGGGTGCAAGTGGAGTGCAAGAGAGGGGTACAAGTGGAGTGCAAGAGAGGGGTACAAGTGGAGTGCAAGAGAGGGGTACAAGTGGAGTGCAAGAGAGGGGTGTAAGTGGAGTGCAAGAGAGGGGTGCAAGTGGAATGCAGGTGAGGAGTGGTAGTGGAATGCCAGAGAGAGGTTTGACTGACACCTCAGCTAAGAACAAGGGTCCTGGTTTGGGATCTGGGTCAGGTCCTGGTTCGACTGCCCCCCCGGTAGTGGCTGCTTCTCCCAGAAGCTATGCCAGAGTCACTGCCGGGGGATGAGGGGGATCCCCATCTCCATCTGGCTCTGGGGGTCACTTGCAACAGCGCCTCCTGGAGGCTCTACGTAGGGGAGACAGGTCAATCCATGTAGAGGGGAGGGGTGAGGTTGACCTGTCTTTTTGGATAGAAAGACACGGCTTAGGCGCCTTCCGAGAACAAAACGGGGAGGTGGTCTGGTCCCTCCCGACATCCGGGCAGGAAAGTGGCCGTAGGAATGTGGTCCGTTTAGTGTGGAGGGGCGAAGATGCATGTCCGCCTCGGGGTAAGGTGGTTGAGCTCCTCCTCCGGATGGAATTCAGGGCAAGTGACATCTTTGCCCTGATCCACCCCTACGCTACTTCTGAGTTTGACATCAGCTTCGTTCGGCCGGAGGGTCTTGAACTCTTCTGGTCGAACTATGAGGTGGTGAAAAACGAGCCCGGCTGGCGGGATTTTGCCGTAAAGGCGATATCCCGTCAGAATTTGACCAAGAAAGTGACCGTTTTGACACGTAACGAGTCACTATCTTGCTATGACATCATGACCTGGCTCAGCCGATATGGGGATGTGACGGACATGCCAAAAAAGAACTATGACGAACATGGGATCTGGTCTGGGGCCTGGACGTTTTCCGTCAAACTGAAGCGTTCGGGGAGCACTGTTGCCCACATCCCATCAGCTGCTTTTCTTGGGAGAGACAGAATCCAAATTTTCTACCAGGGGCAGCCCAAGGTCTGTCACAGATGTGGCAGCCCCACCCACTTTAGCGCAGCCTGTACTGTGCAGGTCTGTGCTCTGTGTGGTGGGGTAGGTCATCTTGCCGCATCCTGTAGGCAGATCAGGTGTCATCTGTGTGGTGTCTTAGGACACCCTTTCAGCCGTTGTCCTAGCGCTTTTGCCCGGGCAACTGTCACCTTGGCTGGGGAGAGCAGTAATGTTGCCTCAGCTGGGGAGGGCACGAGTGCGGGTGAAGGTGCAACAGGGTCAGTGAAGAGGAAAAGTCCCGCCAAGCTGAGGCGGGAGGCTAATCGCAGAAGGAGCAGGGAACTGGAGAGTTCCCATGTGGCAGGGGTAGCTTCTGACCCTGCTCCAGAGGTTAGTCCTGAAACTGCTGAGGCCCTGGAGGAAGATGTGCTGGAGGAGGAAGCGAGGAGAATCTGTGGAGAAGAGGGCAGCAAGGCCGATCTTTCCGATTCCTCCCACTTTGAAAGTGTGGATGAGGAGGGTGAAGAGCGGCCAAAAAAGAAGGGCAATAAAAGGGGAAAGAAGAGGTCGGAGCCCTCTAGTCCCCGTGCTACGGACCAGGTCCCAAGCGGAAGCCTACCTGCCCCCCCTCTGATTGATCTGTCTAACCGGTTCTCTGTCCTTGATGACATCTCCTCCCCCTCTTTGGAGGGGGTGGTCGAGGATGGGGTACCTGAAGTGGGGGAGCCTCCGGGGGGAACTGGGCCCTGTCCTGATGGGGCAATTTCCTCAGGGGATGGGGCCAAACCAGAGCCAGTCGGAGATGGGGATTCAAAAATGGACCAATCAGAGTCTAAAAAAAGGCTAAAAGAGAAAGAAGCCTCCTCGTCTGGGGATGAGGGGGTAAAGAAAAGACAGAAGTGAGGGGGTTAGGGCCGTCTAACTCAATCACCCATGATGGCGGCACTCACCCCATTGACGCTGGCATCTATTAACTGTGCCAGTATAAAGTCTGATATGGCTAGATTCGCAGCCTTTGATTTTCTCGGCCGTGTTGAAGCCGATATTTTGTATCTGCAGGAGACCAGGTTGTCAGATCTATCCTCCCTGGTAAAAGCCAGGAGAGAGTGGAGGTGCAGGCTTTCCCACTGGTCTCTTGCGGCTGAGCCGTATAGTGGGGTGGCGGTCCTTTTTACCGCTCCGGTTGAATGCAGACGGGTTATTGAGTTAGAAATGGGGAGGTGCCTGATCTTAGATGTCCTCATGAAGGGACAGGAGCTCCGGCTCATTAACATCTACGCCCCACAAACCAAGTGGGGCCGCAAAGATCTCTTTATGAGGATCAAGCCCTTCCTTTTTACTAGCCGGCAAGTGATCTTTGGAGGGGACTTCAATACTGTCACAAGGTCCCAAGATAGGAGAGGTTCCAATGGTCCGCTGGCTTACGATAGCATAGCTCTCAATAATATAGTTAGGGAAGCTCGCCTAGAGGACGCCCACATCCGGAGCCCCTCAGGCCACGCGGGTTTCACCTATCATCGAGGTAGCTGCAGGTCTAGGATAGACAGGTTTTATTTAAAGGAGGAAGCCGTCTCTTCCGCAGTGTCCGTGGTTGAGGTGGAATTCTCTGATCACTGTATGATTTTGTTTTCCTTGAATGTTTCAGAGACCCCCCGGATGGGTAAAGGTTATTGGAAGCTGAATTCGTCCCTCCTGGAGGAAGCGGAGATAAGACAGTCCTTTGAGGATTTTCTTCAGAGTCAGGTACCTTTACTGGACCTTTGTAGTAGTAAGTCAGAGTGGTGGGAGATATTCAAGAAGAGGGTTGCGGGGTTCTTCCGCCAGCTCTCGAGCCTCAGGTCCCTGAACAGGTATCGCCTGTATCAGGGTCTGAGGAGGAAACTCGAGCTTCTCGTCTCGACTGGAGGTAGCCGGGAGGATATCTCCAGAGTGAAGTCCTTGTTGATGAGGTGTCAGTATGATAGGCACGCATCTTTGGTTTTTGAGAGGGATTTTGGGAAGTACCGCTCGCCCGACCCTTACAGAAACTGCAAGATGTCAGTGAGTAGTAAAATCATCTCAGGACTGATTGATAGTACGGGATCTCTGAATCGGTCCAGATCAGGGATCCTGGAGGTCGTCAGATCCTTCTACTTGCACCTCTTGGGGAGGAAGGATCTAGATCGGGACAAGATGTTGGCTTTCCTGGCTGAAACCATTCCTGAGCCAGGGGTAGACCCCTCTCTTGGCGTTTTGGCAGAAGAGATTAAGGAAGAGGAAGTGAGACTGGCGATCGAGGGGCTTGCCCCCAAGAAGTCGCCAGGTCCGGATGGCTTAACATCCGAGTGGTACAAGACCTTTAAGGAGTCTTTAGCTCCCCTCTTGACTGTGGTATTCAATGAGTGTCTCTCCTCGGGCACTCTGCCTAGGTCAATGAGGAGGTCAGCCCTGATTCTTCTCTCAAAGGGTAAAGATCCTAGCCGGATTGAGAATTGGAGGCCCATAGCTCTTCTCAATACGGACAGGAAGCTTCTGGCCAAGATACTGTTTAATCGGTTGGTGGATTTTGCACCCCGACTCCTTTCGGGGGCCCAGCACTGCTCTGTTCCAGGCCGAAGCACGTTAAGTGCTGTCCTCAGTGTCAGGGAGGCAGTGGAGCGGAGCAGTGCGGGTCTCTGGAAGGGGTACTTACTGTCCTTGGATCAGGCCAAAGCATTTGATCGGGTGAACCATGACTACCTCTGGTCTGTCCTTCTAAGATATGGCTTACCGAGTACTTTTGTTAATTGGCTCAAGATCTTGTATGCAGGGGCAGAGAGTTTCCCGCTGGTGAACGGTTGGTCTGGCCGCTCTTTTGAGGTTGGGTCCGGAGTCCGTCAGGGTTGTCCTTTGAGCCCGCTGTTATACGTGTTTGCAATCGATCCCTTCGTCCGGAGGGTAGATTGTGGACCGTTGGCGGGAGTCGGGATGAGTCTGGCGGAGCCGGATGTCGCCCAGAGAGTTGTGGCGTATGCTGATGATGTCACCATTTTCGTCTCCTCGAGGGGGGAGGTCGATGTGGTGATGTCAGAGGTGGACCGCTACTCGGAGGCTTCCGGGTCTAAGATCAACCGGGATAAGTGTGAAAGTCTCTGGCTGGGAGGGGGGGATCCCACATTTGATCTCCCGGACACCCTTCCGGGGCCCCAAGAATCAGCAAAAGTTTTGGGCATCACATTCGGCCAGGATGATTATCCCACCAAAAACTGGGATGGTAAGCTCCAGGATGCCACTCAGAAGGTGAACCAGTGGAAGGGTTGGTCTATGATCCTCAGGGAAAGGGTACACCTGATCAAATCGTACCTGCTCCCCTTGTTTATCTACCTGGGCAGCGTATGTATCTTGCCAGAGGCTTACTACACTAGGGTCTACAGCCTGTTTTTCCAACTGTTATGGGGGAACAGGATGAACCTAGTCAAGAGGGAGGTTACGTACCGCACGAGGAGACTAGGGGGTTTATCTATGGTAAACCCTGTGGTGTTCTTAACAAACACCTTCTTGAAAGCCAACATCTCAAACCTCTGGTCAGAGAGGGCTTTTCCGTGGGTACTCTCCTGCAGGGAATGGTTTCGGCCTTTCTTCCAGGAATGGGAGACAGGAGGGCAAGTGAAGGACCTCCGTACGCCCCATGGATATCTTCCGGCTTATGCTACCCCGACTCTGAAGGCGATACGTCGGTGGGGTCTGGGAGTGTGGGAGATCAGGACCCAGTCAAGGCAGTTCCTTGACAAACGGGTTCTGTTGACCCACTTCCAGAAGCCTCTGGTGCTCAGGGACTGCCCAGGTCAGGATCTGAGGGTGGGGTTGTTTCTTTTAAACATGAAAAGGATCCCCCAGAAGTTTTGGGACTTGGCCTGGCGCTGCTTTCAGGGGAAGCTATATGTGAGGGACAATTTGAAGTGTAGGAGATCTGATGACCGGGACTGTCCCCGAGAAGAGTGTGTGGACACGCTGGAAAGCATGGACCATTTCCTCCTTCATTGTCCCTTTAATATAGGGGTTTACAACAGGGTGGGCGCTTCCATTGGCTGGAGTCAACTTGCCGGCCTTACCTACCCGGAGTGGGCTTATGGGGCATTCAGGAACCTGGGTGGTCGAGACCGGGGCACTTTATTCTTAGTTAGCTTAGTGATTAGGTACCACACGTGGAATGCACAGTGTTTAGTGTCTACACAGCGGAAAGTCCTCTCCGAGGTGGAGGTCTGTAGGAACATCACCGGTGACCTCGGGAAGATCAGGTCTTTGGAGTATGGCAGTCTTGGTACCAGTAGGGCTTCTCTCCTATGGAGAGGGTTTTCTTTTGATGTGCCCTAGGTACTAGACCTTCTGGGTAGAGTACCCTTGTTTTGGTTAGGGACAGTGATGTAAGGGGACAGGGTTAGGGTGATAGTAGGGTCAGTTTCTATTTTAAGGATAATGTTAGGGTGAGAGGTAGGGAGGTGTTAGGGAAAGTATGTAAATTTTTGTATGTATCAGGATTGCCATCCTTCTTCCTGGTGGTGGGCTAATGCATGTGTACCATAGCTTTTTGTTTTGTTTTCCGATGTTTAGGTTATGAAGGGCTTACAGGCACCGAACTTGGGCCTAGTGTGGGTTATATTGTTTATGTATGTTATAAAGTTGGTTATGGTTAAGTTGGTTGGGAGGAGTTCTAGGTTGGGTGGGTGTATTTGGTGGGTGGTGGTTTTCTTTTGGTGGACCTGGCATCGGTCAGTCGTGGCTGGACATTGAGAACTGTGGACTCTGACCCATGTACAGGAGGGCGGGTGGTGTGGGTGAAGGGATAGTTTAGAGTAGGATGTTTTATTGTATATTTAGGTGTGTTTCCTGTATAATAATAGGTGTGTATATAGTGTATATAGTTTATATGTATAAATTGTGTACATTACATGTAATTACTATAAAAATATATATATTATTTATTTAAATTTTTTTTTTTTTTTTTTTTTTATCTTGATTTGTGAATTATATATTGTTTATATTGTGTTTATAGTAGAGATAGATATGGCAGTCGAACCAGATGTTATTTTTGTAGTAATTTTTGTATCCAGTTGTGGTTTAGGTCTTGTGGGATAACGTAGAAAACTAATGTATATATGTGTGTGTGGAAGGGGAAAAAAAAAAAGTGTGTGTGTGTGTGTATATATATATAACATTTGGTGTGCAGTGGGAGTGTTTTCGGTTTGTAATATGTGTTTTTCCCAAGTTTGGGTGTTTTTTGAGTTGTAGATTAATTTATCTTTATGCCTTTGTAAAGTTATGGATCTGTGATGCATGTGTGTGGCATAGTATTATTATTATTATTATTATTATTAGTGTTATTATAAAAAAAAAAAATAATAGTTTACAAAAAAAAAAAAAAAAAAAACATACATAAAAAAAAGGGGTGTGGTGTGTAGTGGGAGTGCTTATTGTGTTTTCTGTGTGTTTGTGTTTTTCCCAAGTCTGGGTGTTTTTGAGTTACAGCTAAATAGTGCTATTTTTATGTTTCTTTTTTGGTTATGTAAGTTGAGTATGCATGTGAGTGTGTTGTTAGATATTAGGTTATGTAAGGTGTGTTTCTTTTTGTTAGGAAAACTGGGCTGGCCGGTTAGGCAGGATTTATGTTCTTTTATTTTAAATGTAAAGTTTTGGTTTATGTTATTTCATGTTGCTGTTTTCAGTTATGGCCAAGTTGTGCTGGTTTTGTGTTTTTGTTATGATTTATATTTTTCTAATAAAAGATCTACAGGAAATAACTCAGGATCAGTACAGGATAAGTAATGTAATGTATATACACAGTGATCTCACCAGCAGAATAGTGAGTACAGCTCTGGAGTGTAATACAGGATATAACTCAGGATCAGTACAGGATAAGTAATATAATGTATGTACACAGTGACCTCACCAGCAGAATAGTGAGTACAGCTCTGGGGTATAATACAGGATATAACTCAGGATCAGTACAGGATAAGTAATATAATGTATGTACACAGTGACCTCACCAGCAGAATAGTGAGTACAGCTCTGGAGTGTAATACAGGATATAATTCAGGATCAGTACATGATAAGTAATGTAATGTATGTACACAGTGACCTCACCAGCAGAATAGTGAGTACAGCTCTGGGGTATAATACAGGATATAACTCAGGATCAGTACATGATAAGTAATGTAATGTATGTACACAGTGACCTCACCAGCAGAATAGTGAGTACAGCTCTGGGGTATAATACAGGATATAATTCAGGATCAGTACATGATAAGTAATGTAATGTATGTACACAGTGATCTCACCAGCAGAATAGTGAGTACAGCTCTGGAGTACAATACAGGACATAACTCAGGATCAGGACAGGATAAGTAATGTAATGTATGTACACAGTGATCTCACCAGCAGAATAGTGAGTACAGCTCTGGAGTATAATACAGGATATAACTCAGGATCAGTACAGGATAAGTAATATAATGTATGTACACAGTGACCTCACCAGCAGAATAGTGAGTACAGCTCTGGGGTATAATACAGGATATAATTCAGGATCAGTACATGATAAGTAATGTAATGTATGTACACAGTGACCTCACCAGCAGAATAGTGAGTACAGCTCTGGAGTATAATACAGGATATAATTCAGGATCAGTACATGATAAGTAATGTAATGTAATGTACACAGTGACCTCACCAGCAGAATAGTGAGTACAGCTCTGGAGTATAATACAGGATATAACTCAGGATCAGTACAGGATAAGTAATGTAATGTAGGTACACAGTGACCTCACCAGCAGAATAGTGAGTACAGCTCTGGAGTATAATACAGGATATAACTCAGGATCAGTACAGGATAAGTAATGTAATGTAATGTACACAGTGATCTCACCAGCAGAATAGTGAGTACAGCTCTGGGGTATAATACAGGATATAACTCAGGATCAGTACAGGATAAGTAATGTAATGTATATATACAATGACCCCACCAGCAGAATAGTGAGTGCAGCTCTGGAGTATAATACAGGATATAACTCAGGATCAGTACAGGATAAGTAATGTAATGTATGTACACAGTGACCTCACCAGCAGAATAGTGAGTACAGCTCTGGAGTATAATACAGGATATAACTCAGGATCAGTACATGATAAGTAATGTAATGTATGTACACAGTGATATCACCAGCAGAATAGTGAGTACAGCTCTGGAGTATAATACAGGATATAACTCAGGATCAGTACATGATAAGTAATGTAATGTATGTACACAGTGACCTCACCAGCAGAATAGTGAGTACAGCTCTGGAGTATAATACAGGATATAACTCAGGATCAGTACAGGATAAGTAATGTAATGTATGTACACAGTGACCTCACCAGCAGAATAGTGAGTACAGCTCTGGGGTATAATACAGGATATAACTCAGGATCAGTACAGGATAAGTAATGTAATGTATGTACACAGTGATCTCACCAGCAGAATAGTGAGTACAGCTCTGGAGTATAATACAGGATATAACTCAGGATCAGTACAGGATAAGTAATGTAATGTATGTACACAGTGACCTCACCAGCAGAATAGTGAGTACAGCTCTGGAGTATAATACAGGATATAACTCAGGATCAGTACAGGATAAGTAATGTAATGTATGTACACAGTGACCTCACCAGCAGAATAGTGAGTACAGCTCTGGGGTATAATACAGGATATAACTCAGGATCAGTACAGGATAAGTAATGTAATGTATGTACACAGTGATCTCACCAGCAGAATAGTGAGTACAGCTCTGGAGTATAATACAGGATATAACTCAGGATCAGTACAGGATAAGTAATGTAATGTATGTACACAGTGACCTCACCAGCAGAATAGTGAGTCCAGCTCTGGAGTAAGGTTGGGTGTGTCTGTGCTCCTGTGACTTCCAGCAAACTTCCAGAGTAGCAGACTTTTCTTCCGCCCCTCCCCAGGTGTGTGGCAGACTCCTGGGTAGGGGTCTCTGCTATGGAGCCCCGGGAATCCAGGACTTCATTTTGCGCTCCCCGTTCTAGGCCGGAGGGGTGTGTGCGCGAACATACGGCCAGTAGCCAGGATGGGGTCAGAAGATCGACCAGGGCCCACAGCAATGTGGGGCCCCCTCCCCCATCCCTAGCTGGGAGCTGCAAAGCTTCTAGCAAAAGTTCATCCAGGCCAAGAAGCTCATCCAGGCAGAGGAATGGAGTAAAGGCGTCTACATCAGTTTCCCCAGAACCCCAGCAATGGGGGGTAAAGGGGCCAAGGGAATCCCTGGCAATATTCACATCCAGAATGCAGGCCAAGATGGCTCAATATGAGGAGCTTGGGAAGCAGCTCAGAGGAATAAGAGCGGATTTAAAATTTGCCCGCTACCAAGTGGATCAGTCATCCAGGGCCAAGAAGGCAGCATTTGCCGCTAAGGTAAAAACATTAAAGAAAAAAGTGGAGGAGATTGTGCGGATGAGGTCTGACATTGTGGAAGGTGCCGGCATTTTCCGTGAGAAGTTTGTCCATGGTGCTCGTTTCTCTGGTATGCCGGTCTCTAGAGATGATGATGATGATTGCCAGAGTGAGGAGGAGGAGATGGAGGAAGGTGAAGGAGGTGAGGAGAGCAATGTGAGTGAGGGGGATATGGATACTAATTCTGTGCGTGACACCACTGCTACCCCTGACCCCCCACTTACCCTGAGTGAAGACCGTGTGAACCCGGCTCAGGTGGCCTTACCTACCTCCAGTGAGGATGATGATGATAATGATGATGGCAGTGACTGCAGTCAAGGCAGCGGCTTGGCAGATGGGGGTCTCCTGCGGGCGATTGTAATGCAGGAGTCCCCCACCCGTCTGGAAAACTTCTCTTTTGGAGAGGATTTAGGCCCAGAGGAGGAGAGGAAGAATAAAAAAGCGAAGGGCAGGAAGAGGAAGAAAACGCAAGGACAAGTGAAGTTTGTCTTTTCTTCTTTCCAGCAGTCTGAGTCAGCTGAGAAGCCGATTCAGGATGCTGGGTCCCCCAACCTGCCAGACCCCGTTTCTGTAGTGGAGCGGGGCCAGCATGGGGGATACAGTAGTGCACCCAAAATGGCCGCGGGTGCGATAGAAAAAAAAGGGCACCCTCCTGTGAGGGGGGAGGGTGCCCAGGCACCAGAAAATGGTGGCAGATTCCCTTGTTCGGGGGGCGGTACAGGTCCTGGCACTGCAGGGCACTCCCCTGTGAGGGGGGGGAGTGTTCGGGCACCGGATCTTGTTGGTTCAGGGGGCGGTCCCCTAGGTGATGCAGTCGGTACCGATCCTGGCACTGTGAAGGAGGAGGTTCCCTGCGCGTCAGCCGCAGTAGGCGGGGCGGGAGTGCGTCCGGAGGGACAACTCCCGTCAAAATCGGCGGCGTGCGATGGGGCGGGGCCACCTATGATGGGGGCGGAGTCTGTGTCTGTGCCCAAAGACACTGGACAGAAGAGCCGTGCAGCTCCAATCATTAAGCCAGCAACCCTTATACCTGGAGTAATAGACCCAGCCAGCCCGGCCTGTAACACATCAAGGGAGAGTGTACACAAGAGTGGAAGTGAGAGCAAAAATGTGAATAAAAATGGTAATGTGCAGGATGTGAGTTATGGCAGTGTGCATGGGAGGAGTTGTAGTAGCAGTATGGATGAAGGGAGCGGAGTGCAAGAGAGGGGTGCAAGCGGGGTGCAAGAGAGGGGTGCAAGCGGGGTGCAAGAGAGGGGTGCAAGCGGGGTGCAAGAGATGGGTGCAAGTGGGGTGCAAGAGAGGGGTGTTTGTGAAATACAGGTGAGGAGTGGTAGTGGTATGCAAAAGAGAGGTGTTATGGCTGAGGCTTACATTAGGAACAAGGGTCCTGGTTTGGGGTCTGGTTCTGGTTCGACTGCCCCCCCGGTAGTGGCTGCTTCTCCCAGAAGCTATGCCAGCGTCACTGCCGGGGGATCAGGGGGATCTCCATCTGGCTCTGGGGGTCAATTGCAACAGCGCCTCCTGGAGGCTCTACGTAGGGGAGACAGGTCAATCCATGTAGAGGGGAGGGGTGAGGTTGACCTGTCTTTTTGGATAGAAAGACATGGCTTAGGCGCCTTCCGAGAACAAAACGGGGAGGTGGTCTGGTCCCTCCCAACATCCGGGCAGGAAAGTGGCCGTAGGAATGTGGTCCGTTTGGTGTGGAGGGGCGAAGATGCGTGTCCGCCTCGGGGTAAGGTGGTTGAGCTCCTCCTCCGGATGGAATTCAGGGCAAGTGACATCTTTGCCCTGATCCACCCCTATGGTACTTCCGAGTTTGACATCAGCTTCGTTCGACCGGAGGGTTTGGAACTTTTCTGGTCGAACTATGAGGTGGTGAAAAGCGAGCCCGGCTGGCGGGATTTCGCCGTAAAGGCGATATCCCGTCAGAATCTGGCCAAGAAAGTGACTGTATTGACACGTAACGAGTCACTATCTTGCTATGACATCATGACCTGGCTCAGCAGATATGGTGATGTGACGGACATGCCAAAAAAGAACTATGACGAACATGGGATCTGGTCTGGGGCCTGGACGTTTTCTGTCAAACTTAAGCGTTCAGGGAGCACTGTTGCCCACATCCCATCAGCTGCTTTTCTTGGGAGAGACAGAATCCAAATTTTCTACCAGGGGCAGCCCAAGGTCTGTGCTCTGTGTGGTGGGGTAGGTCATCTTGCCGCATCCTGTAGGCAGATCAGGTGTCATCTGTGTGGTGTCTTAGGACACCCTTTCAGCCGTTGTACCAGCGCCTTTGCCCGTGCGACGGTCACCTTGGCTGGGGAAAGCAGTAATGTTGCCTCAGCTGGGGAGGGCACGAGTGCGGGAGAAGGTGCAACAGGGTCAGTGAAGAGGAAAAGTCCCGCCAAGCTGAGGCGGGAGGCTAATCGGAGAAGGAGCAGGGAACTGGAGAGTTCCCATGTGGCAGGGGTAGCTTCTGGCCCTGCTCCAGAGGTTAGTCCTGAAACTGCTGAGGCCCTGGGGGAGAATGTGCTGGATGAGGAAATGGGGAGAATCTGTAAAGAAGAGGGCAGCAAGGCCGATCTTTCCGATTCCTCCCACTATGAAAGTGTGGATGAGGAGGGTGAAGAGAGGCCAAAAAAAAAGGGCAGTAAAGGGAGAAAGAAGAGGTCGGAGCCCTCTAGTCCCCGTGCTACGGACCAAGTCCCAAGCGGAAGCTTACCTGCCCCCCCTCTGATTGATCTGTCTAACCGGTACTCTGTCCTTGATGACATCTCCTCCCCCTCCATGGAGGGGGGGGTCGAAGATGGGGTGCCTGAAGTGGGGGAGCCTCCGGGGGGAACTGGGCCCTGTCCTGATGGGGCAATTTCCTCAGGGGATGGGGCCAAACCGGAGCCAGGTGGAAATGGGGATTCAAAAATGGACCAATCAGAATCCAAAACGGTCCAAAGAGAAAGAAGCCTCCTCATCTGGGGATGAGGGGGTGAAGAAAAAACAGAGATAATGGGGGTTAGGGCCATCTAACTCAATCACCCATGATGGCGGCACTCACCCCATTGACGCTGGCATCTATTAACTGTGCCAGCATAAAGTCTGATACGGCTAGATTCGCAGCCTTTGATTTTCTCGGCCGTGTTGATGCCGACATTTTCTTTTTACAGGAGACCAGGTTGTTAGATCTAGCCTCCCTGGTAAAAGCCAGGAGAGAGTGGAGGCGCGGCCCCTCCCACTGGTCTCTTGCGGCTGAGCCGTATAGTGGGGTGGCGGTCCTTTTTACCGCTCCTGTTGAATGCAGACGGGTTATTGAGTTAGAAGTGGGGAGGTGCCTGATCTTAGATGTCCTCATGAAGGGGCAAGAGCTCCGGCTTATTAACATCTACGCCCCACAAACCAAGTGGGGACGAAAAGATCTCTTTATGAGGATTAAGCCCTTTCTTTTTACAAGCCGACAGGTGATCTTTGGAGGGGATTTCAATACTGTCACGAGATCCCAAGATAGAAGAGGCTCCAATGATCGGTTGGCTTATGATAGCATAGCCCTCAATAGTATAGTTAGGGAAGCTCGCCTAGAGGATGCCCACATCCGGAGCCCCTCAGGCCACGCGGGTTTCACCTATCATCGAGGTAGCTGCAGGTCTAGAATAGACAGGTTTTATTTAAAGGAGGAAGCTGTCTCTTCTGCAGTGTCCGTGGTTGAGGTGGAGTTCTCCGATCACTGTATGATTTTGTTTTCCCTGAATGTTTCAGAGACCCCCCGGATGGGTAAAGGTTATTGGAAGCTGAATTCGTCCCTCCTGGAGGAAGCGGAGATAAGACAGTCCTTTGAGGATTTTCTTCAGAGTCAGGTACCTTTACTGGACCTATGTAGTAGTAAGTCAGAGTGGTGGGAGATATTCAAGAAGCGGGTTGCGGGGTTCTTCCGCCAGCTCTCGAGCCTCAGGTCCCTGAACAGGTATCGCCTGTATCAGGGTCTGAGGAGGAAACTCGAGCTCCTTGTCTCGACTGGAGGTAGCCGAGAGGATATCTCCAGAGTGAAGTCCTTGCTGATGAGGTGTCAGTACGATAGGCACGCATCTTTGGTTTTTGAGAGGGATTTCGGGAAGTACCGCTCGCCCGACCCTTACAGAAACTGTAAGATGTCAGTGAGTAGTAAAGTGGTCTCAGGACTGATTGATAGTCCTGGATCTCTGAATCGGTCCAGATCAGGGATTTTGGAGGTCGTCAGATCCTTCTACTCACACCTCTTGGGAAGGAAGGATCTAGATCGAGACAGGATGTCGGCTTTCCTGGCTGAAACCATTCCTGAGCCAGGGGTAGACCCCTCTCTTGATGTTTTGGCAGAAGAAATCAGGGAAGAGGAAGTGAGACTGGCGATCGAGGGGCTCGCCCCTAAGAAGTCGCCAGGTCCGGATGGCTTAACATCCGAGTGGTACAGGACCTTTAAGGAGTCTTTAGCTCCCCTCTTGACTTAGGTATTCAATGAGTGTCTCTCCTCGGGCACTCTGCCGAAGTCAATGAGGAGGTCAGCCCTGATTCTTCTGTCAAAGGGTAAAGATCCCAGCTGTATTGAGAATTGGAGACCCATAGCTCTTCTCAATGCGGACAGGAAACTTCTGGCCAAGATACTGTTTAATCGGCTGGTGAAGTTTGCACCCCGGCTCCTTTCGGGGGCCCAGCACTGCTCTGTTCCAGGCCGAAGCACCTTAAGTGCTGTCCTTAGTGTCAGGGAGGCAGTGGAGCGGAGTAGTGCAGGTCTCTGGAAGGGGTACTTGCTGTCCCTGGATCAGGCCAAAGCATTTGATCGGGTGAACCACGAGTACCTCTGGTCCGTCCTCCTGAGATATGGCTTACCGAGTACTTTCGTTAATTGGCTTAAGATCTTGTATGCAGGGGCAGAGAGTTTCCCACTGGTGAACGGTTGGTCTGGCCGCTCTTTTGAGGTGGGGTCCGGAGTCCGTCAGGGTTGTCCCTTGAGCCCGCTTTTATACGTGTTCGCAATCGATCCCTTCATCCGGAGGGTAGATTGTGGGCCGTTGGCGGGAGTCGGGATGAGTCTGGCGGAGCTGGATGTCGCCCAGAGAGTGGTGGCGTACGCTGATGATGTCACCATCTTCGTGTCCTCGAGAGAGGAGGTCGATGTGGTGATGTCGGAAGTGGACCGCTACTCGGAGGCATCCGGGTCTAAGATCAACCAGGATAAGTGTGAAAGTCTCTGGCTGGGAGGGGGAGATCCCACGTTTGATCTCTCAGACACCCTTCCAGGGCCCCAAGAGTCAGCAAAACTTCTGGGCATCACATTCAGCCAGGATGATTATCCCACCAAAAACTGGGATGGTAAGCTCCAGGATGCCACTCAGAAGGTGAACCAGTGGAAGGGTTGGTCTATGACCCTCAGGGAAAGGGTACACCTGATCAAATCGTACCTGCTCCCCTTGTTTATCTATCTGGGCAGTGTATGTATCTTGCCAGAGGCTTACTACACTAGGATCTACAGCCTGTTTTTCCAACTGTTATGGGGGAACAGGATAAACCTAGTCAAGAGGGAGGTTACGTACCGCACGAGGAGACTAGGGGGTTTATCTATGGTAAACCCTGTGGTGTTCTTAACGAACACCTTCTTGAAAGCTAACATCTCGAACCTCTGGTCAGAGAGGGCTCCTCCGTGGGTACTCTCCTGCAAGGAGTGGTTTCGGCCTTTCTTCCAGGAATGGGAGACAGGAGGGCAAGTGAAGGACCTCCGTACGCCCCATGGATATCTTCCGGCTTACGCTACCCCGACTCTGAAGGCGATACGTCGGTGGGGTCTGGGAGTGTGGGAGATCAGGACCCAGTCAAGGCAGTTCCTTGACAAACGGGTTCTGTTGACCCACTTCCAGAAGCCTCTGGCGCTCAGGGACTGCCCAGGTCGGGATCTGAGGGTGGGGTTGTATCTTTTAAACATGAAAAGGATCCCCCAGAAGTTTTGGGACTTGGCCTGGCGCTGCTTTCAGGGGAAGCTATATGTGAGGGACAATTTGAAGTGTAGGAGATCTGATGACCGGGGGTGTCCCCGAGAAGAGTGCAGGGACATGCTGGAAAGCATGGAGCACTTCCTGCTTCATTGTCCCTTTAATATAGGGGTCTACAACCGGGTGGGCGCTTCCATCGGCTGGAGTCAACTTGCCGGCCTTACCTATCCGGAATGGGCTTATGGGGCATTCAGGACCCTGGGTGGCCGTGATCGGGGCACTTTATTCTTAGTTAGCTTAGTGATTAGGTACTACACGTGGAATGCACGGTGTTTAGTGTCTACACAGCGGAAAGTCCTCTCCGAGGTGGAGGTCTGTAGGAACATCACCGGTGACCTTGGGAAGATCAGGTCTTTGGAGTATGGCAGTCTTGGTACCAGTAGGGCTTCTCTCCTATGGAGAGGGTTTTGTTTTGATGTGCCCTAGGTACTAGACCTTTTGGGTAGAGTACCCTGGTTTTGGTTAGGGACAGTGATGTAGGGACAGGGTTAGGGTGATAGTAGGGTCAGTTTATTTTTAGGGATAATGGTAGGGTGAGAGGTAGGGTGCAATTAGGGAAAGAATGTAAATATTTTGTATGTATCAGGATTGCCATCCTTCTTCCTGGTGGTGGGCTAATGCATGTGCACCATAGCTTTTTGTTTTGTTTTCAGACGCTAAAGTTATGTAGGGCTTACAGGCACCGAACTTGGGCCTAAAGTGGGTTGTATTGTTTGTTTTTGTATATTATAAAGCTGGTTATGGTAAAGTTGGTTGGGAGGAGTTCTAGGTTGGGAGGGTGTTTTTGTGGGTGGTGGTGGTTGTTTGTTTTGGTGGACCTGGCATGGGTCAGTTATGGACTGGACATTGAGGACTATGGACTCTATGGACTCTGACCCATGTACAGGAGGGTGGGTGGTGCGGGTGAAGGGACAGTTTAGAGTAGGTTGTTTTCTGTATATTTATAGGTGTATATAGGTTATATGTATATAGTATGTATATAGTATATATAGTAAATATTATAATTTTGTTTGTTTTATATTTTGGTTTGTGTATTATATAGTGTTTATAGTAGTGATAGATGGCAGTCGAACCATTTTTTTTTTTTTTTTTTTTTTTTTTTGTTAAAGCTAAATATGCAATTTTATTTTTGGTTTTTGCACATTAGGTATGCATGCATGTGAGTGTGTTTGGTTATGTTTGGTGTAGTATTAGTATTTTTAGGAAAAGCTGGGCTGGCCGTTTAGGCAGGATTTTTGTTCTTGAAAAGTATGGGTTTATGTTATTTCATTTTGTTGTTTTCCATTATGGCAAAGTTGTGCTGGTTCTGTGTTTGTTATGATTTATATTTTTCTAATAAAAGATTTACAGGATATAACTCAGGATCAGTACAGGATAAGTAATGTAATGTAATGTACACAGTGACCTCACCAGCAGAATAGTGAGTACAGCTCTGGAGTATAATACAGGATATAACTCAGGATCAGTACAGGATAAGTAATGTAATGTATGTACACAGTGACCTCACCAGCAGAATAGTGAGTACAGCTCTGGAGTATAATACAGGATATAACTCAGGATCAGTACAGGATAAGTAATATAATGTATGTACACAGTGATCTCACCAGCAGAATAGTGAGTACAGCTCTGGAGTATAATACAGGATATAACTCAGGATCAGGACAGGATAAGTAATGTATGTACACAGTGACCTCACCAGCAGAATAGTGAGTGCAGCTCTGGAGTATAATACAGGATATAACTCAGGATCAGTACAGGATCAGTAATGTAATGTATGTACACAGTGATCTCACCAGCAGAATAGTGAGTACAGCTCTGGAGTATAATACAGGATATAACTCAGGATCAGTACAGGATAAGTAATGTAATGTAATGTA
Source organism: Hyla sarda (assembly GCF_029499605.1). NCBI lineage: Eukaryota > Metazoa > Chordata > Amphibia > Anura > Hylidae > Hyla > Hyla sarda. Next base: position 276,564 of record NW_026609524.1, on the reverse strand, counting down.
CACAGTGACCTCACCAGCAGAATAGTGAGTACAGCTCTGGAGTATAATACAGGATATAACTCAGGATCAGTACAGGATAAGTAATGTAATGTAATGTACACAGTGATCTCACCAGCAGAATAGTGAGTACAGCTCTGGGGTATAATACAGGATATAACTCAGGATCAGTACAGGATAAGTAATGTAATGTATATATACAATGACCCCACCAGCAGAATAGTGAGTGCAGCTCTGGAGTATAATACAGGATATAACTCAGGATCAGTACAGTATAAGTAATGTAATGTAATGTACACAGTGACCTCACCAGCAGAATAGTGAGTACAGCTCTGGAGTATAATACAGGATATAACTCAGGATCAGTACAGGATAAGTAATATAATGTATGTACACAGTGATCTCACCAGCAGAATAGTGAGTACAGCTCTGGAGTATAATACAGGATATAACTCAGGATCAGGACAGGATAAGTAATGTATGTACACAGTGACCTCACCAGCAGAATAGTGAGTGCAGCTCTGGAGTATAATACAGGATATAACTCAGGATCAGTACAGGATAAGTAATGTAATGTAATGTACACAGTGACCTCACCAGCAGAATAGTGAGTACAGCTCTGGAGTATAATACAGGATATAACTCAGGATCAGTACAGGATAAGTAATATAATGTATGTACACAGTGATCTCACCAGCAGAATAGTGAGTACAGCTCTGGAGTATAATACAGGATATAACTCAGGATCAGGACAGGATAAGTAATGTATGTACACAGTGACCTCACCAGCAGAATAGTGAGTGCAGCTCTGGAGTATAATACAGGATATAACTCAGGATCAGTACAGGATCAGTAATGTAATGTATGTACACAGTGATCTCACCAGCAGAATAGTGAGTACAGCTCTGGAGTATAATACAGGATATAACTCAGGATCAGTACAGGATAAGTAATGTAATGTAATGTACACAGTGACCTCACCAGCAGAATAGTGAGTACAGCTCTGGAGTATAATACAGGATATAACTCAGGATCAGTACAGGATAAGTAATGTAATGTATGTACACAGTGACCTCACCAGCAGAATAGTGAGTACAGCTCTGGAGTATAATACAGGATATAACTCAGGATCAGTACAGGATAAGTAATGTAATGTATGTACACAGTGACCTCACCAGCAGAATAGTGAGTACAGCTCTGGAGTATAATACAGGATATAACTCAGGATCAGTACAGGATAAGTAATGTAATGTATGTACACAGTGACCTCACCAGCAGAATAGTGAGTGCAGCTCTGGGGTATAATACAGGATATAACTCAGGATCAGTACAGGATAAGTAATGTAATGTATGTACACAGTGATCTCACCAGCAGAATAGTGAGTACAGCTCTGGAGTATAATACAGGATATAACTCAGGATCAGTACAGGATAAGTAATGTAATGTATATACACAGTGATCTCACCAGCAGAATAGTGAGTACAGCTCTGGAGTGTAATACAGGATATAACTCAGGATCAGTACAGGATAAGTAATGTAATGTATGTACACAGTGACCTCACCAGCAGAATAGTGAGTACAGCTCTGGAGTGCTGACCAATTAGTTGCGGGTGTGGTCGTGCTTCAGCTGTGCTGTGTGTCTGCTGTGTCTCCTGAGCTCCAGGGATTTCCATCTGTTCCACCTGGGGCCTGCTTCCTCCTCCCCAGGGAGGGAGTGGGTTTCCAGGCATGAGTGAGGGAGGCGAGGCCCAGGCTTCTGCTCTTCGGACTAGGCCGCAGGGGAGCAGTAGAAGCCAGCAAGCGGCCGGAACATCGGAGGATTTGGGGGTGAGGCGTTCTACCAGGAGTCGCAGCAATGCTTCTCCAACTCCCCCCACAGAGGTGAGAAGCTCCAAGGCTGGATCCACCTCAGGAAAGCTGGGTGCTACCAGCGGAAAGCTGGGTTCATCAGAAAGAAGGCAGAGTGCTCACGGAGGTGAAGCCGACCTCAGTGAGGAAGGCTGGGGAGTGCTGAGGACCCGGGAGTCTATTTCCACCTATACCTCCCGGGTAAAAAGTCACCTCCGTGAGTATGAAGACGCCTGTAAGGCCATCAGGAGGCTCCGAGAGGAACTGCGCTGTGACCGTGCCAGGGCTAAGGTAACTCCAAAAAAGAAAAAGACGGAGATCCAGGGGCAGATAAAGAGACTTATGGCTGAAATACAAGTTTTGGAGGAGAGGAGAGCAGCATTACTGGAGAAGAGTGGTCCATTTAAAGAGAAACTGGAAAATGAGGAGCGCTTCAGGGTGAAAGAAGAAGATAAAAATAAAAGGTTGATGGGGCTGCAACCTGAGAGCCAGGTGGATGATGTGGAGGAGATGGAGGAAGAACAACAGCCAGATCCACATGGTGGCCTGCGGCAACAGCAGCAGGCCCCGTACAGTGGGCCCCCTGCACAGCAACCAGCAGTATCACCTGCCGACTCAGGGGAGGACAGTGACAGCAGCTACCAGGGAGGGGCGCTAATGGCCCAGATCCGCATGCTGGAATCCCCAGTGTGTCCTCAGAACCTGGTGTTTGGAGATGAGCTCCCAAATGAGGCACCTGGGGGTAAGAAGAAGAAGACCAAGCCAAAGCAGCAAGAAGTGGTGAGTTATATCTACACCCCCCTCCCTGTATACCCTGAGTCGGCCGCAGGGTCAGCTCATTGTGCAAGTCCCGTTACCCAGCCCAGCCCGTGTTCTGTGGTGGACTCGGTGCAAAGGTGCGGGGAGAGTACAGATACTAAAAGGGCGCAGAGCTCCATGCCTGTTTGCAGTAGCAGGGATGGAGCAGAGAAGGCATCGGCCGCAAGGCCGTACAGTGAGGGCGGCCCAGCGGTGGGCATAGAGGCAGACTCCGGTGCTGTAGTTCGCTCCCCTGTGGGAGAGGGGGGTGACTCAGTGCCGGAGGTAGTCGTGGTGGCTAAGGGAAAAATAGATTCTCCCAAAAGTAGAAAAAAACTTTTGTTTTGCATTGGCGCCGCTGTTCCAGATCAGCGGCGCCCAGGAGCTGGACATTCTAGTACGGATGAGGCGGAGGGTACCGGTAAAAACAGGGCTGGGGCCGCTAATAAACAGGCTAGGCAGGCTTCCCGGTCCTTGTATAAGGGACCGGTGACCTGTCCTGTGGTGGTGGCTCCAGCCCTGGTACCCAGTGATGCTGATAGTACAAAATCTGCACTAGAACGCACCGGTCCAGCCAGTATGAATGTGGAGGTTAATGTTGGAGTGACTGAGGGTGTGAATGAGGGGAATAATTCATCTGTTACTAAAAATCTTTCTGGGGCTTTGAATGGTGGTTTGGGCTGTAGCACGGGTGGAGGTATGGGGGGCACATGAGCTAAAATAAGGGTCAATGGTTTGGGTATGGATTATGTGGAGGAGGGTGGTGAAGGGGCACAGATTAGTGGTGGGAATGTAGGGCCTGGTCCAGTTGCACCCCCAGCGGTGGCAGCACCCGTCCGCAGCTACGCGAATGTCACCGCTGGGGGAAGGGGGGCAGCTTCCTCGTCCTCTGGCTCTGGGGAGAGCAGTTTGCAGCAGCGTCTCCTGGGGGCCTTAAGGAGAGGGGAGAGATCAATCAATGTAGAGGGTAGGGAGGTTGATCTATCCTTTTGGATAGAAAGACATGGTCTTTCAGCCTTCCGAGAGGAAAGAGGGGGGGATACTGTGTGGTCTCTCCCAACAGCCGGGCTAGGTGGTCTCCGAAGGAATGTGGTGCGGCTGAGGTGGAGAGGCAGTGATACATGTCCTCCAAGATCTAAAGTTGTTGAGCTTCTGCTGAAGTTGGGCTTTAAGGCAGCTGACATCTACGCCTTAATACATCCTTATGGTACCCCTGAGTTCGATATCAGCTTTGTTCGGCCGGAGGGGCTTGAGCTCTTCTGGTCGAATTATGAGTTGGTAAAGAATGAGCCCGGCTGGCGAGACTCTCGCCAAAATAATGTCAAGAAGGTGACCGTTTTAACCCGTAACGAATCGCTTTCTTGTATTGACATCATGACGTGGCTAGGTCGGTATGGTGAGGTGGTGGAGGTCCCAAAAAAGAACAGGGATGAATATGGCATCTGGTCAGGGGCCTGGACATTTATGGTCAAGCTTAGGCGTTCAGGAAACACCGTTACCCATATACCATCTGCGACCTTCCTCGGAAGGGATCGTATCCAGATCTTCTACCAGGGTCAGCCGAAGCTCTGTCACAGATGTGGTGACCCCACACATTTTAGTGCCAATTGCACTGTGCAGAAGTGTACTCTGTGTGGGGAAATAGGCCATCTCGCTGCATCTTGTGCAGAGATTAGGTGTCACCTGTGTGGTGACTTAGGTCACCCATTCAGTCGCTGCCCTCGTTCCTTTGTCAACGCGGTTGTTGCCCCGGTGGGAGTAAGCCGTGAGGTGGATTCTGCTGGGGGGATGGCTGTCGGGGATGAAGGGGTGCAGGGGCCAGGGAAGAAAAGTAAGCAGAAGACGCCTGCCCAACTGAGGCGTCTCGAGAAGCGTCAAAGGGATAGGGAGATTCAGGAGTCACAGGAGCATCAACCAACTGGGGTGACTCCTGATCCTGTCCCTGCGGCCAGTCTTACTGCTGAGGCCCTGGGGGATAGTGAACTGGATGAGGAGATTGGGAAGATCCACAAAGAGGGGGATGCCGTCTCCTCACTGTCCTCCCATGGTGGGAGCGCGGATGAGGACAGTGGGGGATGGGCAGAAACAAAGCGGGGTACTCGGAAGAATAAGAAAAGGAGAGATGTAAGATCTTCTCCCACCCGCCAGATGCCAAAGGAAGGTACAACTGACCCCCCTCTGATTGGTCTCTCCAACCGGTTCCGAGCCCTCCGCGACATTTCCTCTTCGGAGGAGGGGGGGGCTGGGGGTGAGGTTCCGGATGTTGCGGTGGGGCTCACAGGTGACGCTGAGTCCTCTCTCCCTGGGGAATCTATGTCTTCAGGGGGGGAGACTGGCCCAGAGTAGGGGGACGAGGAAAATGTATATAAAGGGAAAATGGACACATCTATTTCACTTAAAAGGGGTAAACCATCATCTGATGAGGAGGGTGGTGGGGTGGATGGGAAGGATGGTGGGAAAAAGAAAGCTGTCTAACTCAATCACCCTTGATGGCGGCACCCTCTCCGTTGACTCTGGCATCTATTAATGTTGCCAGCATAACGTCAGATACGGCTCGATTTGCGACCTATGATTTTTTTGCCCATATAAATGCTGATATTTTATTTTTGCAAGAGACCAGGCTAACAGATATGTCATCTATCTACAAGGCTAAAAGAGAGTGGAGGAATGGGCCCTCCTACTGGTCTCTTGGGGCCGAGCCGTATAGCGGAGTGGCGGTCCTTTTTACCGCAGCGGTAGAATGCCGACGGGTTATCGAGTTAGAAATGGGGAGGTGCCTGATCTTAGATGTCCTCATGAAGGGACAAGAACTTCGCCTTATTAACATCTACGGCCCACAGTCTAAGTGGGACCAGAAGTGTCTCTTTATGAGGATCAAGCCCTATCTTTTTACAAGTCGGCAGGTGGTCTTTGGAGGGGATTTTAATGCTGTCACGAGGCCCCAAGACAGGGGAGGTGCCAGAGACAAGCTGACTTATGATAGCGTCGCCCTTAATAGCATAGCGAGTGAGGCTCGCCTGGTGGATGTCCACATCCGGCACACCCCAGGCCACGCGGGATTCACCTATCATAGGGGTAGTTGTAGGTCTAGGATAGATAGGTTTTTTTTAAAGGAGGAGGCCGTCTCTTCAGCAGTGTCTGTTGTTGAGGTGGAGTTCTCCGATCACTGTTTAATTTTGTTTTCTCTGAATGTCACAGAGACCCCCCGGATGGGCAGAGGCTATTGGAAGCTGAATTCGTCTCTCTTGGAAGAAGCGGAGATAAGACAGTCCTTTGAGGATTTTCTTCAGAGCCAGGTACCATTGCTGGGCCTTTGTAGCAGTAAGTCAGAGTGGTGGGAGATCTTCAAGGAAAGGGTTGCGAGATTCTTCCGCCAGCTCTCGGGCCTCAGAAGCCTAAACAGGTACCGTTTGTACCAGGGCCTGAGGAAGAAACTTGAGAACCTTGTCTCGACTGGAGGTAGTCGTGATGATATCTCCAGAGTGAAGTCCTTGCTGATGAAGTGCCAGTACGATAGGCACGCATCTTTGGTTTTTGAGAGGGATTACGGGAAGTACCGCTCGCCCGACCCTTACAGAAACTGCAAGATGTCAGTGAGTAGTAAAATAGTCTCAGGACTGATTGATAGTACGGGATCCTTGAAAAGGTCCAGATCAGGGATCCTGGAGGTCGTCAGATCCTTCTACTCGCACCTCTTGGGAAGGAAGGATCTAGATCGAGATAAGGTATCAGCTTTCTTGGCTGAAACCATCCCTGAACCATCCCTGACGTTTTGACAGAGATGATCCGAGAAGAGGAAGTCAGGATGGCTATTGATGGGCTTGCCCTCAAGAAGTCACCCGGTCCGGATGGCTTAACATCTGAGTTCTATAAGACCTTTAAGGACACTTTGGTTCCCCTCTTGACTGCGGTTTTTAATGAGTGTCTATCCTCGGGCACTCTGCCAAAGTCAATGAGGAGGTCAGCGCTGATCATCCTGTCAAAGGGTAAAGACCCGTCCCACATTGAGAATTGGCGTCCCATAGCACTTCTCAATGCGGACAGAAAGATTCTGGCAAAAGTGCTGTTTAACCGGTTGGTGGAGTTTGCACCCCGGCTCCTTTCGGGGGCTCAGCATTGCTCTGTTCCGGGCCGCAGTACATTCAGTGCTGTGCTCAGTGTCCGAGAGGCTGTGGAGCAGGGTAGGGCTGGCCACTGGAAGGGGTACTTGCTGTCCTTGGATCAGGCAAAAGCGTTTGATCGGGTTAACCATGAGTACCTCTGGTCTGTCCTTCTGAGATATGGCCTGCCGGGGGGTTTTGTTGATTGGCTTAAGACCTTGTATGTAGGGGCAGAGAGTTTCCCGCTTGTGAATGGTTGGATTGGCCGCTCTTTTGAGGTTGGGTCTGGTGTCCGTCAGGGTTGTCCTTTGAGCCCTTTGCTGTACGTGTTTGCAATCGATCCTTTCCTTAGAAGGATTGGTTGTGGACCGTTGGCGGGGGTGAGAATGGACCTGGCGGTGCCGGATTCGGCTCTGAGGGTGGTAGCGTACGCTGATGATATCACCGTGTTTGTCTCCTCACAAGAGGAGGGCAGATGGTTGATGTCAGAGGTGGACCGCTACTCGGAGGTATCCGGGTCCAAGATCAATCAGGATAAGTGTGAGAGTCTCTGGCTGGGAGGGGGAGATCCTGATTTTAATCTCCCGGACGCCCTTCCAGAGCCCCAGGAATCCGCAAAAGTCCTCGGCATCGAATTTGGTCAAGGGGATTACCCCAAACAAAACTGGGACAGCAGGCTTAAGATCGCCGCTCAGAGGGTGGATCAGTGGAAGGGTTGGTCTTTGACCCTCCGGGAAAGGGTTAACCTGATGAAAACTTTCCTGCTCCCTTTGCTGATATATCTGGGCAGCGTATGCATGTTGCCAGAACCTCTTTGGACCCGGGTCTACAGTGTGTTCTTCCAAATGTTATGGGGGAATAGACTGAACCTAGTGAAGAGGGAGGTTACTTACCGTACGAGGAGACTAGGGGGGTTGTGTATGGTCAACCCTGTGGTGTTCCTAGTGAATACCTTTCTTAAGACCAATATAGCAAACCTCTGGTCAGAGAGGGCTCCTCCGTGGGTATCCTCCTGTAGGGGATGGTTTCGGCCTTTCTTCCAGGAATGGGAGACAGGAGGGCAAGTGAAGGATCTTCGCACACCACACGGGCATCTCCCGACTTACGCTACCCCGGTTCTGAAGGTTATTCGTCGGTGGGGTCTGGGGATGTGGGAGATTAGGACTCTGTCGAGGAAATTCCTTGACAAGAGGGTCCTGTCTTCTCATTTCCAGAGGCCATTGGCGCTCAAGGACTGCCCAAGTCGGGATCTGGAGGTGGGTTTAGAGCTTTTGAATTCTATCAGGATCCCCTTGAAGTTTTGGGACTTGACTTGGCGCTGCTTCCACGGGAAACTGTGTGTGAGGGACAATCTGAAGTGCAGGAGCTCTGATGACCGGGGATGTCCCCGCGAGGAGTGTGGAGGCATGCTGGAAAGCATGGAGCATTTTCTGCTTCATTGTCCCTTTAACACAGAGGTTTACAACAGGGTGGGCGCTTCCATTGGTTGGCCTCGGCTGGCCAGTCTCTCCTATGCGGAATGGGCCTATGGGGCATTCAGAAACCTTGGAGGCTGGGACCGGTGCACTTTATTCCTAGTCAGCTCAGTGATCAGGTACTACACGTGGAACGCACGGTGTTTAGTGTCGACGCAGCGTAAAATCCTCCCTGTGGGTGAGGTGGTTAGGAACATTCTTGGTGACCTGGTGAAGGTGCGTTCTCTGGAGTACGAGAGGCTGGGTGCTGGCAGGGCCTCTCGTCTGTGGAGGGGCTCTGCCTTTAAAGTGCCTTAGCCTGTTTTCTCCCCCTGGTGGTGGGCTGATGCTGGCACATTAGTCTTTTTGTTTTGTGCTGTAGATATATGGTGATATAGGGCTTGCAGGCACTGAACTTGAGCTTTAGGGGATTGTGTGATTGAAAAGCCTTATTGTTGTTTGTTTTGTATAGTTTGTATTATTTTGTATATATTTGTTTTGTTTGTACATTTATGTATATGTGTATATATGTATATATATTGTTTTTTTTCTAGGGGTTGTGTTGTGTTGGGGTTTAGTGTTAGGTTGGGTGGTGGGTAGATGGGGGGAGGGGGGTTTCTGTGTGGGACCTTTTATAAAAAAAAAAAAAAAAAAAAAATATAAAAAAAATCCTGGACTGGTTCATGGACGTCTGTTATCATGTACTGGGGGCATGGGATGCGGGACCAGCTCAGGGCCAAAAAAAAAATATAAAAAAAAAAAATTGTATATTCTGTTTTTCTGTTTGCGGTGTTTGTTGGTGGTTTGACACATATTTATTATATTTATTATTTTGGGTGGGGAAATACAACCGGACCAGTTTTTTGTTATTATTGTTGTTATTATTATTACTGTAAGTATTATTATTATTGTAGAGTGTTTAGTAGTTGTTGTTATTATAGCGGTGTGTTTGGTGAGAATGAGGCTGGACCAGAAGATACTTGGTTGGACATTTTTGGACTAATATGGACTCATTTTTGTATATATTATACAGGTGTATGTTGTGTGTATTATTGTTATGGTGATGTTCGTTCTTTTTGTAATGTTTTATATTTTTTAATAAAGGATCTACAGGATATAACTCAGGATCAGTACATGATAAGTAATGTAATGTATGTACACAGTGATCTCACCAGCAGAATAGTGAGTACAGCTCTTGAGTATAATACAGGATATAACTCAGGATCAGTACAGGATAAGTAATGTAATGTATGTACACAGTGACCTCACCAGCAGAATAGTGAGTACAGCTCTGGGGTATAATACAGGATATAAATCGAGATTTTCCTAGCTTTCGTGACGGAAAATATTAGTTATATGAAGACAGGAGGCGAGTATCTTGCATTAATCTTTCTTTATTAATGCCCATAGCAGAAAATTAAACTTTCAGGTTAATGTATTGAAAGAAAAACGTTTTGCAAAACTACATCTCCCAGCAGCCCCTCTGAGGACTAGTAGCCAATCATATGCCGATGACCTCTATAAAGGGAACTGCTGTGCCATAACTCCTCCTCTTTCTTGACCCGACGTCATAGCCGACACAGGAAAGCCGAACATAGACTCCAACTTGACTTCACATCCTAAAGACGGACCTCTGGAACCGGAGCGCCATTGCAAGAGCAGCCACAGGATTGCCGTCCTCTGAAGAACCGAACAGAAGAAACAACGTCCCAACGGGGACAACAGGAACATCTCAGCCGCCAACACCTAAACGCAGGCGTTCTTCAGTATCCTGAAGCCAGAAAAGAGAAAAGAACACCATAATAGGGTTGGGTCGGGAGGGAAGATACTCGCCTCCTGTCTTCATATAACTAATATTTTCCGTCACGAAAGCTAGGAAAATCTCGATTTATATATCAGACAGGAGGCTCGTATCTTGCAAGTTTAAAGCTCAACAGTAAACATTACAAATAACATGTATAACCAGTAAGTTAGCTCACAGTAGAAAGGGCCGACATGGATACGTGAGACTCCGGTCTGAAATAGAATCTGCGAAAAGTCGTCTCTGACGACCAGTCCGCCGCCAAAAGCAGATCCACAAGGGAGCCCCCTGAGGTAACTACCTTAGTGGCCATGGCGCCCCTGGAAGAGTGTGCGCCGAAAAGGGAAACATCTATCCCTGCCATGTCCATGGCGGATCGAACCCATCGGGCTAACGTCGCCGATGACACCGGCAAATGGGGTCGGACATAGGAAATAAGGAGTTGAGAGGACTCCGAAGACCGCAACCCCGCTGTCTGTGCTTCATATGTCTGAAGGCAACGAACAACACAGAGTCGAGGATGGTCAAGGAAGAAGGGATAAAAGATCGAGTGAATCCCGGTCTTGGTCCTACGGACGACCGAAAACCGAACGCCGTCCGGTGAGAATTGACGTCTGGATACATCCAAGGCTTTCACGTCTGAAACCCGTTTAATGGAGACCAGACACAAAAGGACGGTCAGTTTAAAAGATAATAACCGTAAGGGAAGGTCATCATTATCCGCCCATGCGGAAAATAAGTCGAGTAGCTTGGCGACGTCCCAAGTGGCCTGGTATTTGGGACGTGGGGGTCGTTTAAACTTAATGCCCCTCAAGAGTCGACAAACCAGGGGATGTTTGCCGACTGGTAAAGTGTCTACTGGATTATGGTAGGCCGAGATGGCCGACCGGTAGACGTTGATGGAACTATATGACTTTCCTGACTCGAAGGAGTCGGCTAAATAGTTGACCACTATGGATACAGGGGCGTGAACTGGATCAATCTGCCGTTGATCACACCAACGAACCCAGAGTCTCCAGGCTGATCGATAAGCCGATCGAGTCCCGGGGGCCCAGGCCAGGGCGAGAAGATCTCTAGCTGATTTTGAAAGTTTGTTATCTGATTCCGAGACCCCGAAACCAACCACGCCAGGAGAGGCAGGTTGCCCTCCAACACCAGAGGATGGAGACCCTTGGTTGGATTGGTGAGGAGATGTTGGAGGGGAGGAAGCAACCGTGGATAATCGATCGCCATCCCCAGTAGGAGAGGGAACCACGGTTGAGTCGGCCACCAGGGGGTGATCAACACTATCGTTGCACGCTGAGTCATCACATGGAGGAGAAGCTTGGAGATCATAGGAAATGGCGGGAACGCATAATGCGTCCCCGCCGGCCAGTGTTGGCGAAACGCGTCGACTGCGCAAGCTGCCGGGTCCGGTCTCCAGCTGTAAAAGCGGGGCAGTTGGTGGTTGAGGCGTGAAGCGAATAGGTCCAAGAAAAATGGACCCCAGAGTCGCTGTAACGCCAGGAATACTGATCGATCCAGCTTCCAGTCGCTGGCATCGATCATGTAACGGGAATTCCAGTCTGCCACTGAGTTGGAAACCCCCGGAATGTATTCCGCCACTGGAACTATGTCGCAGAGAAGACAGAAGTGCCAAAAATCCTTTGCGATATCCGCCAGGATTTTGGATCTCGCACCTCCCAAGTGGTTGACGTATTGAACCGCTGTCACATTGTCCATGCGCAACAACACGCAGCATTTGAGTGCATGTGGTAAGAAACTTTTTATGGCGAAGAATGCCGCCAGCAATTCCAGTGCGTTGATGTGTAATAGAGATTCCTCTGCGGACCACGTCCCTCCTGTAGAGGACTCTCCGCACCGAGCGCCCCAGCCCTGTCGGCTCGCATCCGACTCTATGATGAAGTCTGGGCTGGAGTTGAATATGGTTTTGCCATTCCAGTCGACGGCATGACGCAGCCACCACTGTAGTTCCTCCTTGGCTTCCGGACAGAGGGGTACCTCGTCCGCATATCTGAGGCCTTGTCGGAGGTGTAGTGTTTTTAGTCTCTGAAGGGCCCGATAGTGAAGGGGGGCCGGAAATATGGCCTGGATGGAGGCCGATAGGAGGCCCACCAGACGCGCAAGGACGCGTAGTGAAACGCGACCCTTGCGGAGTACCGCCCTGATTTCCTTGCGAATAAGGGCTAGTTTGGACTTGGGGAGACGGAGAACCGCTTGTTGGGTATCCACCAAAAACCCCAGGAATTCCATTTCCTGAGCCGGGACGAGCACAGATTTTTCGTGGTTGATCAGGAAACCCAGTTCCTGTAATAAAGAAACCGTCCAATGCATATGGGAAATGGCTTGGGTTCTGGACCGAGCCATAATGAGCAGATCGTCCAGATATATGATCATCCTTACGCCTCTGCTGCGCAGGGATGCTACCACGGGCTTCAGGAGTTTGGTGAAGCACCATGGGGCGGACGATAGGCCGAAGGGGAGGCAAGTGAATTGCCACATTTGCCCTCTCCAAAGGAAACGGAGAAACTGTTGGGATGATGGATGAATGGGCACGGTGAGGTAGGCGTCTTTCAAGTCTACCTTTATCAGCCAGTCCCCCGGCCACAAGAGGTCTCGTAGGAAGTGGATCCCTTCCATCTTGAAGTGTCGATACACTACGTGTTGGTTCAAATTGCGAAGGTTTATGACCGGGCGGAATCCGCCACCCTTCTTCTTGACCAAGAAGAGGTTGCTGATAAACCCCGTGGAGGTTGGATTGACCTCTATCACTGCTCCTTTGGACAGGAGATCTTGTAATTCGTTGTCTATAAGAACAACGTTTAGGTCGGAGAACTGTATGGGGGGTGGTATTATGCCCAACACCGGAAGGGAGTGGAGCTCTATTTGGTACCCCGCCACCGTGTTGAGGATCCATGAGTCTGCCGTAATCGCAGACCAGGCGTGGATAAAAGACTGTAGTCTGCCCCCCACTGGGATATGTGAATGTATATGTAGAGGAGTACTCACCAGTGAATGGTCGAGAGCGGGGATAGCCTCGGGCACCACGTCCTCTCCATGGTCTACCCCTGGGAGGGAAGAACGGCGCGGGTTGCGCCACAGGAATCTGGTAGGATGGAGGAGCCTGTGCATATTGAGCTGGAGCTCTGGGTGGTGGCCTGTAATAATTAGATCGGCCGGCAGAGCGGCCCCTATGTCTGCCGGCCTTGACAAAAACCTTATTTGCGGGAGTGGACTTTTTCAAGGACGTTTGGGCCTTGTCCAGTGAAGTAAACAAACCCACAAATTTGTTGATATCTTTAATAAGATTATCGCCAAAAAGCATGCCCTCAGCAGAGGGGCCTGGTTCTGACTCAGCGAGATGGGACAGTTGAGGGTCCAATCGCATAAGAATGGATCTCCGTCTTTCGACCGAGCAAGTCGTATTTGCGGCTCCTAACATACAAATGGCCCTCTGAGCCCAACCTCTAAGTTGGGTGAGATCCACAGGCTGGCTGGATGCAGCGGCCTGCTCAGAAAGATTTAGGATCTTCGTCAAAGGTCCTAGAAGATCCAGGATACGGTCCTGTATAGATCTAAAGGACCGTTCAATGCCCTTTTTTGGAAATTTACCATTTTTGGTAAGGTATTTAACGAGGATGGGATCTACCGTTGGGGTATCGGTCACTTTCCTCGGAATCGAGGGTCTAGGGCATTCTGCCTTAAGTTTACTCCTATTTGATCTCCCCAGGGACCTACGGGTCCAGTGTTCTATAAAACTAGAGACCTGTGGGAGAGGTGCCCAATCTCCGGAGCGAGGGTGGGAAATCGCATCCGGGTCAAAAAATGGCTCTCCGAGAGAGTCGAGAATTATTTCGCCCTGGGTTTCAGGGGTAGCGTTGTTGGGAAACGCAGTAGTCCCACTTTCCTCATCACATGCGTCAGACTCTGCAGAGGATTCAGATTCTCCGGACGTATCCTCCTCAGAGGTGTCCACATAAGAATCTGGCTTTGCCCGCCTGGCGGATCTATGCCTCTTGGTTGTTATCTCCTCGAGGCCCGAGGGTCGGAGAGAGTCTGAAGGTAAAGTGGGTTGGCTAACCGTGATAGAGGTTGCCCGGAGCATGGAATTATCTTCCCCTGCCGGGGAGTCGTGAGCGGGCACTGTGTGCTTACGCTTGTGCGAGGCTTTGCCTTTCTTAACAATCGGGTCATTTGCGATTGGCAGTGACATTGATGGTAGGGGTTGATGAGACCCTGACGGTAAAGCGGCAGAAGCAAGGGCCGCCTGAACTGACTTGCTAATCAGTTCTTGAATTTGTGCAGCATTCATGAACTGCGCTGCTTCAGATTGGGAGTTCATCCCAGGAAGGGAGCTGGTATTGGCCTCCTCAGACATATCAGAGAATATAGGTAAGTATATATATATATATATATATATCTAAGTGGTATATCTAGGATTCTGAGGGGGAGGTCAAGGGTAGACCTGCCAGGGAAGGGGCCTATAGGGGAACAGTAGCACAGGAGGACAGGAAAAAACCTGTTAATAACTGCACAGATGCTCCGTAACGCTCAGGCTCTGACTCTCCTCACCGACAGCGCTGAACTGAGGGCTGTGGTGAGAGGTACAGCGGAGCTAGAGAGCCCGGGGACGAAATCTCGCGAGATTACGCCACTCCGGGTCTCTGATTGGTCATTGGTTGCCGCCTCTAGAACGGACCGCCCCTCCGAGCGCGTCAGACGCGCGGGAAGGCCGAGAGCGGCGGGAACAGAGAACTGAGGGAGAAGGAGAAAATGGCGCCGCAATATGGCGCCGGGAGAAAGGTATGAATGAATAAAGGGGAACAAAGAACGGAGCGCAGGGTCGTCAGTGGGGCGACCTGCGCCAGAAATATAGAAGGTGAAAACTGGGGACACTGTGCAACAAGTGCCGTGTCCGTGAGGGAAATAGAATTTAATAGGATTATAGGATTTAGTAACACCTGGCTGATGAACGCAAACACCAGCAGGGATAAGGACAGGGGTATACCGTTAGGGTACCC
Organism: Hyla sarda; assembly: GCF_029499605.1. NCBI lineage: Eukaryota > Metazoa > Chordata > Amphibia > Anura > Hylidae > Hyla > Hyla sarda. The sequence continues at coordinate 261,544 of NW_026609524.1, read as the reverse complement.
CCAAATGTTAGTAAGGAAGAAACTTATATTTATGAATACAGTGTGAAGAGAAATACTTATCTGTCGCTATGAGCAGAAAGAAAGAGGAGGAGTTATGGCACAGCAGTTCCCTTTATAGAGGTCATCGGCATATGATTGGCTACTAGTCCTCAGAGGGGCTGCTGGGAGATGTAGTTTTGCAAAACGTTTTTCTTTCAATACATTAACCTGAAAGTTTAATTTTCTGCTATGGGCATTAATAAAGAAAGATTAATGCAAGATACGAGCCTCCTGTCTGATATATAACTCAGGATCAGTACAGGATAAGTAATGTAATGTATGTACACAGTGACCTCACCAGCAGCATAGTGAGTACAGCTCTGGAGTATAATACAGGATATAACTCAGGATCAGTACAGGATAAGTAATGTAATGTATGTACACAGTGATCTCACCAGCAGAATAGTGAGTACAGCTCTGGGGTATAATACAGGATATAACACAGGATCAGTACAGGATAAGTAATGTAATGTATGTACACAGTGATCTCACCAGCAGAATAGTGAGTACAGCTCTGGAGGGTGTGGTCACTAGGTGTGTCTGTTGCTGAGCTCCTGAGACTCCAGACTTCCAGAGGAGAGAGGCTGATTTTTCCACCGGCTTTCCCAGGAAGGTGGCAGATTCCTGGGGGAGCCATCAGCATGAATCCCCTGACCTCCACTCCTCGGTCCAGGCTGGCGAGGGGTGTAGAGGGAAAGCTACCAGCCAGTGCCCCGGCTGGAGGGGTTAGAAGATCTGGCAGGGTCCGCAGCGATGTGGATTCTGTCCCTCCAGCAATGGTTGGAAGCCGCAAGGCTCTCAGCCAGGAAGAAAAGCCTGCAAGCAAGACAAGTTTAAAGAAGGTCTCTGCAGCACAGAAGAGCTCCTCCAAGAGCCAGGTTGTGGAGCAGTGGGGCCAGAGAAGACCCAAGGAGTCTATGGCGACATACAGCTCCAGACTTGCTGCCAAGATTGGTGAGTACGAACTCCTTGGGAAGAAGCTGAGGGAGCTGAGAGAGGAGCTAAAGTTTGCAAAGTATCAGGTGAGCACAACTACCAAGCGCAGGAAACCAGAGTACTCTGCAAGGGTTAAGTCCTTGAGGCTGGAGCTGGAGGAGACTGAGCTGAGGAGAATGGCTGTCCTGGAGGGGAGCGATTTATTTAGGGAGAAACTTCTTAATGAGGATCGCTCCTCCAGGATGAAATCCCCAGTAAAAGAAGAGATCAAAGGCGAATGACCAGGGTGTCAGGAGTTTGTCTGGCGCAGAGAGGAACCATCAGACAGCCAGGTAAAATCAATGGATTTATTAGATGCAACGCGTTTCGCTGCGCATGCGCAGCTTCATCATTTGATGCCTGATGAAGCTGCGCATGCGCAGCGAAACGCGTTGCATCTAATAAATCCATTGATTTTACCTGGCTGTCTGATGGTTCCTCTCTGCGCCAGACAAACTCCTGACACCCTGGTCATTCGCCTTTGATTTCATACCTATCCAGGAGGGCTGCAGTGGACCTGCCTTCACATCTTTTCTGCTTCTAACCTTGTTGTGTGTGGGCGCACAACCAACTTTGGTAAGCGGCTTGGGAATTACCTTCCCCTACCCCCACCTGCAAGATCTACTGATCCCGCACATGAGGCGCCTTCCTTCTTTTCTCCAGTAAAAGAAGAGGAGATTGGGGGTGATTGTTCAGCAGATGAGAGCAGTAGTGAGGATGAGGTCCAAGAAATGGAGGCTGAAGAGGCTAAGGTGCTGGCAAGTGGGGAAGCTGTGGAAGCCAAGCCGCAGCCAATGCAGGGTGTGAACATGTCCCAAGCAAGTCTACCTGCAGGACAAGTGGCATTACCACCTTCATCGTGCGAAAGTGCTGGCGAGGAGGAGGAAGGTTGTGGTGGCGCCCTGCTGGCACAAATTGTAAAGATGGAGTCCCCCATGCATTTGGCTAATTTTAGTTTTGGCGACGACCTTGGAGAGGAACAAATAATAAAAAAGAAGAAGAAAAGACAGAAAAAAACATCTGAGCAAGTAAGCCTGATTTATGTTCCTTTTGTGCACCCTGGGCCGGCTGCAAAGTCAGTTCAGGGTGCAGACCCTGGTAATCTGCCTGTCCCCCCTTCTGCAAATGTGGAGCGGGGCCAGAACACCGGGGATAATACAGTAAAGATGGGGGAAAGCGCTGACCTCGCTTGTCATAGTAGCGGGGCCAGCACCTGCAAAGATACGGCCAAGGGGCCGGACAGTGTTGCGGACAAGGTAGCATGTCCCCAGTTAGGGGATATTGGCGTTGCGGGGCACTCCTCTGCAGGTGAGGGGGGGAGTGTCCAGGTGGCAGAGGTTGGTATGGAGCTCGGGCGGCCGGGCAATTATAAAGACAAGGGAGAGGGCAGCTCCCAGAACAGGTCTGGCACTGCAGGGCACTCCTCTGCAGGCAAAGGGGGGAGTGTCCAGGTGTCTGGAACCGGAGCGCCATTCTCGGCGGCCCAGTCAGCGGTGTCTGGCTCTTTTGAGTTGTGGCGCTGTGGTGGGGCTGCTGTGGGTGGAGCTGGCGGTGGAGGACTGGTACCACAGGAACATGGACATGATACAACCCATGCAATGTTAGTAGCAGTTAAAGAAATTGAAGCCGAGGTATTGGCGGAGGCCGAGGGCAAAGTATGCGACAAAGCAGCTTCTTCCGATATTTCTAAAGGGAAGACTGCTGCAAGGTTGAGTGTGCCCAATGAAGCCAATGATGCAAGTGTAAAGCCCGGCATCATAAAGCCAGCAAGATTACATCCTGGCCAGTCCAGTGCAGCTAGGCAGGAGGAGACAGGCACAAGTGTTATGTATAATGTTACTGCCTCTACTGTTGTTTCTGGGGGGAGTGGTGTCGGTCCGGCTGCCCCCCCGGTAGCGACTGCTCCAATAAGGAGTTATGCTTATGTCGCTGCTGGGGGTCCCACGGGATCCTCATCTCTTAATCCAGGGGAAGGTAACTGGCAACAGCGCCTCCTGGAGGCTTTAAGGAGAGGGGATAGAACGCTCCAGGTAGAGGACCGGGAGGTCGACTTGTCTTTTTGGATAGAAAGACATGGACTTGGGGCATTCCGAGAGCATAATGGGGAGGTGGTCTGGTCCCTTCCAACAAGCGGGCAGGAGCGTGGTCGGAGGAATGTGGCCCGTCTGGTATGGAGGGGCGGTGATGCATGCCCTTCTAGGGCAAAAGTTGTGGAGCTTCTTTTCCAGATGGGATTCAGGGCTAATGACATCTTTGCTCTGATCCACCCCTTCGGTACTTCTGAGTTCGACATCAGTTTTGTGAAGCCAGAAGGGCTTGAGCTCTTTTGGTCTAATCACGCACTGGTGAAGGACGAGCCTGTCTGGCGGGATTTCGCTGTGAAGGCGGTATCCCGCCAGAGTTTTGTCAAGAAAGTGACCGTTCTGACACGTAACGAGTCTATTTCTTGCTATGACATAATGACCTGGCTGAGCAGGTATGGGGAGGTGACGGACGTCCCCAAGAAAAATTTGGATGAACATGGCATTTGGTCTGGAGCCTGGACGTTTTCCGTCCGCCTCCGTCGTTCAGGTAACACTGTCGCACACATTCCATCAGCCGCCTTTCTCGGCCGCGATAGGATCCAAGTCTTTTACCAGGGACAGCCGAAGCTGTGCCACAAGTGTGGTGATCCCACACACTTTAGCGCAAACTGCACTAAGCAGATGTGCGCATTGTGCGGTGCGGAGGGTCATCTGGCTGCCACCTGTGGCCGGATTCGCTGTAACCTGTGTGGTGACCTTGGTCACCCATTTAGCCGGTGTCCCCGCTCATTCTCCAATGCTGTGACCACCCGGGATGGGGAGAGCAGTGAGGTTGCCTCATCTGGGGTGGGGACCAGCAGAGGAGAAGGGGCACTAGAGCCAATGAAGAAAGTTAAGAACAAGAGCCCCTCTAAGCTTAGGAGGGAGGAGAGGCACAGAAGGAGCAGGGATCTTGAAAGTTCCCTGGTAGAAGGTGTAGTCCGGGATCCTGCTCCCGACGCTGGCTCAGAGAAGACAGCTGAGGCTCTTGGGGACGCCGAGTTAGGTGAAGAGATAAGGAAACTTCGTAAAGAGGAGGCAAATAGGGCCATTTCCTCAAGTTCCTCTCAATATGAAAGTTTGGATGAGGAAGATGGGAAAGGGCAAAAGGAAAAACAAAAGTGCGGCAGAAGGAGGCAGGGCCAGAGGGTACTCAGGGCATCATCTTCCTCCTCCGGTGTTGCAGGCCAAGTGCCTGGGAAAAGCCTGACCAACCCCCCTCTGATCGTTCTATCCAATAGGTATCGGGCCCTTGGCAAGGACTCTTCCCTTTCTTTGGAGGGGGAGGCTGAGAGTCTTTGTTCAGAGGCGGAGGAACCTCCGGGAGGTGCTGAGCCTGTTCCTTCTGAGGTAACTTCCTTGGGAGGGCAGGTGGCCCCTGGGTCAGGAGATGAGGATCGTGGGATGGATATGTCAGCATCCCTAAAGAGGTCTAAAAAGAAGGAAAGGGGGTCTTCTTCTGATGGGGAAGGGGGGAAGAAGAAGGGTAAGAGGTAAAGGGGATAGGCCATCCAACTCGATCACTCAGGATGGCGGCACTCACCCCATTGACGCTGGCATCCATTAACTGTGCCAGCATTAAGTCTGATATGGCTAGATTTGCAGCCTTTGATTTTCTCGGCCGAGTTGAAGCCGACATTTTGTATCTGCAAGAGACCAGGTTGTCAGATCTAGCCTCCCTGGTAAAAGCCAGGAGAGAGTGGAGGCGCGGCCCCTCCCACTGGTCTCTTGCGGCTGAGCCATATAGTGGGGTGGCGGTCCTTTTTACCGCTCCTGTTGAATGCAGACGGGTTATCGAGTTGGAAATGGGGAGGTGCCTGATCTTAGATGTCCTCATGAAGGGGCAAGAGCTCCGGCTCATTAACATCTACGCCCCACAAACAAAGTGGGACCGTAAAAGCCTCTTTATGAGGATCAAGCCCTTCCTTTTTACAATTCGGCAAGTGATCTTTGGAGGGGACTTCAATACTGTCACGAGGTCCCAAGATAGGAGAGGCTCCAATGGTCCGCTGGCTTATGATAGTACAGCCCTCAATAGCATAGTTAGGGAAGCTCGCCTAGAGGACGCCCACATCCGGAGCCCTTCAGGCCACGCAGGTTTCACCTATCATCGAGGTAGCTGCAGGTATAGGATAGACAGGTTTTATTTAAAGGAGGAAGCCGTCTCTTCCGCAGTGTCCGTGATTGAGGTGGAATTCTCCGATCACTGTATGATTTTGTTTTCCTTGAATGTTTCAGAGACCCCCCGGATGGGTAAAGGTTATTGGAAGCTGAATTCGTCCCTCCTGGAGGAAGCGGATATAAGACAGTCCTTTGAGGATTTTCTTCAGAGTCAGGTACCATTACTGGGCCTATGTAGTAGTAAGTCAGAGTGGTGGGAGATATTCAAGAAGCGGGTTGCGGGGTTCTTCCGCCAGCTCTCGAGCCTCAGGTCCCTGAACAGGTATCGCCTGTATCAGGGTCTGAGGAGGAAACTCGAGCTTCTCGTCTCGACTGGAGGTAGCCGAGAGGATATCTCCAGAGTGAAATCCTTGCTGATGAGGTGTCAGTACAATAGGCACGCATCTTTGGTTTTTGAGAGGGATTTCGGGAAGTACCGCTCGCCCGACCCTTACAGAAACTGTAAGATGTCAGTGAGTAGTAAAGTCATTTCAGGACTGATCGATAGTACGGGATCTCTGAATCGGTCCAGATCAGGGATCCTGGAGGTTGTCAGATCCTTCTACTCGCACCTCTTGGGGAGGAAGGATCTAGATCGGGACAAGATGTCGGCTTTCCTGGCTGAAACTATTCCTGAGCCAGGGGTAGACCCCTCTCTTGATGTTTTGGCAGAAGAAATCAGGGAAGAGGAAGTGAGACTGGCGATCGAGGGGCTTGCCCCTAAGAAGTCTCCAGGTCCGGATGGCTTAACATCCGAGTGGTACAGGACCTTTAAGGAGTCTTTAGCTCCCCTCTTGACTTAGGTATTCAATGAGTGTCTCTCCTCGGGCACTCTGCCAAAGTCAATGAGGAGGTCGGCCCTGATTCTTCTCTCAAAGGGTAAAGATCCTAGCCGGATTGGGAATTGGAGACCCATAGCTCTTCTCAATACGGACAGGAAGCTTCTGGCCAAGATACTGTTTAATCGGTTGGTGAAGTTTGCACCCCGGCTCCTTTCGGGGGCCCAGCACTGCTCTGTTCCGGGCCGAAGCACCTTAAGGGCTGTCCTCAGTGTCAGGGAGGCAGTGGAGCGGAGTAGAGCGGGTCTCTGGAAGGGGTACTTGTTGTCCCTGGATCAGGCCAAAGCATTTGATCGGGTGAACCACGAGTACCTCTGGTCCGTCCTCCTGAGATATGGCTTACCGAGTACTTTTGTGAATTGGCTTGTCACCATATATGCAGGGGCAGAGAGTTTCCCACTGGTGAACGGTTGGTCTGGCCGCTCTTTTGAGGTGGGGTCCGGAGTCCGTCAGGGTTGTCCTTTGAGCCCGCTGTTATACGTGTTCGCAATCGATCCCTTCGTCCGGAGGGTAGATTGTGGGCCGTTAGCGGGAGTCGGGATGAGTCTGGCGGAGCTGGATGTCGCCCAGAGAGTGGTGGCGTACGCTGATGATGTCACCATTTTCGTCTCCTCGAGGGTGGAGGTCGAGGTGGTGATGTCGGAGGTGGATCGTTACTCGGAGGCATCCGGGTCCAAGATCAATCGGGATAAGTGTGAAAGTCTCTGGCTGGGAGGGGGGGATCCCATGTTTGATCTCCCGGACACCCTTCCAGGGCTCCAAGAGTCAGCAAAAGTTTTGGGCATCACATTCGGCCAGGATGATTATCCCACCAAAAACTGGGATGGTAAGCTCCAGGATGCCACTCAGAAGGTGGACCAGTGGAAGGGTTGGTCTATGACCCTCAGGGAAAGGGTACACCTGATCAAATCGTACCTGCTCCCCTTGTTTATCTATCTGGGCAGCGTATGTATCTTGCCAGAGGCTTACTACACTAGGATCTACAGCCTGTTTTTCCAACTGTTATGGGGGAACAGGATGAACCTAGTCAAGAGGGAGGTTACGTACCGCACGAGGAGACTAGGGGGTTTATCTATGGTAAACCCTGTGGTGTTCTTAACGAACACCTTCTTGAAAGCCAACATCGCAAACCTCTGGAAAGAGAGGGCTCCTCCGTGGGTACTCTCCTGCAGGGAATGGTTTCGGCCTTTCTTCCAGGAATGGGAGACAGGAGGGCAAGTGAAGGACCTCCGTACACCACATGGATATCTTCCGGCTTACGCTACCCCGACTCTGAAGGCGATACGTCGGTGGGGTCTGGGAGTGTGGGAGATCAGGACCCAGTCAAGGCGTTCCCTTGACAAACGGGTTCTGTTGACCCACTTCCAGAAGCCTCTGGCACTCAGGGACTGCCCAGGTCGGGATCTGAGGGTTGGTTTAAGTCTTTTGAACTCAAAATGGATCCCCAGAAGTTTTGGGACTTGGCCTGGCGCTGCTTTCAGGGGAAGCTATGTGTAAGGGACAACCTGAAGTGTAGGAGCTCTGATGACCGGGACTGTCCCCGAGAAGAGTGCGGGAACACGCTGGAAAGCATGGACCAATTCCTGCTTCATTGTCCCTTTAATATAGGGGTCTACAACCGGGTGGGCGCTTCCATCGGCTGGAGTCAACTTGCCGGCCTTGCCTATCCGGAGTGGGCTTATGGAGCATTCAAGATCCTGGGTGGCCGAGATCGGTGCACATTATTTTTAGTTAGCTTAGTGGTTAGGTACCACACGTGGAATGCACGGTGTTTAGTATCTACACAGCAAAAAGTCCTCTCCGAGGTGGAGGTCTGTAGGAACATCACTGGTGACCTCGGGAAGATCAGGTCTTTAGAGTATGGCAGATTGGGTACAAGTAGGGCTTCTCTCCTATGGAGAGGGTTTTCATTTGATGTGCCCTAGATGCTGAACCCTTTGGGGGAGGCACCTTAATTCTGGTTAGGGATAGAGTGGTAGGGTCAGTGTAGGGTCAGTGTGTAGGGACAGCTTAAACTTTAGGGGCAGCGATAGTGTGAGTCTAGGGAAAGTAGGTGAGGGATAGGTTTATAAATGATTTGGTATCTGGTCTGCCATACTCTGATCCCGGTGGAGGGCTGGCGCATGTCACCTTTAGCTTTTTGTTTTGTTTTAGAGAAATGAGTGTATGAAGGGCTTGCAGGTAACTGAACTTGGGCCTTACAATTGTTATGTTATGTATATAGTAATGTAGTTATATGTATAGTTATGTTATGTATATAGTTATGTTTATGTTAATAAGTGTATAGTATGTGTTTAAGTAATTATGTTGTGTGGCAAACCTTTTGGTGGCATGGCTGAATAGGCCTTGCTTTTACTTTCTTGTATATATGTATATAGGGGGCTATAGAATAGGTTGGGTGGGGGAATGGGGGGTAAGAGTTGAGCTGGGTGGAGCCATTGATGAACAATATTGGACTCCATGATGCCTGGCTCCTGGTGTGGATTATGGACTGGACTGGACATTTATACCATCTCATGGCCAGAGGGGCTGGAGGGGCTTTGGGATTAGATAGTGAAAGAGTTGTTATTGTTATTCATTTACCTGTATTTCTGTATTACCGTATATTTATGCTTATTAATGTTTAGTTACCTTTCGTTTTAGTTAAGGCAGCCGGATCTATTTGTTTAGATTTTTTTTTATTTTTTTATTTTTTATATGTATGTGTGTGTGTATATGTGTATGTGTATATATATATATATATATATATATATATATATGTGTGTGTATGTATGTGTATATATATGTATGTATATATGTATATATTAGGAGAGGATGGGTATGAGTGTGATATCCGCTAATGATGGTGGTGAGGATGGGTGTGAGTGAGTGTGGAATCGGCTGGTGGGTGAGAGAGAGAGAGAGAGAGAGAAAAAGGGAAAAAAAAGAAAAAGAAAAAAAGGATATGTATGTTTATATGTATGTTTATATGTAAGTGTTGTCTGTAATGTATCTGCTGCCTGTTAGTCAATATTTTCATTATGTCCAGGTTTGAACGGCTTTTATTTCCTATTGCCGGGCATGGCAGAGTTTTTGTTTGTGTATTTGGTGTGAGTTTGGTGTGATGTATGGTGTTGGGGTACACATATTATTTCATTAGTTTATATATACGTGTACGTAATTACCGGTAGTTTTAGTTGAAACTGGACTGGCTGGTAAAAGTTTAGTTTTTGTTATAATGACAATTTGTCTTATTTTGTTTCATATTTATGGCGCATGTAAGCTGAGTTTATGTTATGTATTATTGATTATGTCTGTTATGTTTTAGATTTTTATAATAAAAAGATTTACAGGATATAACTCAGGATCAGTACAGGATAAGTAATGTAATGTATGTACACAGTGATCTCACCAGCAGAATAGTGAGTGCAGCTCTGGAGTATAATACAGGATATAACTCAGGATCAGTACAGGATAAGTAATGTAATGTATATACACAATGACCCCACCAGCAGAATAGTGAGTACAGCTCTGGAGTATAATACAGGATATAACTCAGGATCAGTACAGGATAAGTAATGTAATGTATGTACACAGTGACCTCACCAGCAGAATAGTGAGTACAGCTCTGGAGTATAATACAGGATATAACTCAGGATCAGTACAGGATAAGTAATGTAATGTATGTACACAGTGATCTCACCAGCAGAATAGTGAGTACAGCTCTGGAGTATAATACAGGATATAACTCAGGATCAGTACAGGATAAGTAATGTAATGTATGTACACAGTGACCTCACCAGCAGAATAGTGAGTACAGCTCTGGAGTATAATACAGGATATAACTCAGGATCAGTACAGGATAAGTAATGTAATGTATGTACACAGTGATCTCACCAGCAGAATAGTGAGTACAGCTCTGGAGTATAATACAGGATATAAATCTAGATTTTCCTAGCTTGTGACGGAAAATATTAGTTATATGAAGACAGGAGGCGAGTATCTTATGCATTAATCTTCCTTTATTAATGCCCATAGCAGAAATTCAAAACTCTTTTAATGAATTTTTACTAAAAAACTTTTAAAGAACCACTTAAAACTACAACTCCCAGCAGTCCATAGGGTGTATTGACCAATCCCTGGCCGGGATGCTTGGTATATAAGGGACTGCTTCCATTATCTCCTCCTCTTTCTTGATGCGAAAACTGTAGCCGCAACTTGAACCTGGAATCACGATAGAACCCAAATCGATTCCATAGGACCTCGAATCACCGGGCCGAAACCATGTCCCAACGGGGACACCATAACGAGTAGGAAAAAATTCCGGAACACCTCAGCCTCCGACATGAAGGATGCCGTCTTCAGTAGCCTGGGAAGAAAAGGAATACCATGACAGGGTTGGGTTGGGTGGGAAGATACTCGCCTCCTGTCTTCATATAACTAATATTTTCCGTCACAAGCTAGGAAAATCTAGATTTATATATCAGACAGGAGGCTCATATCTTATGCAAGTTCAAAGCTAGACATAAGAATGATATCAATACATGACAGACAAATTACAGAATTGACATAGATATGTGTTCCTCCGGTCTAAAATAAAAGTGACGGAAGGTGTTCTCTGAAGACCAATCCGCTGCCATCAATAGATCTGCCAGGGAACCTCCCGCGGTGACCACTTTAGTAGCCATCGCACCTCTGGTCGAGTGGGCCCCGAACAGGGAAACGTCAATCCCTGCCATATCCATGGCAGAGCGTACCCACCGTGCTAGAGTGGCTGAAGCCACCGGTTGGTGAGTACGCACGTAAGAGATGAGGAGTTGGGAGGATTCCGAGGAACGTAGCAAAGCAGTCTGAGACTCATATGACTGAAGACAGCGGACCACACACAAGCGTGGATGTGCGGGAAAAGAAGGATAGAAAACAGAATGAAGTCCGGTTTTTGTCCTACGTACGACAGAGAATTTAACTCCTAATGGCGAGAATTGTCGCCTGGAGATGTCTAAAGCCCGAACGTCCGATACACGCTTGATGGAGATCAAGCATAGAAGCACCGTAAGCTTGAAGGACAGCAATTTTAGAGAAAGTGCGTCATTGTCCTCCCATGCCGAGAACATGGATAGGACTTTAGATACGTCCCAGGTGGCCTGATACTTGGGGCGAGGAGGACGTTTAAATTTAACGCCTCTCAGGAGGCGACATACCAAAGGGTGTGTGCCTACTGGTAGAGAATCCACTGGAGTGTGATAAGCAGAGATTGCAGATCGGTACACATTGATAGAACTATAAGATTTTCCGGATTCAAAAGAATCCGCCAAATAGTTGGCCACTACAGACACAGGTGCCTGAACGGGATCAACTTGCCGTTGATCACACCAACGTACCCAGAGTCTCCAGGCTGATCGATATGCCGATCTAGTCCCGGGGGCCCAGGCCAAGGCAAGGAGGTCCCTAGCTGATCTTGAAAGGTCTTTATCTGTGTCTGGCACCCCGAAACCAACCATGCGAGGAGATGCAGGGTGTGGTCTGTGATCAGAGGATGAAGATCCCCTGTCGGATTGGACAGGAGATGAGGGAGCTGAGGGAGCAATCTGGGAAAATCCACAGTCATCCCCAGAAGAAGGGGAAACCATGGCTGTGTCGGCCACCAGGGAGTGATCACCACCACCAACGCCCTCAGGTTCGTTATATGTAGAAGCACTCTGAGGATCATTGAGAACGGTGGGAATGCATAGTGCGTCCCCCGGGGCCATATGTGGCGGAAGGCGTCTACCGCGTAGGCTTCTGGATCCGGCCCCCAGCTGTAAAAGCGGGGTAGTTGATGATTGAGTCGGGAGGCGAACAGGTCCATAGAGAGTGGACCCCACAGGCGGCAAATGGACTGAAAGACTGATCGGTCCAGCCGCCAATCGCTGGAATCTGTCAAGTAGCGTGAGTTCCAGTCCGCCACCATGTTGGAAGCCCCCGGAATATATTCCGCTATCGGGACAATGCTGCGGGCAAGGCAAAAATGCCAAAGCTCCCTCGCGAGGTCTGCAAGTATTCTGGACCTGGGACCCCCCAACCGATTGACATATTGGACCGCAGACATATTGTCCATGCGCAACAATACACAGCAATTGGATGCCCGAGGTAGAAGGCTCCTGATGGCAAAAAATGCTGCCAGAAGCTCCAGCGCATTGATGTGCAGCAGAGACTCCTCTGCGGACCACGTCCCTCCTGTTGAAGAGAGACCGCATCGAGCACCCCAACCGTGACGACTCGCATCCGACTCCAAAATGAAGTCTGGAGTGGGACTGAAGATGGTCTTGCCGTTCCATTCGACGGCATGACGCAACCACCACCGAAGTTCCACTACGGCTTCCGGACATAGGGGAACTTCGTCCGCGTAACGAAGCCCTTGTCGCAAATGTAGTGACTTGAGCCTTTGAAGGGCCCGATAATGGAGAGGGGCGGGAAATATGGCCTGTATGGAGGCTGATAAAAGTCCGACCAGGCGTGCTAGCACACGTAACGACACTCGTCGTTTGTGTAACACGGCCCTGATTTCCTTGCGGATGGTAGTCAGCTTGGTTTTGGGTAATTTGAGGACAGCATGATCGGTGTCCACCAAGAATCCCAAAAATTCCATCTCCCGAGCTGGGACGAGAACTGACTTCTCGTGATTGATGATGAATCCTAAGTGTTGTAACAATTGAACCGTCCAGCCGGCATGTTCCTCCGCTTGAGGTTTGGAACGAGCCATGATGAGCAGGTCGTCTAGATATATAATCAATCTCACTCCCCTGCTCCTTAGGGCTGCCACCACCGGTTTCAGAAGTTTGGTGAAACACCATGGGGCGGACGAGAGACCGAAGGGTAGGCAAGTAAATTGCCACATTCTGGTTCTCCACAGGAAACGTAGGAAGTGTTGGGAGGCCTGATGTATGGGAACCGTGAGATAGGCGTCTTTCAGATCTACCTTTACCAACCAGTCTCCTGGTTGTAGAAGGTCCCGCAGAAAGTGGGTGCCTTCCATCTTGAAATGTCGATAAACGACATGTTGGTTGAGATTTCGCAAGTTTATGACAGGGCGATAACCTCCCCCTTTCTTTTTGACTAGGAAGAGGTTGCTGAGGAACCCCGGGGAAAGGGGGTCCACCTCCATCACCGCTTGTTTGGACAGAAGGTCCTGCAATTCGTTGTCTATAAGAGCAACGTTTAGTTCGGAGAACCGGATGGGATGTGGAAGTAAAGTCAAGTCTGGTTGGGAACAGAATTCTATTTGATACCCTGCCACTGTCCGGAGTATCCATGCGTCTGCAGTAATTGCTGACCATGCGTGGATAAAATGTTGCAGTCTGCCCCCTACGGGAATGGGAAAAGAACTCAGGTGTGTTGTACTCACCGGTAGTATGTCTGGAGCGGGGGTAACCTCTTCCTCCACGTCCTCTCCAAGGACGTCCGCGGGGTGGGAAAAAGGGTGATGATTGTGCGACTGGCACAGGGTAGGGTTGTGGAGCCTGGTTGTACTGAGGAGCTGGAGCTCTGTTGTACGGCCTAGTAGTGTAGTTGCGGCCGGCAGATCGGCTCCTGCTTCTGCCGGCCGTTGTGAAAACCTTAGCCGAACCCGATTTCTTAAGGGATGTTTGGGCTTTGTCAAGGCTGGTATACAGCCCGACCATCTTGTTGATATCCTTGATAAGGGTATCTCCGAAGAGAAGGCCCTCGGCAGCGGGTCCGGGCTCAGTCTCCGCTAAGTGAGAGAGTTGTGGGTCAAGTCTCATCAAGATTGATCGTCGACGTTCAGTCGCACAAGTGGTGTTTGCACACCCGAGCAGACATACTGCTCTTTGGGCCCAACCTCTAAGTTGCAGCAGATCGATCGGTTGATCAGTTGCCGCCGCCTGTTCCGATATATTGAGAATCATGGTGACAGGGCCGAAGAGGTCCAAGATTCGATCCTGGATGGTCCTAAAGGACCTCTCGATACCCTTCTTGGAATATTTTCCATGTTTAGTGAGGAATCTTAAGAGTATGGGGTCAATTTCGGGCGTAAGCACCACCTTCTTGGGAATGCATGGTCGGGGGCATTCCGCCTTTAGCTTGTTGCGGTTAGCCTTATCCACCGACCTGCGAGCCCAATGTTCTATATATTGGGACACTTCAGGGGTGGGAGCCCAGTCTCCAGAGCGTGGATGGGTTATAGCCTCTGGGTCAAAGAAAGGCTCTCCACGAGAGTCTAACACAATGTCACCCTGGGGTACAGGGTTAGCGTCCTCAGGGATCGCCATATGCCCACTATCCTCTATTGCACTGTCAGACTCATTGGCATCAGCCACTTCGGATTCTGCGGAGGATTCTTCATCTGTAGAATCTACAAATGAATCCGGTTTGGTCCGTCTAGCGGATCGTTGCCCCTGCTTGCGCAACTCCCCGGGGCCCAGGGGTCTATTAGAGTCTGGAGGCAAAGTGGGTCGGCAGGCCGGAACGGGAACTGCCTGGTGCATAAAATTTACTTCCCCTGCCGGGGAGTCAGATACCATGATGGTATGATTGCCTTTCTGAGACGCTTTACCCTTTTTAAAGGGTGGTTCGCCACTGCATGAGGGTTTCTGAGAGGTATGTGCAGGATGCTGCAAACTTTTGGGAGGCAGGACAGAAGACATTGCTGCTTGCACTGATTTGTTTATCAGATCTTGGATCTGGGCAGCAGTCAGGTAAAGGGGTGCATCCAAGGTAGGATCCTCTCCCCTGGGGGAACTAGTAGTCATGTCATCTGCCATAATGTTAACCAGTATGGGGTATATGAATGTACCCAGGGGCTGTAGCAGTTAATGTCTACAAAGGGCTCTATAGAGGTAAGCTGGGGACAGTAAGGGGTAAGAGGGAATAAATTCCCAGTAAATACCGACAGTATACAGCAAAAACTAGTCCAGGCTCCGTCCCTCACGCCGTTCTCACTGAACTGGAGATTGCGATGCAGGGAGGAGCGTTGAAAATCGCAGAGCGGCGTAATCTCGCGAGATTACCGCTCACTGTGTACAGATAGGACGAGCTAGCTGACTAAGACACGCCTACCTCCCCTCCGCGCGGAGCGAGCGCGAAAGGAGGAAAGAAGAAGAGGAAAAGTAAACAAAATGGTGCCGAAGATGGCGCTGAAGAAGAAATGAGTTGAAACTTGTGACAGGCGCCGCACAGGGACGGCGTGTGCCGTTGACAGGGGAAAAACCCGGAGCGGGGTATAAAGGGCGCAGCAATATTAAAGTCAGAGTATAGAACAATAGATTGTATAATCGAAAATATAATAGAATAGAATGGAAATAGAATAGAATGGAAACACAGGGCAACAGGGAGGACTGTATTATAGAATACAGACCTATACCTGAAATGCCCAGACAGTAAAACAACAGTGATAATACTTATCTGAAGTTCTGCTATGAGCAGAAAGAAAGAGGAGGAGACGATGGAAGCAGTCCCTTATATACCAAGCATCCCGGCCAGGGATTGGTCAATACACCCTATGGACTGCTGGGAGTTGTAGTTTTAAGTGGTTCTTTAAAAGTTTTTTAGTAAAAATTCATTAAAAGAGTTTTGAATTTCTGCTATGGGCATTAATAAAGGAAGATTAATGCATAAGATATGAGCCTCCTGTCTGATATATAACTCAGGATCAGTACAGGATAAGTAATGTAATGTATGTACACAGTGACCTCACCAGCAGAATAGTGAGTACAGCATTGGAGTATAATACAGGATATAACTCAGGATCAGTACAGGATAAGTAATGTAATGTATGTACACAGTGACCTCACCAGCAGAATAGTGAGTACAGCTCTGGAGTATAATAGCGAATATAACTCAGGATCAGTACAGGATAAGTAATGTAATGTATGTACACAGTGACCTCACCAGCAGAATAGTGAGTGCAGCTCTGGAGTATAATACAGGATATAACTCAGGATCAGTACAGGATAAGTAATGTAATGTATGTACACAGTGACCTCACCAGCAGAATAGTGAGCACAGCTCTGGAGTATAATACAGGATATAACTCAGGATCAGTACAGGATAAGTAATGTAATGTATGTACACAGTGATCTCACCAGCAGAATAGTGAGTACAGCTCTGGAGTATAATACAGGATATAACTCAGGATCAGTACAGGATAAGTAATGTAATATATGTACACAGTGACCTCACCAGCAGAATAGTGAGTACAGCTCTGGAGTACAATACAGGATATAACTCAGGATCAGTACAGGATAAGTAATGTAATGTATATACACAGTGATCTCACCAGCAGAATAGTGAGTACAGCTCTGGAGTATAATACAGGATATAACTCAGGATCAGTACAGGATAAGTAATGTAATGTATGTACACAGTGACCTCACCAGCAGAAAAGTGAGTACAGCTCTGGAGTATAATACAGGATATAACTCAGGATCAGTACAGGATAAGTAATGTAATGTATGTACACAGTGATCTCACCAGCAGAATAGCGAGTACAGCTCTGGAGTATAATACAGGATATAACTCAGGATCAGTACAGGATAAGTAATGTAATGTATATACACAGTGATCTCACCAGCAGAATAGTGAGTACAGCTCTGGAGTATTATACAGGATATAAATCAGGATCAGTACAGGATAAGTAATGTAATGTATGTACACAGTGACCTCACCAGCAGAATAGTGAGTGCAGCTCTGGAGTATAATACAGGATATAACTCAGGATCAGTACAGGATAAGTAATGTAATGTATGTACACAGTGACCTCACCAGCAGAATAGTGAGTGCAGCTCTGAAGTATAATACAGGATATAACTCAGGATCAGTACAGGATAAGTAATGTAATGTATGTACACAATGACCCTACCAGCAGAATAGTGAGTACAGCTCTGGGGTATAATACAGGATATAACTCAGGATCAGTACAGGATAAGTAATGTAATGTATGTACACAGTGACCTCACCAGCAGCATAGTGAGTACAGCTCTGGAGTATAATACAGGATATAACTCAGGATCAGTACAGGATAAGTAATGTAATGTATGTACACAGTGACCTCACCAGCAGAATAGTGAGTACAGCTCTGGGGTATAATACAGGATATAACTCAGGATCAGTACAGGATAAGTAATGTAATATATGTACACAGTGACCTCACCAGCAGAATAGTGAGTACAGCTCTGGAGTATAATACAGGACATAACTCAGGATCAGTACAGGATAAGTAATGTAATGTATGTACACAGTGACCTCACCAGCAGAATAGTGAGTACAGCTCTGGAGTATAATACAGGATATAACTCAGGATCAGTACAGGATAAGTAATGTAATGTATGTACACAGTGACCTCACCAGCAGAATAGTGAGTACAGCTCTGGAGTATAATACAGGATATAACTCAGGATCAGTACAGGATAAGTAATGTAATGTATATACACAGTGACCTCACCAGCAGAATAGTGAGTACAGCTCTGGAGGGTGTGGTCGCTAGGTGTGTCTGTTGCTGAGCTCCTGAGACTCCAGACTTCCAGAGGACAGAGGCTGATTTTTCCACCTGCTTTCCCAGGAAGGTGGCAGATTCCTGGGGGAGCCATCAGCATGAATCCCCTGACCTCCACTCCTCGGTCCAGGCTGGCGAGGGGTGTAGAGGGAAAGCTACCAGCCAGTGCCCCGGCTGGAGGGGTTAGAAGATCTGGCAGGGTCCGCAGCGATGTGGATTCTGTCCCTCCAGCAATGGTTGGAAGCCGCAAGGCTGTCAGCCAGGAAGAAAAGCCTGCAAGCAAGACAGGTTTAAAGAAGGTCTCTGCAGCACAGAAGAGCTCCTCCAAGAGCCAGGATGTGGAGCAGTGGGGCCAGAGAAGACCCAAGGAGTCTATGGCGACATACAGCTCCAGACTTGCTGCCAAGATTGGTGAGTACGAACTCCTTGGGAAGAAGCTGAGGGAGCTGAGAGAGGAGCTAAAGTTTGCAAAGTATCAGGTGAGCACAACTACCAAGCGCAGGAAACCAGAGTACTCTGCAAGGGTTAAGTCCTTGAGGCTGGAGCTGGAGGAGACTGAGCTGAGGAGCTGTTTTCCTTGAATGTTTCAGAGACCCCCCCGGATGGGTAAAGGTTATTGGAAGCTGAATTCGTCCCTCCTGGAGGAAGCGGAGATAAGACAGTCCTTTGAGGATTTTCTTCAGAGTCAGGTACCTTTACTGGGCCTTTGTAGTAGTAAGTCAGAGTGGTGGGAGATATTCAAGAAGCGGGTTGCGGGGTTCTTCCGCCAGCTCTCGAGCCTCAGGTCCCTGAACAGGTATCGCTTGTATCAGGGTCTGAGGAGGAAACTCGAGCTTCTCGTCTCGACTGGAGGTAGCCGGGAGGATATCTCCAGAGTGAAGTCCTTGCTGATGAGGTGTCAGTACGATAGGCACGCATCTTTGGTTTTTGAGAGGGATTTCGGGAAGTACCGCTCGCCCGACCCTTACAGAAACTGCAAGATGTCAGTGAGTAGTAAAGTCATTTCAGGACTGATTGATAGTACAGGATCTCTGAATCGGTCCAGATCAGGGATCCTGGAGGTCGTCAGATCCTTCTACTCACACCTCTTGGGAAGGAAGGATCTAGATCGGGACAGGATGTCGGCTTTCCTGGCTGAAACTATTCCTGAGCCAGGGGTAGACCCCTCTCTTGATGTTTTGACAGAAGAAATCAGGGAAGAGGAAGTGAGACTGGCGATCGAGGGGCTTGCCCCTAAGAAGTCTCCAGGTCCGGATGGCTCAACATCCGAGTGGTACAGGACCTTTAAGGAGTCTTTAGCTCCCCTCTTGACTGAGGTATTCAATGAGTGTCTCTCCTCGGGCACTCTGCCAAAGTCAATGAGGAGGTCAGCCCTGATTCTTCTGTCAAAGGGTAAAGATCCCAGCCGTATTGAGAATTGGAGACCCATAGCTCTTCTCAATACGGACAGGAAGCTTCTGGCCAAGATACTGTTTAATCGGTTGGTGAAGTTTGCACCCCGGCTCCTTTCGGGGGCCCAGCACTGCTCTGTTCCGGGCCGAAGCACCTTAAGTGCTGTCCTCAGTGTCAGGGAGGCAGTGGAGCGGAGTAGTGCGGGTCTCTGGAAGGGGTACTTGTTGTCCCTGGATCAGGCCAAAGCATTTGATCGGGTGAACCACGAGTACCTCTGGTCCGTCCTCCTGAGATATGGCTTACCGAGTACTTTTGTGAATTGGCTTGTCACCATATATGCAGGGGCAGAGAGTTTCCCACTGGTGAACGGTTGGTCTGGCCGCTCTTTTGAGGTGGGGTCCGGAGTCCGTCAGGGTTGTCCTTTGAGCCCGCTGTTATACGTGTTCGCAATCGATCCCTTCGTCCGGAGGGTAGATTGTGGGCCGTTAGCGGGAGTCGGGATGAGTCTGGCGGAGCTGGATGTCGCCCAGAGAGTGGTGGCGTACGCTGATGATGTCACCATTTTCGTCTCCTCGAGGGTGGAGGTCGAGGTGGTGATGTCGGAGGTGGATCGTTACTCGGAGGCATCCGGGTCCAAGATCAATCGGGATAAGTGTGAAAGTCTCTGGCTGGGAGGGGGGGATCCCATGTTTGATCTCCCGGACACCCTTCCAGGGCTCCAAGAGTCAGCAAAAGTTTTGGGCATCACATTCGGCCAGGATGATTATCCCACCAAAAACTGGGATGGTAAGCTCCAGGATGCCACTCAGAAGGTGGACCAGTGGAAGGGTTGGTCTATGACCCTCAGGGAAAGGGTACACCTGACCAAATCGTACCTGCTCCCCTTGTTTATCTACCTGGACAGTGTATGTATCTTGCCAGATGCTTACTACACTAGGATCTACAGCCTGTTTTTCCAACTGTTATGGGGGAACAGGATGAACCTAGTCAAGAGGGAGGTTACGTACCGCACGAGGAGACTAGGGGGTTTATCTATGGTAAACCCTGTGGTGTTCTTTACGAACACCTTCTTGAAAGCCAACATCTCAAACCTCTGGTAAGAGAGGGCTCTTCCGTGGGTACTCTCCTGCAGGGAATGGTTTCGGCCTTTCTTCCAGGAATGGGAGACAGGAGGGCAAGTGAAGGACCTCCGTACACCACATGGATATCTTCCGGCTTATGCTACCCCGACTCTGAAGGCGTTACGTCGGTGGGGTCTGGGAGTGTGGGAGATCAGGACCCAGTCAAGGCGTTCCCTTGACAAACGGGTTCTGTTGACCCACTTCCAGAAGCCTCTGGCGCTCAGGGACTGCCCAGGTCGGGATCTGAGGGTTGGTTTAAGTCTTTTGAACTCGAAACGGATCCCCCAGAAGTTTTGGGACTTGGCCTGGCGCTGCTTTCAGGGGAAGCTATGTGTAAGGGACAACCTGAAGTGTAGGAGCTCTGATGACCGGGACTGTCCCCGAGAAGAGTGCGGGAACACGCTGGAAAGCATGGACCACTTCCTGCTTCATTGTCCCTTTAATATAGGGGTCTACAACCGGGTGGGCGCTTCCATCGGCTGGAGTCAACTTGCCGGCCTTGCCTATCCGGAGTGGGCTTATGGAGCATTCAAGATCCTGGGTGGCCGAGATCGGTGCACATTATTTTTAGTTAGCTTAGTGGTTAGGTACTACACGTGGAATGCACGGTGTTTAGTGTCTACACAGCGGAAAGTCCTCTCCGAGGTGGAGGTCTGTAGGAACATCACTGGTGACCTCGGGAAGATCAGGTCTTTAGAGTATGGCAGATTGGGTACAAGTAGGGCTTCTCTCCTATGGAGAGGGTTTTCATTTGATGTGCCCTAGATGCTGAACCCTTTGGGGGAGGCACCTTAATTCTGGTTAGGGATAGAGTGGTAGGGTCAGTGTAGGGTCAGTGTGTAGGGACAGCTTAAACTTTAGGGGCAGCGATAGTGTGAGTCTAGGGAAAGTAGGTGAGGGATAGGTTTAAAAATTATTTGGTATCTGTTCTGCCATACTCTGATCCCGGTGGAGGGCTGGCGCATGTCACCTTTAGCTTTTTGTTTTGTTTTAGAGAAATGAGTGTATGAAGGGCTTGCAGGTAACTGAACTTGGGCCTTACAATTGTTATGTTATGTATATAGTAATGTAGTTATATGTATAGTTATGTTATGTATATAGTTATTTTTATGTTAATAAGTGTATAGTATGTGTTTAAGTAATTATGTTGTGTGGCAAACCTTTTGGTGGCATGGCTGAATAGGCCTTGCTTTTACTTTCTTGTATATATGTATATAGGGGGCTATAGAATAGGTTGGGTGGGGGAATGGGGGGTAAGAGGTGAGCTGGGTGGAGCCATTGATGAACAATATTGGACTCCATGATGCCCGGCTCCTGGTGTGGGTTATGGACTGGACTGGACTGGACATTTATACCATCTCATGGCCGGAGGGGCTGGAGGGGCTTTGGGATTAGATAGTGAAAGAGTTGTTATTGTTATTCATTTACCTGTATTTCTGTATTACCGTATATTTATGCTTATTAATGTTTAGTTACCTTTCGTTTTAGTTAAGGCAGCCGTATCTATTTGTTTTGAAATTTTTTTTTTTTTTTTATATATATATATTAGGAGAGGATGGGTATGAGTGTGATATCCGCCAATGATGGTGGTGAGGATGGGTGTGAGTGAGTGTGGAATCGGAGGGAGGGAGGGAGAGAGGGAGAGAGGGAGAGAGGGTGAGAGAGAGAGAGAGGGTGAGAGGGAGAGAGGGAGAGAGAGAGGAAAAGGAAAAAAAAAGTCTATGTATGTTTATATGTATGTTTATATGTATGTTTATATGTATGTTTATATGTATGTTTATACGTATGTTTATATGTATGTTTATATGTATGTTTATATGTATGTTTATATGTATGTTTATATGTATGTTTATATGTATGTTTATACGTATGTTTATATGTATGTTTATATGTATGTTTATATGTATGTTTATGTTTATATGTATGTTTATATGTATGTTTATATGTATGTTTATGTTTATATGTATGTTTATATGTATGTTTATGTTTATATGTATGTTTTGTCTGTAATGTATCTGCTGCCTGTTAGTCAATATTTTCATTATGTCCAGGTTTGGACGGCTTTTATTTCCTATTGCCGGGCATGGCAGAGTTTTTGTTTGTGTATTTGGTGTGAGTTTGGTGTGATGTATGGTGTTGGGGTACACATAATATTTCATTAGTTTATATATACGTGTACGTAATTACCGGTAGTTTTAGTTGAAACTGGACTGGCTGGTAAAAGTTTAGTTTTTGTTATAATGACAATTTGTCTTATTTTGTTTCATATTTATGGCGCATGTAAGCTGAGTTTATGTTATGTATTATTGATTATGTCTGTTATGTTTTAGATTTTTATAATAAAAAGATTTACAGGATATAACTCGGGATCAGTACAGGATAAGTAATGTAATGTATGTACACAGTGACCTCACCAGCAGAATAGTGAGTGCAGCTCTGGAGTATAATACAGGATATAACTCAGGATCAGTACAGGATAAGTAATGTACGTACACAGTGATCTCACCAGCAGAATAGTGAGTACAGCTCTGGGGTATAATACAGGATATAACTCAGGATCAGTACAGGATAAGTAATGTAATGTATGTACATAGTGATCTCACCAGCAGAAGAGTGAGTACAGCTCTGGGGTATAATACAGGATATAACTCAGGATCAGTACAGGATAAGTAATGTAATGTATGTACACAGTGACCTCACCAGCAGAATAGTGAGTACAGCTCTGGGGTATAATACAGGATATAACTCAGGATCAGTACAGGATAAGTAATGTAATGTAGGTACACAGTGACCTCACCAGCAGAATAGTGAGTACAGCTCTGGAGTATAATACAGGATATAACTCAGGATCAGTACAGGATAAGTAATGTAATGTATATACACAGTGACCTCACCAGCAGAATAGTGAGTACAGCTCTGGGGTATAATACAGGATATAACTCAGGATCAGTACAGGATAAGTAATGTAATGTATGTACACAGTGATCTCACCAGCAGAATAGTGAGTACAGCTCTGGAGTATAATACATGATATAACTCAGGATCAGTACAGGATAAGTAATGTAATGTATGTACACAGTGATCTCACCAGCAGAATAGTGAGTACAGCTCTGGAGTATAATACAGGATATAACTCAGGATCAGTACAGGATAAGTAATGTAATGTATGTACACAGTGACCTCACCAACAGAATAGTGAGTACAGCTCTGGAGTATAATACAGGATATAACTCAGGATCCGTACAGGATAAGTAATGTAATGTATGTACACAGTGATCTCACCAGCAGAATAGTGAGTACAGCTCTGGAGTATAATACAGAATATAACTCAGGATCAGTACAGGATAAGTAATGTAATGTATGTACACAGTGACCCCACCAGCAGAATAGTGAGTACAGCTCTGGGGTATAATACAGGATATAACTCAGGATCAGTACAGGATAAGTAATGTAATGTATGTACACAGTGACCTCACCAGCAGAATAGTGAGCACAGCTCTGGAGTATAATACAGGATATAACTCAGGATCAGTACAGGATAAGTAATGTATGTACACAGTGACCTCACCAGCAGAATAGTGAGTACAGCTCTGGAGTATAATACAGGATATAACTCAGGATCAGTACAGGATAAGTAATGTAATGTATGTACACAGTGATCTCACCAGCAGAATAGTGAGTACAGCTCTGGAGTATAATAGCGAATATAACTCAGGATCAGTACAGGATAAGTAATGTAATGTATGTACACAGTGACCTCACCAGCAGAATAGTGAGTGCAGCTCTGGAGTATAATACAGGATATAACTCAGGATCAGTACAGGATAAGTAATGTAATGTATGTACACAGTGATCTCACCAGCAGAATAGTGAGTACAGCTCTGGAGTATAATACAGGATATAACTCAGGATCAGTACAGGATAAGTAATGTAATGTATGTACACAGTGACCTCACCAGCAGAATAGTGAGTACAGCTCTGGAGTATAATACAGGATATAACTCAGGATCAGTACAGGATAAGTAATGTAATGTATGTAAACAGTGACCTCACCAGCAGAATAGTGAGTACAGCTCTGGGGTATAATACAGGATATAACTCAGGATCAGTACAGGATAAGTAATGTAATGTAGGTACACAGTGACCTCACCAGCAGAATAGTGAGTACAGCTCTGGAGTATAATACAGGATATAACTCAGGATCAGTACAGGATAAGTAATGTAATGTATATACACAGTGACCTCACCAGCAGAATAGTGAGTACAGCTCTGGAGTATAATACAGGATATAACTCAGGATCAGTACAGGATAAGTAATGTAATGTATGTACACAGTGACCCCACCAGCAGAATAGTGAGTACAGCTCTGGAGTATAATACAGGATATAACTCAGGATCAGTACAGGATAAGTAATGTAATGTAGGTACACAGTGACCTCACCAGCAGAATAGTGAGTACAGCTCTGGAGTATAATACAGGATATAACTCAGGATCAGTACAGGATAAGTAATGTAATGTAGGTACACAGTGACCTCACCAGCAGAATAGTGAGCACAGCTCTGGAGTATAATACAGGATATAACTCCGGATCAGTACAGGATAAGTAATGTATGTACACAGTGACCTCACCAGCAGAATAGTGAGTACAGCTCTGGAGGGTGTGGTCACTAGGTGTGTCTGTTGCTGAGCTCCTGAGACTCCAGACTTCCAGAGGAGAGAGGCTGATTTTTTCCACCTGCTTTCCCAGGAAGGTGGCAGATTCCTGGGGAAGAGCCTCCTGCAATGGTGCCTCATGGCTCCACTTCCCGTTCTAGGCTGGCGGGGAGTGGAGTGAAAACTTCAACAGCCATTGTTCCGGCCGGGAGAAGATCTGGCAGAGTCTGCAGCAATGCAGGCTCTGCTTCCCAGGCTACGGGTGCCAGCCAGAGATCCACAGGTGGAAGAGGGGCACGGAAAAGCAGTGTGGAGATGTGGTCGGAGAGTGGGCCCGGAGAGTCCAGTTCCACGTACTGCTCCCGCATGGCCGCAAGGTTTGCGGAGTATGAGCAGCGCGGCAAGGAGCTGAGGATGGCCAGAGAGGATCTGCGTGCGGCCCAGAATCTGATGAGCACCGGATCCAGAAAGAGCAAGCCAGAGCTGAAGAGAAGGATTACATCGCTGAAGGGCGAGATTGTGAAGCTGGAGGCGAGGAGAGCGGAGATACTGGAGGGGAGCGGTCTCTTCAAGGAGAAGCTGATCAACAGCAATCGGTTTGCCGCCATGAAATCCCCAGGTAAGGTGGATGATGGGGAGAGTAGTGGCAGCGAAGATAGTGAGGATGGTGGTGAGGAGGTAAAGGAGGAAGAGGAGAAGATGAAGGAAAGTGTGGAGGTTGTAGCTGCTCCATGTGAAACCCAGACCCAGGACAGCTACATTGAGGCTGGACAGGTGGCACTACCACCAAGCGAGAGCGAGGAGGATGACGTGGAGGGTGAGGCTGGGGGTCTGCTGAGGGCAATTGTGATGCAGGAGTCCCCAGCCCACCTCCAGAATTTCACTTTTGGCGACGAGGAGTGTGAAGATGTGGTGGTCCAGCAGAGGTCCAAGAAGCGTAAGACGAAGGAGACGGTGCAATACGTGTTTGTCCCTTTCCAGCAGTCTGGGCCAGCTGCCCCCCAAACTGCCAGACCCCGTTCCTGTGGTGGAGCGGGGCCAGCATGGGGAGTACAGTATGGCGTCAGGAAAGGCTAAGGGCGCAATAGTTGTGAAGCCCACCCATCCTGTTGGTAGGGAAGGGCAGGATGGGCTCATGCCGGGCAGCTCTGGCACTGCAGGACCGCCCCAGGGTGGCAGGGGGCGTGTCCAAGTGCCAGAGGCAAGCTATGCTGCCGTGTGCTCGGGGGGCGGTTCCCCGAGTACTGTGGGCACTACTGGCGCCGCGGGGCACTCCCCTGTGAGGGGGGCGAGTGTCCGGGCGCCGGAGAGCGTTGTGTCTGTGTGCTCGGGGGGCGATCCCCCGAGTACAGTGTGTTCTGTGGGCACTGTGGGGCACTCCCCTGTGAGGGGGGGGGAGTGTCCCGTTGCCGGGATCAGTGTCCGGCAATGGCGCCGTGGGAGGAGCTGGGGTGTGCTTGGGGGGGGCAGCCCCAGACTCAGGTGGCGTCATTGCCCAGTCAGGAGGAGGAGCCATCGTCAGCAGCAGCAGCCAAGCTGGAAAAAAAGAACTTAGTAAAGCCAACAGTACTAAAATTCCCAGCCAGCCCAGAATCAGTTAGGCAGGGTATGAGTGAGAATGCTGAGTGTAGTAGTGTTGTGGATGAGAGGAGTGTCAGTGGAGTGAATGTTGGTGGGAGTAGTGGTATGGATGGAAAAAAGGATGATGTGAGTGGTGATGTGAGTGGTGGTGTGAATGGTGGTTCTGGGTCTGGGTCTGGCCCGGCTGCCCCCCCGGCGGTGACTGCTCCTAGGAGCTATGCTAATGTCACTGGCGGGGGTCCAGGCGGGTCCCCGTCTCCGTCCGTCCCCGGGGGTTACTTGCAACAGCGCCTCCTGGAGGCTCTGCGTAGGGGCGACAGGTCGATCCAGGTAGAGGGAAGGGGTGAGGTCGACCTGTCTTTCTGGATAGAGAGGCACGGTTTGGGGGCTTTCCGAGAGCAGAATGGGGAGGTGGTCTGGTCCCTCCCGACAACCGGACAGGACAATAACCGCAGGAATGTGGTCCGTCTGATTTGGAGGGGTGAGGATGCGTGCCCACCTCGCGCTAAAGTGGTTGAGCTCCTCCTCCAGATGGAATTCAGGGCGAGTGACATCTTTGCCCTGATCCACCCCTACGGTACGTCCGAGTTTGACGTCAGTTTCGTTCGGCCAGAGGGTCTCGAACTCTTCTGGTCAAACTATGAGGTGGCGAAGAACGAGCCCGGCTGGCGGGATTTTGCCGTAAAGGCAATTTCCCGTCAGAACTCAGTCAAGAAGGTGACCGTTTTGACCCGTAACGAGTCACTTTCTTGTTACAACATCATGACCTGGCTCGGTCGGTATGGGGATGTGACGGACATGCCCAAGAAAAACTTTGATGAGCACGGGATCTGGTCCGGGGCCTGGACGTTTTCCGTCAAACTCAGGCGTTCAGGGAGTACGGTTGCCCACATTCCGTCAGCCGCCTTCCTTGGACGTGACAGGATCCAGGTCTTCTACCAGGGGCAGCCTAAAGGTCTGTCACAGGTGCGGTAGCCCCACCCATTTTAGCGCAGCCTGTACTGTACAGGTCTGTGCTTTGTGTGGTGGGGTGGGTCATCTGGCCGCATCCTGTAGGCAGATCCGCTGCCATCTGTGTGGTGTCCTCGGGCACCCTTTTAGCCGCTGTCCTAGCGCCTTCACCCGTGCAGCGGCCGCTCCGGCTGGGGAGAGCTGTGAAGTTGCCTCGGCTGGAGAGGGTACGAGCAGGGATGGGGGCGCACCAGGGCTAGTGAGGAGGAAGGGCCCCACCAAACTAAGGCGGGAGGAAAATCGGAGGAGGAGTAGGGAGCTGGAGAGTGCCCAAGTGACGGGGGTAGCTCCGGCCCCTGCTCCTGAAGCTGGCCCTGAAATTACTGAAGCCCTGGAGGAGGACGTGCTGGATGAGGAGATCAGGAGACTGGGCGAAGAGGAAGGAACTCTTCCGATTCCTCCCACTATGAAAGTGTGGATGAGGAGAGTGCAGAGAAGGCCAAAAAGAAAGACCAGGGCAAAAGGAAAGGGAGAAAGAAGAGGTGCAAGCCCTCTCTCCCTCGTACTGTGGGCCGGGTCCCAAGCGGAAGCCTGACTGCCCCCCTCTGGTTGACCTGTCAAACCGGTACCTCGTCCTTGATAACATCTCCTCCCCCTCCTTGGAGGGGAAAGGTGAGGGCGAGGTGCCCAGGGAGAAAGAGCCTCCGGGGGGAACTGGGCCATGTCCTGTTGAGGCACCTTCCTCGGAGGGCAGGGCTAGACCGGGGTCAGACGGAGACGGAGACCATATGGACCAGAGTGAGTCCAAAAAAGAGGCAAAAGCGGTCCTGCCCTTTCTTCTTCTTCTGGGGATGAGGGGATGAAGAAGAAGGGGAAGAAAAAATAAAGGTGAGGCCATCTAACTCAATCACCCATGATGGAGGCACTCACCCCATTGACGCTGGCATCCATTAACTGTGCCAGTATAAAGTCGGATACGGCTAGTTTCGCAGCCTTTGATTTTCTCGGCCGTGTTGAAGCCGACATTTTCCTTTTACAGGAGACCAGGTTGTCAGATCTAGCCTCCCTGGTAAAAGCCAGGAGAGAGTGGAGGCGCGGGCCCTCCCACTGGTCTCTTGCGGCTGAGCCGTATAGTGGGGTGGCGGTCCTTTTTACCGCTCCGGTTGAATGCCGACGGGTTATTGAGTTAGAAATGGGGAGGTGCCTGATCTTAGATGTCCTCATGAAGGGGCAAGAGCTCCGGCTCATTAACATCTACGCCCCACAAACCAAGTGGGGCCGCAAAGATCTCTTTAGGAGGATCAAGCCCTTCCTTTTTACTAGCCGGCAAGTGATTTTTGGAGGGGATTTCAATACTGTCACGAGGTCCCAAGATAGGAGAGGTTCCAATGGTCCGCTGGCTTACGATAGCATGGCCCTCAATAATGTAGTTAGGGAAGCTCGCCTAGAGGACGCCCACATCCGGAGCCCCTCAGTCCACGCGGGTTTCACCTATCATCGAGGTAGCTGCAGGTCTAGGATAGACAGGTTTTATTTAAAGGTGGAAGCCGTCTCTTCCGCAGTGTCCGTGGTTGAGGTGGAATTCTCCGATCACTGTATGATTTTGTTTTCCCTGAATGTTTCAGAGACCCCCCGGATGGGTAAAGGTTATTGGAAGCTGAATTCGTCCCTCCTGGAGGAAGCGGAGATAAGACAGTCCTTTGAGGATTTTCTTCAGAGTCAGGTACCTTTACTGGACCTTTGTAGTAGTAAGTCAGAGTGGTGGGAGATATTCAAGAAGAGGGTTGCGGGGTTCTTCCGCCAGCTCTCGAGCCTCAGGTCCCTGAACAGGTATCGCCTGTATCAGGGTCTGAGGAGGAAACTCGAGCTCCTTGTCTCGACTGGAGGTAGCCGGGAGGATATCTCCAGAGTGAAATCCTTGCTGATGGGGTGTCAGTACGATAGGCACGCATCTTTGGTTTTTGAGAAGGATTACGGGAGGTACCGCTCGCCAGACCCTTACAGGAACTGTAAGATGTCAGTGAGTAGTAAAATCATCTCAGGACTGATTGATAGTACGGGATCTCTGAATCGGTCCAGATCAGGGATCCTGGAGGTCGTCAGATCCTTCTACTCGCACCTCTTGGGGAGGAAGGATCTAGATCGAGACGGGATGTCGGCTTTCCTGGCTGAAACTATTCCTGAGCCAGGGGTAGACCCCTCTCTTGATGTTTTGGCAGAAGAAATCAGGGAAGAGGAAGTGAGACTGGCGATCGAGGGGCTCGCCCCTAAGAAGTCACCAGGTCCAGATGGCTTAACATCCGAGTGGTACAGGACCTTTAAGGAGTCTTTAGCTCCCCTCTTGACTGAGGTATTCAATGAGTGTCTCTCCTCGGGCACTCTGCCGAAGTCAATGAGGAGGTCAGCCCTGATTCTTCTGTCAAAGGGTAAAGATCCCAGCCGGGTTGAGAATTGGAGACCCATAGCTCTTCTCAATACGGACAGGAAGCTTCTGGCCAAGATACTGTTTAATCGGTTGGTGGAGTTTGCACCCCGGCTCCTTTCGGGGGCTCAGCACTGCTCTGTTCCAGGCCGAAGCACCTTAAGTGCTGTCCTCAGTGTCAGGGAGGCAGTGGAGCGGAGCAGTGCGGGTCTCTGGAAGGGGTACTTACTGTCCTTGGATCAGGCCAAAGCATTTGATCGGGTGAACCACGAGTACCTCTGGTCCGTCCTGCTGAGATATGGCTTACCGAGTACTTTTGTGAATTGGCTTATCCCCTTATATGCAGGGGCAGAGAGTTTCCCACTGGTGAACGGTTGGTCTGGCCGCTCTTTTGAGGTGGGGTCCGGAGTCTGTCAGGGTTGTCCTTTGAGCCCGCTGTTATACGTGTTCGCAATCGATCCCTTCGTCCGGAGGGTAGATTGTGGGCCGTTGGCGGGAGTCGGGATGAGTCTGGCGGAGCTGGATGTCGCCCAGAGAGTGGTGGCGTACGCTGATGATGTCACTATTTTCGTCTCCTCACGGGAGGAGGTCGATGTGGTGATGTCAGAGGTGGATCACTACTCGGAGGCATCCGGGTCCAAGATCAACCGGGATAAGTGTGAAAGTGTCTCTGGCTGGGAGTGGGGGATCCCACGTTTGATCTCCCGGACACCCTTCCAGGGCTCCAAGAGTCAGCAAAAATTCTGGGCATCACATTCGGCCAGGATGATTATCCCACCAAAAACTGGGATGGTAAGCTCCAGGATGCCACTCAGAAGGTGGACCAGTGGAAGGGTTGGTCTATGACCCTCAGGGAAAAGGTACACCTGATCAAATCGTACCTGCTCCCCTTGTTTATCTACCTGGACAGTGTATGTATCTTACCAGAGGCTTACTACACTAGGATCTACAGCCTGTTTTTCCAACTGTTATGGGGGAACAGGATGAACCTAGTCAAGAGGGAGGTTACGTACCGCACGAGGAGACTAGGGGGTTTATCTATGGTAAACCCTGTGGTGTTCTTTACGAACACCTTCTTGAAAGCCAACATCGCAAACCTCTGGAAAGAGAGGGCTCCTCCGTGGGTACTCTCCTGCAGGGAGTGGTTTCGGCCTTTCTTCCAGGAATGGGAGACAGGAGGGCAAGTGAAGGACCTCCGTACACCACATGGATATCTTCCGGCTTACGCTACCCCGACTCTGAAGGCGATACGTCGGTGGGGTCTGGGAGTGTGGGAGATCAGGACCCAGTCAAGGCAGTTCCTTGACAAACGGGTTCTGTTGACAGTTTTAGTGTAGGTGTTTTCTGTTGTTTTCTGTAGTGTATTTATTATATTTTTGTATATTTTCTGTGATTTTTGTATATATTGTGTTTTGTATTTATATTGTTTTATATTATATAGTGTATAGTGGCAGTCGGGCCAGTAGTAAAGTGGTGTCATATGTGTTTATGTGTATATACATGTATATATATATATATATATATATATATACATATATATGTATATATATGTGTATGCTTGTGTATATGCATGTATACATGTTTGTGTATAAAAATGATTATTATTTTTTCCCTCCTTGGGGGGGCTGCTCTCCGGCTTCGCGGTCTCGCTTTTCGTGGTGTTGTCCTTTTCTTCGGTTCTGGCTTGCTCTTTTTCGTCCGGCGCTCGCCGGTTTCTGGGCCGCGCGCGGATCCTCTCTGGCCGTCCTCGGCTCCTTGCCGTGCTTCGCGGGCCTTGCGGTCATGCGGGGGGGGGGGGGGGTCGGGGGTTGCGTTGGGCTGGGCTCTTTGGGCCCTCTCTCCAGCCGCATCTCCGCGCTGCTTTTCCTTGCCCTTCTTTCACCTGTGGATCTCTGGCTGGGAGGCAGAGCGTTATTTTGTAGCGAGTTGTGCTGAGCTATTTTTATTTTTATTTTCTCCCATGGGTAAGGGTAATTTTTGTGTTATTGCCAGTTGTGCTACTTTTATGTTCCTTTTCTTTTGTTTAGTTTTTATAGCCAAGTCGTGCTGAATTTTATGTTTATATATTTTTTATTGGTCTATTTTTATGTTATTTTTTGGAATGCGTGTTTGTGTGTGTTGTATTGGTATGGGGAAAAAAGTAAAAGTATATTTTAGTAAATTTAGGCTGGCCGGTTAGGCAGAGTTTGTTTTTGTAATTTTATTTTTGTTATGTTTGTTATAGCTGGTTAAGCTTGTTTTTGTTTTATGTTTTGTATCAGATGTGCTTTGCATTTTTATAATAAAGTAACTCAGGATCAGTACAGGATAAGTAATGTAATATATGTACACAGTGATCTCACCAGCAGAATAGGGAGTACAGCTCTGGAGTATAATACAGGATATAACTCAGGATCAGTACAGGATAAGTAATGTAATGTATGTACACAGTGACCTCACCAGCAGAATAGTGAGTACAGCTCTGGGGTATAATACAGGATATAACTCAGGATCAGTACAGGATAAGTAATGTAATGTATGTACACAGTGACCTCACCAGCAGAATAGTGAGTACAGCTCTGGTGTATAATACAGGATATAACTCAGGATCAGTACAGGATAAGTAATGTAATGTATGTACACAGTGACCTCACCAGCAGAATAGTGAGTACAGCTCTGGAGTATAATACAGGATATAACTCAGGATCAGTACAGGATAAGTAATGTAATGTATGTACACAGTGACCTCACCAACAGAATAGTGAGTGCAGCTCTGGGGTATAATACAGGATATAACTCAGGATCAGTACAGGATAAGTAATGTAATGTATGTACACAGTGACCTCACTAGCAGAATAGTGAGTACAGCTCTGGGGTATAATACAGGATATAACTCAGGATCAGTACAGGATAAGTAATGTAATGTATGTACACAGTGACCTCACCAGCAGAATAGTGAGTGCAGCTCTGGAGTATAATACAGGATATAACTCAGGATCAGTACAGGATAAGTAATGTAATGTATGTACACAGTGATCTCACCAGCAGAATAGTGAGTACAGCTCTGGAGTATAATACAGGATATAACTCAGGATCAGTACAGGATAAGTAATGTAATGTATGTACACAGTGATCTCACCAACAGAATAGTGAGTGCAGCTCTGGAGTATAATACAGGATATAACTCAGGATCAGTACAGGATAAGTAATGTAATATATATACACAGTGATCTCACCAGCAGAATAGTGAGTACAGCTCTGGGGTATAATACAGGATATAAATCGGGATTTTCCTAGCTAACGTGACGGAAAATCTAAGTTATATGAAGACAGGAGGCGAGTATCTTGCATTAAACCTTTCTTTTTAATGCCCATAGCAGAAAAATTACAGAGAATTTATTTCATTAACATTAGAAAAAATTTCATTAAAACTACAACTCCCAGCAGCCCTTGGAGTCCCCTCCCCTGGGACGGAGACCCTATATAAGGGGCTGGCTGGACCTCCTCTTCCTCTTTCTTTCGTGCGAACTTCGGAACAGCGCACGGCATCTGGATACCCTGGATACACTCCGACGGCAAACGAATTCCACCTCCGGAACTAGACGTCAGGGCCAACTGGGCCCCCAGCAACTGTGTTTCAACTGGAACAAAACAGAACAGCTGTCACTCAGGGACTTCTCATACTTTGCTGCGTAGATGCAGGATCCGTTCTTCAATATCCTGAAACGAGAAAAACACACCGTAACAGGGTGGGAAGGGAGGGAAGATACTCGCCTCCTGTCTTCATATAACTTAGATTTTCCGTCACGTTAGCTAGGAAAATCCCGATTTATATATCAGACAGGAGGCTCATATCTTGCAAGTTTAAAGCTAAACAAGTTTAATCAGGAAATATGCGAACCTACACGTTCAGAGGACAGACACAGAAACATGTTCCTGCGGCCGAAAATAGAACTGCCTAAAGGTCGACTCAGACGACCAATCAGCAGCTAATAAAAGGTCCGAGAGTGAACCCCCTGACGTGACCACCTTAGTGGCCATCGCCCCTCTAGAAGAGTGGGCACCAAAAAGAGAAACGTCAATACCAGCCAAATCCATGGCTGCCCTCACCCACCTGGCTAAGGTAGCCGAGGTTACCGGAAGATGAGGCTTGACATAGGAGACTAATAATTGATTATAAGCAACAGACCGCAATTGTGCAGTCCGCTCCTCATACCGTTGCAGACATCGCACCACACAAAGGCGCGGATGGTCAGGAAAAAAGGGATAGAAGACTGTTTGAAGTCTCGTCTTAGTTCTGCGAACCACAGAAAACCGTACCCCATCAGGCGAAAATTGTCGCCTGGTAACATCCAATGCTTTTACATCCGATACCCTTTTTATGGATACTAAGCATAAAAGGGTTGTAAGTTTAAAAGATAAGTGTTTCAAGGACAGGACATCATTGTCCTCCCAAGCGGAAAAAAGTTCTAGTACACGGGAGACATCCCAAGTCGACTGGTATCTAGGACGAGGGGGACGTTTAAATTTTACTCCCCTTAAAAGCCTACATACCAGAGGATGTTTACCTACAGGTAACGCATCTACTGGACAATGATATGCCGATATGGCAGAACGATAGACATTTAGCGAACTATAGGATTTGCCAGACTCAAAAGAGTCCGCTAAATAATTCACTACGACTGAAACAGGTGCTTGAACGGCATCAATTTGCCGTTGATCACACCAACGAACCCACAGGGCCCAGGCAGATCGATATGCCGATCTAGTCCCTGGGGCCCAGGCCAAGGCGAGAAGGTCTCTAGCCGATTGTGAAAGGTCGCCACCGGCGTCAGGGATCCCGAAACCAACCACGCTAAGAGTGGAAGATTGCCTTCCAACATGAGAGGGTGACAACCCTTGATCGGGTTCGAGAGAAGTTGAGGTGAGTGGGGAATCAATCGCGGATAATCGATCGCCATCCCCAGCAGTAGGGGAAACCACGGTTGCGTTGGCCACCAAGGGGTGATCAGCACGACCGTTGCCCTCTGACTCGCTACTTGGAGAAGGGTTCTGGTAATCAAATTGAACGGAGGAAACGCATAATGCGTCCCCCGTGACCAAATCTGACTGAATGCGTCCACTGCTGACGCTTCCGGATCCGGCCTCCAGCTGTAAAAACGGGGTAATTGCCGGTTGAGACGAGAGGCAAAAAGGTCCGTATGTAATGGACCCCAAAGGTCTCGTAATGTCAGAAAAATCGGACGGTCCAGCGACCAGTCGCTGGAATCTGTCAGGTAGCGCGAATTCCAATCCGCCACAGTATTGGATATCCCGGGGAGATATTCCGCCACTGGAAAGATATTCCGGGACAGACAAAAGTGCCAAAATTCGGACGCGATGTCCGCCAGCACTTTGGACCTCGTGCCCCCAAGGCGGTTGACATACTGAACTGCTGCCACGTTGTCCATACGCAAAAGCACACACTTGTTGGAAGTGTGAGAGAGAAAACTCCTGATAGCGAAGAATGCCGCCAGGAGTTCTAAAGCATTGATATGGAGGAGAGATTCCTCTACGGACCATCTCCCTCCGGTAGTGTCTAGCCCGCAACGGGCACCCCAACCTTGGCGACTCGCATCGGATTCTAGAATAATGTCCGGGCAGGAGTTGAAAATTGTCCTGCCGTTCCATTCGACGGCGTGGCGAAGCCACCACAACAGTTCCTTTACAGACTCCGGACAGAGGGGAACCTCGTCCGCATATTTGAGACCCTGGCGAAGATGGAGGGTCTTGAGTCTTTGTAGGGCTCGATAATGGAGTGGAGCCGGAAAAATTGCTTGAATAGAGGCCGACAACAGGCCGACTATGCGAGCAATCATACGCAAGGATACCTGACCCTTGCGTAACGTTGCCCTGATTTCTTTGCGGATCAGGGCTAATTTCGATTTTGGTAACAGCAGGATGGCTCTCTTGGTATCCACTAGGAAACCCAGGAATTCCATCTCTTGCGAGGGTATCAGCACCGATTTTTTGTGATTGATGAGGAAACCAAGTTCCTCCATCAACGAGATCGCCCACTGGCTGTGTAGCCAGGCCTGCGTTCTGGAACGTGCCATAATGAGTAGATCGTCCAGATAGATGATAAGGCGAACGCCTCTGCTCCGAAGAACAGCCATCACTGGTTTGAGCAGTTTGGTGAAACACCAAGGGGCAGAGGACAATCCGAACGGAAGGCAGGTGAACTGCCACATTCGGTCCCTCCACAGAAACCTTAGGAAAGGTTGGGAGGTATGGTGTATGGGAACGGTCAGATACGCGTCCTTCAGGTCGATTTTCACTAGCCAGTCCCCTGGCCAGAGAAGATCGCGTAATAGATGGATTCCCTCCATTTTGAAATGGCGGTAAACCACATGTTGGTTGAGGTCCCTCAGGTTGATCACTGGGCGATAGCCGCCATCTTTCTTCTTCACTAAGAAGATGTTGCTGACAAATCCGGGTGATAAGGGGTCTACCTCCAGCACCGCTCCTTTGGACAAAAGCTCTTGGAGCTCGTTGTCTATGAGCTCCATGTTTTGAGTAGAGAATCGAATGGGTTGAGGTACAACGTTCAGATCGGGAAGGGATTGGAACTCTATCCGGTATCCGGTTACCGTATTGAGGATCCACACGTCTGCCGTAATCGTGGACCAGACGTGGGAAAAATACGTCAGTCTGCCCCCCACTACTGTGTGTGGAATTGAAAGTGGGAATGTACTCACCGGTCGGTGGCCGAGATCTAGGGAATCCGCGACCTCCGCGTCCCCTCCAGGGTCGTCCTCGAGGAGGGAAAAATGGCGCCGGTTGAGCCATGGGTAGGGCATATTGTTGTTGAGCAGGAGTGAACTGCTGGTTTGGTGGTCTTGTATAGGGCCTATATTGGTTAGTGCGGCCGGCAGATCGCCCTCTGCCTCTACCGGCCTTGCCAAAAACCTTGGTCGGTTGACCGGTCTTTTTCAATGAGGTTTGCGCCTTATCCAGGCTGGAGAAAAGGCTCACAAATTTATTGATGTTTTTAATAAGGTCTTCCCCAAAAAGGAGACCTTCAGCGGAAGGGCCTGGTTCATTCTCCGCTAAATGGCTCAGCTGGGGTTCCAGCTTCATGAGGATTGAGCGACGGCGCTCCACTGAACAGGTCGTGTTCGCGTTGCCCAGCATACAAACAGCACGTTGGGCCCATCCCCTGAGTTGCGATAGGTCAACCGGTTGGGCCGATGAGGCCGCCTGCTCCGACAGATTTAAAATCTTTGTGAGCGGACCTAGGACATCTAAGATGCGGTCTTGGATCGTCTTAAACGACCGCTCAATTCCTTTCTTAGAATATTTACCAGACCGCGTTAAATATTTGAGAAGCACCGGGTCTATTTCTGGGGTGACCGCAACTTTCTTGGCTATATATGGCCTGGGACATTCAGCACGCAATTTATTGCGATTCACTCGGTCCAAAGACCGTCTAGTCCAATACTCAATGTATTGCGCTACATGAGGTAGAGGCGCCCAATCACCTGAGCGTGGGTGTGTAATTTCATCAGGGTTGAACAATGGTTGGCCCTGAGAGTCTAATATGGCTTCATTTGGCACCTCAGTGCTGGCGACATGCTGGTCCGCCGTGAACCCCGCATCCTCATCATTATCAAAATCGGAGTCTGTGACCTCGGCATTGTCAGACTCGCCGGAAGACTCATCAGATGTCTCAAATGAGTCCGGCTTAGCCCGCCTGGCGGACTTCTGCCCTTTTTTGTTCTCCTTGGGGCCCAAGGGTCGAGAGAGGTCAGGGAGGTGCGGGGTGCGGCAGGCCGGGTCAGGTCCTGCCTGGGGCACATTATAAACTTCCCCTGCCGGGGAGTCGGATTGCACATTCAAGTGCTTACGTTTGTGAGACACCTTACCCCTAGCGGGGGCGTCTGCAGAAGTGGATGGTAGGAGTATATCAGTGCGTGCATTAGCAGCTAAAGCCGCTTGTATGGACTTGTTAATCATGTCCTGGATCTGGACTGTGGACATGAGGTGGGAGGCACCCAGTTCCACAGCCTCACTAGTCAGACCAGTGAGGCCAGACAATGGCATGGCATTATTATCATTAGCCATAATATAATCTGATAAGACAAGTAAGCTAGTCTATGAAAAATGTCCAGAAAATGGCCACTGTACTAAGGGGCTGAAAGCACAACCAATTAAGGACAAACAGAATACCGCTATGGAGACCACACTAGACCAAGCTGTTGCTCCTCTCACCGCTCGCTGCAACACTGGCAATGGTGAGAGGAGGAGGGAACAGCAAGCAGAGCCCTCAGCCGTAGTATCGCGAGACTACGGCCGAGAGCGCTGTGATAGGACGCGCTGGGTCTCGAAGGCGTGTCGCAGGGAGCGCGTCACTAGGCCGCGCCCCTCCGACGTCAGCAAGCCCGCGAAGCGCGGCGCGCGCGGGAAAAAGGTAGAAGAAGGCGCTTCTGAGGTGAACTAAAATGGCGCCTGCAAGAACTAAACAGTGAGTATAAATACAGCCCGAGATAGGGAAAAAGGGAGGAAAAACCGAACCCGTTAGAAACGGATAACGGAGGATAGATGTAAGAGCAAGAAAATAATGAATAGTAAGAAATGTAAGAAAAATAATAGAATAACAATAGAAATAAAATAGAAATAATAAGAAAAGATATGTGAAAACAAGAAGTTCTCTCAAAGGGACGGGTGAACAGTTGTAAAAACTGCCACCCTAAGAATAAAATTCACACTATATGTAAAAAACATGAATAAGAAATATAGAAGACAATACTTATCTGCCATGAGCAGAAAGAAAGAGGAAGAGGAGGTCCAGCCAGCCCCTTATATAGGGTCTCCGTCCCAGGGGAGGGGACTCCAAGGGCTGCTGGGAGTTGTAGTTTTAATGAAATTTTTTCTAATGTTAATGAAATAAATTCTCTGTAATTTTTCTGCTATGGGCATTAAAAAGAAAGGTTTAATGCAAGATATGAGCCTCCTGTCTGATATATAACTCAGGATCAGTACAGGATAAGTAATGTAACGTATATACACAGTGATCTCACCAGCAGAATAGTGAGTACAGCTCTGGAGTATAATACAGGATATAACTCAGGATCAGTACAGGATAAGTAATGTAATGTATGTACACAGTGACCTCACCAGCAGAATAGTGAGTACAGCTCTGGAGTATAATACAGGATATAACTCAGGATCAGTACAGGATAAGTAATGTAATGTATGTACACAGTGATCTCACCAGCAGAATAGTGAGTACAGCTCTGGAGTATAATACAGGATATAACTCAGGATCAGTACAGGATAAGTAATGTAATATATGTACACAGTGATCTCACCAGCAGAATAGTGAGTACAGCTCTGGAGTATAATACAGGATATAACTAAGGATCAGTCCAGGATAAGTAATGTAATGTATGTACACAGTGATCTCACCAGCAGAATAGTGAGTACAGCTCTGGAGTATTATACAGGATATAACTAAGGATCAGTCCAGGATAAGTAATGTAATGTATGTACACAGTGATCTCACCAGCAGAATAGTGAGTACAGCTCTGGAGTATAATACAGGATATAACTAAGGATCAGTCCAGGATAAGTAATGTAATGTATGTACACAGTGATC
Source organism: Hyla sarda (assembly GCF_029499605.1). NCBI lineage: Eukaryota > Metazoa > Chordata > Amphibia > Anura > Hylidae > Hyla > Hyla sarda. Next base: position 222,261 of record NW_026609524.1, on the reverse strand, counting down.
TCACCAGCAGAATAGTGAGTACAGCTCTGGAGTATTATACAGGATATAACTAAGGATCAGTCCAGGATAAGTAATGTAATGTATGTACACAGTGACCTCACCAGCAGAATAGTGAGTACAGCTCTGGAGTATAATACAGGATATAACTCAGGATCAGTACAGGATAAGTAATGTAATGTATGTACACAGTGATCTCACCAGCAGAATAGTGAGTACAGCTCTGGAGTATAATACAGGATATAACTCAGGATCAGTACAGGATAAGTAATGTAATGTATGTACACAGTGACCTCACCAGCAGAATAGTGAGTACAGCTCTGGGGTATAATACAGGATATAACTCAGGATCAGTACAGGATAAGTAATGTAATATATGTACACAGTGATCTCACCAGCAGAATAGTGAGTACAGCTCTGGAGTATAATACACCATATAACTCAGGATCAGTACAGGATAAGTAATGTAATGTATGTACATAGTGACCTCACCAGCAGAATAGTGAGTACAGCTTCGGGATATAATACAGGATATAACTCAGGATCAGTACAGGATAAGTAATGTAATGTATGTACACAGTGATCTCACCAACAGAATAGTGAGTACAGCTCTGGAGTATAATACAGGATATAACTCAGGATCAGTACAGGATAAGTAATGTAATGTATGTACACAGTGATCTCACCAGCAGAATAGTGAGTACAGCTCTGGAGTGCTGACCAATTAGTTGCGGGTGTGGTTCTGCTTCAGCTGTGCTGTTTTTGTCTGCTGTGCCTCCTGAGCTCCAGGGAATTACCATCTGTTCCACCTGGGGCCTGCTTCCTCCTCCCCAGGGAGGGAGTGGCTTTCCAGGCATGAGTGAGGGAGGCGAGGCCCAGGCTTCTGCTCTTCAGAATAGGCCGCAGGGGAGCAGTAGAAGCCAGCAAGCGGCCTGTACATCGGAGGATTTGGGGGTGAGGCGTTCTACTAGGAGTCGCAGCAATGCTGCTCCAACTCCCCCCACAGAGGTGAGAAGCTGCAAGGCTGGATCCTCCTCGGAAAAGCTGGGTGCAGCCAGCGGAAAGCTGGGTTTGTCTGGAAGAAGGCAGAGTGCTCACGGAGGTGAAGCCGACCTCAGTGAGGAAGGCTGGGGAGTGCTGAGGACCCGGGAGTCTATTTCCACCTATACCTCCCGGGTAAAAAATCACCTCCGTGAGTATGAAGACGCCTGTAAGGCCATCAGGAGGCTCCGAGAGGAACTGCGCTGTGACCGTGCCAGGGCTAAGGTAACTCCAAAAAGGAAAAAGACAGAGATCCAGGGGCAGATAAAGGGACTCATGTCTGAAATACAAGTTTTGGAGGAGAGGAGAGCCGAATTATTGGAGAAGAGTGGTCCATTTAAAGAGAAACTGGAAAATGAGGAGCGCTTCAGGGTGAAAGAAGAAGATAAAAATAAAAGGTTGATGGGGCTACAACCTGAGAGCCAGGTGGATGATGTGGAGGAGATGGAGGAAGAACAACAGCCAGATCCACCTGGTGGCCTGCGGCAACAGCAGCAGGCCCCGTACAGTGGGCCCCCTGCACAGCAACCAGCAGTATCACCTGCCGACTCAGGGGAGGACAGTGACAGCAGCTACCAGGGAGGGGCGCTAATGGCCCAGATCCGCATGCTGGAATCCCCAGTGTGTCCTCAGAACCTGGTGTTTGGAGATGAGCTCCCAAATGAGGCACCTGGGGGTAAGAAGAAAAAGAAGACCAAGCCAAAGCAGCAAGAAGTGGTGAGTTACATCTACACCCCCCTCCCTGTATACCCTGAGTCGGCCGCAGGGTCAGCTCATTGTGCAAGCCCCGTTACCCAGCCCAGCCCGTGTTCTGTGGTGGACTCGGTGCAAAGGTGCGGGGAGAGTACAGATACTAAAAGGGCGCAGAGCTCCATGCCTGTTTGCAGTAGCAGGGATGGAGCAGAGAAGGCATCGGCCGAAAGGCCGTACAGTGAGGGCGGCCCAGCGGTGGGCAGAGAGGCAGACTCCGGTGCTGTAGTTCGCTCCCCTGTGGGAGAGGGGGGTGACTCAGTGCCGGAGGTAGTAAAGGGCATAACGGACACTCCCAAAAGTGACGAAAAACTTTTGTTTTGTATTGGTGCCGCTGATCCCATTGATCAGCGGCGCCATGAAAAGACTGGAGATGATGCTGATGAGGCGGAGGGCACTAATAAGAACAGGGCTGGGGCCTCCTCTAGACCGGGCAAGCATGCTGCCTGGTCCCTTAAAGGGCCAGCGGAGGTTGTCCCAGCCCTAGTGCCCCGTGATGCTGAGGCAAAACGGGAAAAAATGTCATCATCGTCATCGTTTGCCGGATTATCTGTTTCTGGTCCAGCCAGTGTGAATGAGAAGGTAAATGGGGGTACGGGGTGTATGACTGGGGAGCGGATGGAGGTTAATGTTATTGGAGAAGGTGATTTTGCTGTTGCTGAAATTAGGGGTGGTGATGGGACTACAGATGATGTTATTGGAAACAATGTTGTTGGGGGAAGTGCTAATGTTGTTATTGGGGGTGGTGGGGATGTTGTCATTAGAAGTGGTGTAGGTGTAGGGTCTGGTCCGGTTGCCCCCCCCAGTGGTGACAGATCATAGGAGTTATGCCAATGTCACTGCTGGGGGAAGTAGAATACTTTCCTCGTCTCCTGACTCTAGGGACGGTTTATTGCAGCGACGTCTCCTGGAAGCTCTGAAAAAGGGGGAAAGGTCGATTAATGTAGAGGGTAGAGCAGTTGATCTGTCCTTCTGGATAGAGAGACACGGTCTCTCTGCCTTCCGAGAGGAAAGAGGGGGCGATACTGTGTGGTCCCTCCCAACAGCCGGGGCAGGTAGTAACCGTAGGAAGATATCCGTCTTCGGTGGCAGGGCGAAGGTATGTGTCCTTCAAGGACCAAAGTGGTTGAGCTCTTGCTAAAGATGGGCTTCAAGGCAGTTGATATCTTTGCCTTGATACATCCCTACGGTGCTCCTGAATTCGATATCAGTTTTGTTCGGCCAGAGGGGCTTGAGCTTTTCTGGTCGAATTATGAATTGGTAAAGAATGAGCCCGGCTGGCGAGACTTTGCCGTACAGGCATTGTCTCGTCAAAACGAAATCAAGAGAGTGACCGTTTTGACCCGTAACGAATCACTCTCTTGTGTTGACATCATCACCTGGTTAGGACGGTATGGCGAGGTAATGGGGGTCCCGCAGAAGAACAGGGACGAGTTTGTCATCTGGTCAGGAGCCTGGACGTTTTTGGTAAAACTTAAACGTTCAGGAAATACAGTTACCCATATTCCATCCTCTGCCTTTTTCGGCAGGGATCGTATCCAGATTTTCTACCGGGGTCAGCCGAAGCTCTGTCACAGATGTGGTGACCCCACACACTTCAGTGCAAACTGTACGGTGCAGAAATGTGCCTTGTGTGGGGGTGTAGGCCATCTTGCCGCATCTTGTGCAGAGATTAGGTGTCACCTGTGTGGTGACTTAGGTCACCCATTCAGTCGTTGCCCTCGTTCTTTCGCTAATGCAGTCTTGTCCCCAGCGGGTGAAGATCACGAGCCGGAATATGCTGGGCAGAGGACTAGCAGGGGTGGAGGAACTGGGGGTCAGTGAGGAACAGCAAGAGAAAGATACCAGCCCAACTAAGACGTCTTGATAAACACCAAAGGGATAGGGTGATGGGGAAAGCCCGGGTCACCTGGACGACCTCTCATTCTGTCCCAGAGGCCAACCTTGCTGCTGAGACCCTGAGGGATGGCGAGCTGAATGAGGAGGTCAGGAGGATCCAGAATGAGGAAGGTGCCATCTCCTCAGATAGCGTGGAGGAGGAGGATGTGGGATGGCAGAAGGAGACACGAAAGCGGGGTACAAGTAAAAAAAAAAGGGAGATTTGAGATCTTCTCCCACTCTGGTCCAGGTGCCAAAGGAAGGCAAAACTGACTCCCCTCTGGTTGGCCTTTCCAATCGATTCCGACCCCTCAGGGACATCTCCTCCTCTTCTTCGGAAGGGGAGGATGAGGGGGAGGTGGCAGAGGGGCTTCCAGGGGGCGCCGAGTCCTCTTCCCCTGGGGAGGTTATGTCCTCTCGGGAAGGGACTGGCCTAGAATCCGGAGACGGGGAAAGTAAAACGACGTCTGGTGAGATGGACACTTCCATTTCTCTAAAGAGGGTGAAGAGTTCTTCTGATGTGGAGGGTGAGAAGGGGAGTGGGAAAAAGAAAGCTGTCTAACTCAATCACCCTTGATGGCGGCACCCTCTCCGTTGACTCTGGCATCCATTAATGTTGCCAGCATTAAGTCAGATACAGCTCGATTTGCGGCCTATGATTTTTTTGCCCATATTAATGCTGATATTTTATTTTTGCAGGAGACCAGGCTAACAGATATGTCATCTATCTACAAGGCTAAAAGAGAGTGGAGGAATGGGCCCTCCTACTGGTCTCTTGGGGCCGAGCCGTATAGCGGAGTGGCGGTCCTTTTTACCGCAGCGGTAGAATGCCGACGGGTTATCGAGTTAGAAATGGGGAGGTGCCTGATCTTAGATGTCCTCATGAAGGGACAAGAACTTCGCCTTATTAACATCTACGGCCCACAGTCTAAGTGGGACCGGAAGTGCCTCTTTATGAGGATCAAGCCCTATCTTTTTACAAGTCGGCAGGTGGTCTTTGGAGGGGACTTTAATGCTGTCACGAGGCCCCAAGACAGGGGAGGTGCCAGAGACAAGCTGACTTATGATAGCGTCGCCCTTAATAGCATAGCAAGTGAGGCTCGCCTGGTGGATGTCCACATCCGGCACACCCCAGGCCACGCGGGATTCACCTATCATAGGGGTAGTTGTAGGTCTAGGATAGACAGGTTTTATTTAAAGGAGGAGGCCGTCTCTTCAGCAGTGTCTGTTATTGAGGTGGAGTTCTCCGATCACTGTTTAATTTTGTTTTCTCTGAATGTCACAGAGACCCCCCGGATGGGCAGAGGCTATTGGAAGCTGAATTCGTCTCTCTTGGAAGAAGCGGAGATAAGACAGTCCTTTGAGGATTTTCTTCAGAGCCAGGTACCATTGCTGGGCCTTTGTAACAGTAAGTCAGAGTGGTGGGAGATCTTCAAGGAAAGGGTTGCGAGATTCTTCCGCCAGCTCTCGGGCCTCAGAAGCCTAAACAGGTACCGTTTGTACCAGGGCCTGAGGAAGAAACTTGAGCACCTTGTCTCGACTGGAGGTAGCCGAGAGGATATCTCCAGAGTGAAGTCCTTGCTGATGAAGTGCCAGTACGATAGGCACGCATCTTTGGTTTTTGAGAGGGATTACGGGAAGTACCGCTCGCCCGACCCTTACAGAAACTGCAAGATGTCAGTGAATAGTAAAATAGTCTCAGGACTGATTGATAGTACGGGATCCTTGAAAAGGTCCAGATCAGGGATCCTGGAGGTCGTCAGATCCTTCTACTCGCACCTCTTGGGAAGGAAGGATCTAGATCAAGATAAGGTATCAGCTTTCTTGGCTCAAACCATCCCTGAACCAGGAGTAGACCCCTCTCTTGACGTTTTGACAGAGATGATCCGGGAAGAGGAAGTCAGGATGGCTATTGATGGGCTTGCCCTCAAGAAGTCACCCGGTCCGGATGGCTTAACATCTGAGTTCTACAAGACCTTTAAGGACACTTTGGTTCCCCTCTTGACTGCGGTTTTTAATGAGTGTCTATCCTCGGGCACTCTGCCAAAGTCAATGAGGAGGTCAGCGCTGATCATCCTGTCAAAGGGTAAAGACCCGTCCCACATTGAGAATTGGCGTCCCATAGCACTTCTCAATGCGGACAGAAAGATTCTGGCAAAAGTGCTGTTTAACCGGCTGGTGGAGTTTGCACCCCGGCTCCTTTCGGGGGCTCAGCATTGCTCTGTTCCGGGCCGCAGTACATTTAGTGCTGTGCTCAGTGTCCGAGAGGCTGTGGAGCAGGGTAGGGCTGGCCACTGGAAGGGGTACTTGCTGTCCTTGGATCAGGCAAAAGCGTTTGATCGGGTTAACCATGAGTACCTCTGGTCTGTCCTTCTGAGATATGGCCTGCCAGGGGGTTTTGTTGATTGGCTTAAGACCTTGTATGCAGGGGCAGAGAGTTTCCCGCTTGTGAATGGTTGGATTGGCCACTCTTTTGAGGTTGGGTCTGGTGTCCGTCAGGGTTGTCCTTTGAGCCCTTTGCTGTACGTGTTTGCAATCGATCCTTTCCTTAGAAGGATTGGTTATGGACCGTTGGCGGGGGTGAGAATGGACCTGGCGGTGCCGGATTCGGCTCTGAGGGTGGTAGCGTACGCTGATGATATCACCGTGTTTGTCTCCTCACAAGAGGAGGGCAGATGGGTGGTGTCAGAGGTGGACCGCTACTCGGAGGTATCCGGGTCCAAGATCAATCGGGATAAGTGTGAGAGTCTCTGGCTGGGAGGGGGAGATCCTGATTTTAATCTCCCGGACGCCCTTCCAGAGCCCCAGGAATCCGCAAAAGTCCTCGGCATCGAATTTGGTCAAGGGGATTACCCCAAACAAAACTGGGACAGCAGGCTTAAGATCGCCGCTCAGAAGGTGGATCAGTGGAAGGGTTGGTCTTTGACCCTCCGGGAAAGGGTTAACCTGATGAAAACTTTCCTGCTCCCTTTGCTGATATATCTGGGCAGTGTATGCATGTTGCCAGAACCTCTTTGGACCCGGGTCTACAGTGTGTTCTTCCAAATGTTATGGGGGAATAGACTGAACCTAGTGAAGAGGGAGGTTACTTACCGTACGAGGAGACTAGGGGGGTTGTGTATGGTCAACCCTGTGGTGTTCCTAGTGAATACCTTTCTTAAGACCAATATAGCAAACCTCTGGTCAGAGAGGGCTCCTCCGTGGGTATCCTCCTGTAGGGGATGGTTTCGGCCTTTCTTCCAGGAATGGGAGACAGGAGGGCAAGTGAAGGATCTTCGCACACCACACGGGCATCTCCCGGCTTACGCTACCCCGGCTCTGAAGGTTATTCGTCGGTGGGGTCTGGGGATGGGGGAGATTAGGACTCTGTCGAGGAAATTCCTTGACAAGGGGGTCCTGTCTTCCCATTTCCAGAGGCCATTGGCGCTCAAGGACTGCCCAAGTCGGGATCTGGAGGAGGGTTTAGAGCTTTTGAATTCTATCAGGAACCCCTTGAAGTTTTGGGACTTGACTTGGCGCTGCTTCCATGGGAAACTGTGTGTGAGGGACAATCTGAAGTGCAGGAGCTCTGATGACCGGGGATGTCCCCGCGAAGAGTGTGGAGGCATGCTGGAAAGCATGGAGCATTTTCTGCTTCATTGTCCCTTTAACACAGAGGTTTACACCAGGGTGGGCGCTTCCATTGGTTGGCCTCGGCTGGCCAGTCTCTCCTATGCGGAATGGGCCTATGGGGCATTCAGAAACCTTGGAGGCTGGGACCGGTGCACTTTATTCCTAGTCAGCTCAGTGGTTAGGTACTACACGTGGAACGCACGGTGTTTAGTGTCGACGCAGCGTAAAATCCTCCCTGTGGATGTGGTGGTTAGGAACATTCTCGGTGACCTGGTGAAGGTGCGTTCTCTGGAGTACGAGAGGCTGGGTGCTGGCAGGGCCTCTCGTCTGTGGAGGGGCTCTGCCTTTAAAGTGCCTTAGCCCGTTGTCTCCCCCTGGTGGTGGGCTGATGCTGGCACATTAGTCTTTTTGTTTTGAGCAGTTGGTTTATGGTAATATAGGGCTTGCAGGCACTGAACTTGAGCTTTAGGGGTTTGTTGTTTGGCTTATAGTGTTATATGTATTTGTTATTGTATTTATTGTTGTAGTCTATTTGTATACTTATGTATTGTATATATTGTTAGTCTGTGTATATTTTATGTAATGTATATATTGTATATATTGTGTGATGCCACCTGGGGTTTGGGTTTAGTTTAGGTTGGGTGGTGGGTTAAAAGGGGGGAGGGGGTTTGTATGGGACTTTTATATATACAGAAAATCCTGGACTGGTTCATGGACGTCTGGTAACATGTACTGGGGGCATGGGATGCGGGACCAGCTCAGGGCCAAAAAAAAAAAAAAAAGTGGTGTTATTTTGTTTGTGTTGGTTTTTATTATTTTGTATATATTATTGTTGTTGTTGTTGTTATTCTTTTTGGTATATTACTGGTATTGGGTTTTTGGTATTGCAACTGGGCCAGGAAATTCACATTTAGTATTAGTGTATATTAGTGTATATAGTTTATTAGTATGGTATGGGTATTATGGGTATTATAGGAATATGTCTTTTGTAAATATTGTATATATTTGTTTGTGTGCAGGAATGAGTGTGTGGTGGACCGGTGTTGTATTTTATGCTATGGTGTTGGTTTTATGATCGTTATATTGATATGTTCTGTCGGATATGATATGTTTATGTTTTGTAATTTTTTTATTGTTATGTTTGAAATTTTAATAAAAGATCTACAGGATATAACTCAGGATCAGTATAGGATAAGTAATGTAATGTAGGTACACAGTGACCTCACCAGCAGAATAGTGAGTACAGCTCTGGGGTATAATACAGGATATAACTCAGGATCAGTACAGGATAAGTAATGTAATGTATGTACACAGTGATCTCACCAGCAGAATAGTGAGTACAGCTCTGGGGTATAATACAGGATATAACTCAGGATCAGTACAGGATAAGTAATGTAATGTATGTACACCGTGACCTCACCAGCAGAATAGTGAGTACAGATCTGGAGTATAATACATGATATAACTCAGGATCAGTACAGGATAAGTAATGTAATGTATGTACACAGTGATCTCACCAGCAGAATAGTGAGTACAGCTCTGGAGTATAGTACAGGATATAACTCAGGATCAGTACAGGATAAGTAATGTGATGTATGTACACAGTGATCTCACCAGCAGAATAGTGAGTACAGCTCTGGAGTATAATACAGGATATAACTCAGGATCAGTACAGGATAAGTAATGTAATGTATGTACACAGTGACCTCACCAGCAGAATAGTGAGTACAGCTCTGGGGTATAATACAGGATATAACTCAGGATCAGTACAGGATAAGTAATGTAATGTATGTACACAGTGACCTCACCAGCAGAATAGTGAGTACAGATCTGGAGTATAATACAGGATATAACTCAGGATCAGTACAGGATAAGTAATGTAATGTATGTACACAGTGACCTCACCAGCAGAATAGTGAGTGCAGCTCTGGAGTATAATACAGGATATAACTCAGGATCAGTACAGGATAAGTAATGTAATGTATGTACACAGTGACCTCACCAGCAGAATAGTGAGTACAGCTCTGGAGTATAATACAGGATATAACTCAGGATCAGTACAGGATAAGTAATGTAATGTATGTACACAGTGACCTCACCAGCAGAATAGTGAGTACAGCTCTGGAGTATAATACAGGATATAACTCAGGATCAGTACAGGATAAGTAATGTAATGTATGTACACAGTGACCTCACCAGCAGAATAGTGAGTACAGCTCTGGGGTATAATACAGGATATAACTCAGGATCAGTACAGGATAAGTAATGTAATGTATATACACAGTGACCTCACCAGCAGAATAGTGAGTACAGATCTGGAGTATAATACAAGATATAACTCAGGATCAGTACAGGATAAGTAATGTATGTACACAGTGACATCACCAGCAGAATAGTGAGTACAGCTCTGGAGTATATTACAGGATATAACTCAGGATCAGTACAGGATAAGTAATGTAATGTATATACACAGTGACCTCACCAGCAGAATAGTGAGTACAGCTCTGGAGTATAATACAGGATATAACTCAGGATCAGTACAGGATAAGTAATGTAATGTATGTACACAGTGATCTCACCAGCAGAATAGTGAGTACAGCTCTGGAGTATAATACAGGATATAACTCAGGATCAGTACAGGATAAGTAATGTAATGTATGTACACAGTGACCCTACCAGCAGAATAGTGAGTACAGCTCTGGAGTATAATACAGGATATAACTCAGGATCAGTACAGGATAAGTAATGTAATGTATGTACACAGTGATCTCACCAGCAGAATAGTGAGTACAGCTCTGGAGTATAATACAGGATATAACTCAGGATCAGTACAGGATAAGTAATGTAATGTATATACACAGTGACCTCACCAGCAGAATAGTGAGTACAGCTCTGGAGAGAGGTTGGGTGTGTCTGAGCTCCTGTTACTTCCAGACTCTTCCAGTGAAGCAGTGATTTCCATCCGCCCCTCCCCAGGTGTGTGGCAGATACCTGGGTAGAGGGTTTTCCTGCTATGGAGCCCCAGGAGGCTTCATCTTGCACTCCCCGTACCCGGCCGGCGGGGGGTGCAAAGGAAAATGCGACGGCCAGCAGCCAGGATGGGGTGAGACGATCCACCAGGGCCCATCGCCATGTGGGGCCCCCTCCCCCATCCCCAGCTGGGAGCTGCAAGGCTTCCAGCAAAAGCTCCTCTGGGAAAAGAAGCTCATCCAGGCAGAGGAGTGGAGTGAAGGCTTCTACCTCAGGCTCCTCAGAACCCCAGCAATGGGGGGTAAAGGGGCCAAGGGAATCCCTGGAGACTTTTGGTTCAAGAATCCAGGCAAAGATGGCCCAATATGAACAGCTTGGGAAACAGCTACGAGGTCTAAGAGAAGATATAAAGTTTGCAACTTACCAGGCGGATACAGCAGCCAAGGGCAAGAGAGCAGCGTTCACTGCAAAGGTGAGAGCACTAAAGAAAGAGGTGGAGGAGATTGTGCAGCTGAGAGCGGACATTGTGGCTGGAGCCGGCTTCTTCAGTGAGAAGATTCTTAATGAAGAGAGGTTCCCCAAAAAGGGGGTCTCCAGAGGTTCAGAAAAAGAAAGTCACCAAGATGAGAGTGAGGAGGAGGAGGAGATGGAGGAAGGTGAGGAGGGGGATGTGAGTGAGGGGGATATGGACACGGGTTCTGTTTGTACCACCACTGTTACCCCAGACCCCCCACTTACCCTCAGTGCGGACTACATAAACCCGGCTCAGGTGGCCTTACCTCCCTCCAATGAGGACGATGAGGATGGCAGTGACTGTAGTGATTGCAGCGGCTTGGCAGATGGGGGTCTCCTGCGGGCAATTGTTATGCAGGAGTCCCCCACTCGTCTAGAAAATTTTTCTTTCGGGGATGATTTGGGCCCAGAGGAAAAAAGCGAAGGGCAAGAAGAGGAAGAAGACACAGGCAGTGAAGTTTGTCTTTGCTCCCTTCCAGCAGCCTGGGTCGGCTGAAAAGTCGGTTCAGGGTGCTGGGTCCCCCAATCTGCCAGACCCCGTTTCTGTAGTGGAGCGGGGCCAGCATGGGGGATACAGTAGTGCACCCAAAATGGCCGCGGGTGCTATAGAAAAAAAAGGGCACCCTCCTGTGAGGGGGGAGGGTGTCCAGGCACCAGAAAATAGCGGCAGATTTACCAATTTGGGGGGCGGTCCCCCGATTGAAGCTGGCAGTATAGGTCCTGGCACTGCGGGGCACTCCCCTGTGAGGGGGGGGAGTGTCCGGGTGCCGGACCTTGTTGGTTCAGGGGGCGGTCCCCTAGGTTACACAGTTGGTACCAGTTCTGGCGCGTCGGGACTCTCCCCTGTGAAGGGGGAGGTTCTGCGCCCGTCAGCTGCAGTAAGCGGGGCGGGAGTGCATCCGGTGGGACAGCTCCCACCAAAATCTATGGCACTGTGCGAGGGGGCGGAGCCTGTGTCCGTGCCCCAGAAGACTGAACGGAGGAGCTGTGCAGCGCTGATCCTTAAGCCAGCAACCCTTGTACACGGAGCTATAGACCAAGCCAGCCCGGCCTCTAATACATCAAGGGACAGTGTAGGCAAGAGTGAAAGTGAGGGAAAAAATGTGACTAAAAATGGTAATGTGCAGAATGTGAGTTATAGTGTGCATGGGAGGAGTTGTGGTAGCAGTGTGGATGAGGGGGGAACTTGTGGGGTGCAAGAGAGGGGTGCAAGTGGTGGGCAAGAGAGGGGTGCAAGTGGAGTGCAAGAGAGGGGTGCAAGTGGAGTGCAAGAGAGGGGTGGTAGTGGAGCGCAAGAGAGGGGTGGTAGTGGAGCGCAAGAAAGGGGTGGTAGTGGAGCGCAAGAAAGGGGTGGTAGTGGAGCGCAAGAGAGGGGTGGTAGTGGAATGCCAGAGAGAGGATTGGTGGCAGACACCTCTGTTAAGAATAAGGGTGCTGGTTTGGGGTCTGGATCAGGTTCTGGTTCGACTGCCCCCCCGGTAGTGGCTGCTTCTCCCAGAAGCTATGCCAGCGTCACTGCCGGGGGATCAGGGGGATCCCCATCTCCGTCTGGCTCTGGTGGTCACTTGCAACAGCGCCTACTGGAGGCTCTACGTAGGGGAGACAGGTCAATCCATGTAGAGGGGAGGGGTGAGGTTGACCTGTCTTTTTGGATAGAAAGACATGGCTTAGGCGCATTCCGAGAACATAATGGGGAGGTGGTCTGGTCCCTCCCGACATCCGGGCAGGAAAGTGGCCGTAGGAATGTGGTCCGTTTAGTGTGGAGGGGCGAAGATGCGTGTCCGCCACGGGGTAAGGTGGTTGAGCTCCTCCTCCAAATGGAATTCAGGGCAAGTGACATCTTTGCCCTGATCCACCCCTACGCTACTTCTGAGTTTGACATCAGCTTTGTTCGGCCGGAGGGTCTTGAACTCTTCTGGTCGAACTATGAGGTGGTGAAAAACGAGCCCGGCTGGCGGGATTTTGCCGTAAAGGCGATATCCCGTCAGAATTTGACCAAGAAAGTGACCGTTTTGACACGTAACGAGTCACTATCTTGCTATGATATCATGACCTGGCTCAGCAGATATGGTGATGTGACGGACATGCCAAAAAAGAACTATGACGAACATGGGATCTGGTCTGGGGCCTGGACGTTTTCCGTCAAACTGAAGCGTTCGGGGAGCACTGTTGCCCACATCCCATCAGCTGCTTTTCTTGGGAGAGACAGAATCCAAATTTTCTACCAGGGGCAGCCCAAGGTCTGTCACAGGTGCGGCAGCCCCACTCACTTTAGCGCAGCCTGTACTGTGCAGGTCTGTGCTCTGTGTGGTGGGGTAGGTCATCTTGCCGCATCCTGTAGGCAGATCCGGTGTCATCTGTGTGGTGTCTTAGGACACCCTTTCAGCCGTTGTCCTAGCGCCTTTGCCCGTGCGACGGTCACCTTGGCTGGAGACAGCAGTAATGTTGCTTCAGCTGGGGAGGGCACGAATGCGGGTGAAGGTGCAACAGGGTCAGTGAAGAGGAAAAGTCCCGCCAAGCTGAGGCGGGAGGCTAATCGCAGAAGGAGCAGGGAACTGGAGAGTTCCCATGTGGCAGGGGTAGCTTCTGGCCCTGCTCCAGAGGTTAGTCCTGAAACTGCTGAGGCCCTGGAGGAGAATGTGCTGGATGAGGAAATGGGGAGAATCTGTAAAGAAGAGGGCAGCAAGGCCGATCTTTCCGATTCCTCCCACTGTGAAAGTGTGGATGAGGAGGGTGAAGAGAGGCCAAAAAAGAAGGGCAGTAAAGGGAGAAAGAAGAGGTCAGAGCCCTCTAGTCCCCGTGCTACGGACCAGGTCCCAAGCGGAAGCTTACCTGCCCCCCCTCTGATTGATCTGTCTAACCGGTACTCTGTCCTTGAAGACATCTCCTCCCCCTCCATGGAGGGGGGGGGGGTCAAGGATGGGGTGCCTGAAGTGGGGGAGCCTCCAGGGGGAACTGGGCCCTGTCCACATGGGGCAATTTCCTCAGGGGATGGGGCCAAACCAGAGCCAGGCGGAGATGGCGATTTAAAAATGGACCAGTCTGAGTCCAAAAAAAGGTTTAAAGAGAAAGAAGCCTCCTCTTCCGGGGATGAGGGGGTAAAGAAAAAACAGAAATGAGGGGGTTAGGGCTATCTAACTCAATCACCCATGATGGCGGCACTCACCCCATTGACGCTGGCATCTATTAACTGTGCCAGCATAAAGTCTGATACGGCTAGATTCGCAGCCTTTGATTTTCTCGGCCGTGTTGAAGCCGATATTTTGTATCTGCAGGAGACCAGGTTGTCAGATCTAGCCTCCCTGGTAAAAGCCAGGAGAGAGTGGAGGCGCGGCCCCTCCCACTGGTCTCTTGCGGCTGAGCCGTATAGTGGGGTGGCGGTCCTTTTTACCGCTCCTGTTGAATGCAGACGGGTTATTGAGTTAGAAGTGGGGAGGTGCCTGATCTTAGATGTCCTCATGAAGGGGCAAGAGCTCCGGCTTATTAACATCTACGCCCCACAAACCAAGTGGGGACGAAAAGATCTCTTTATGAGGATTAAGCCCTTTCTTTTTACAAGCCGACAGGTGATCTTTGGAGGAGATTTCAATACTGTCACGAGATCCCAAGATAGGAGAGGCTCCAATGATCGGTTGGCTTATGATAGCATAGCTCTCAATAGTATAGTTAGGGAAGCTCGCCTAGAGGACGCCCACATCCGGAGCCCCTCAGGCCACGCGGGTTTCACCTATCATCGAGGTAGCTGCAGGTCTAGAATAGACAGGTTTTATTTGAAGGAGGAATCTGTCTCTTCTGCAGTGTCCGTGGTTGAGGTGGAGTTCTCCGATCACTGTATGATTTTGTTTTCCCTGAATGTTTCAGAGACCCCTCGGATGGGTAAAGGTTATTGGAAGCTGAATTCGGCCCTCCTGGAGGAAGCGGAGGTAAGACAGTCCTTTGAGGATTTTCTTCAGAGTCAGGTACCTTTACTGGGCCTATGTAGTAGTAAGTCAGAGTGGTGGGAGATGTTCAAGAAGCGGGTTGCGGGGTTCTTCCGCCAGCTCTCGAGCCTCAGGTCCCTGAATAGGTATCGCCTGTATCAGGGACTGAGGAGGAAACTCGAGCTTCTCGTCTCGACTGGAGGTAGCCGGGAGGATATCTCCAGAGTGAAGTCCTTGCTGATGAGGTGTCAGTACGATAGGCACGCATCTTTGGTTTTTGAGAGGGATTTCGGGAAGTACCGCTCGCCCGACCCTTACAGAAACTGTAAGATGTCAGTGAGTAGTAAAGTCATTTCAGGACTGATTGATAGTACGGGATCTCTGAATCGGTCCAGATCAGGGATCTTGGAGGTCGTCAGATCCTTCTACTCGCACCTCTTGGGAAGGAAGGATCTAGATCGAGACGGGATGTCGGCTTTCCTGGCTGAAACCATTCCTGAGCCAGGGGTAGACCCCTCTCTTGATGTTTTGGCAGAAAAAATCAGGGAAGAGGAAGTGAGACTGGCGATCGAGGGGCTTGCCCCCAAGAAGTCACCAGGTCCGGATGGCTTAACATCCGAGTGGTACAAGACCTTTAAGGAGTCTTTAGCTCCCCTCTTGACTGAGGTATTCAATGAGTGTCTCTCCTCGGGCACTCTGCCGAAGTCAATGAGGAGGTCAGCCCTGATTCTTCTCTCAAAGGGTAAAGATCCCAGCCGTATTGAGAATTGGAGGCCCATAGCTCTTCTCAATACGGACAGGAAGCTTCTGGCCAAGATACTGTTTAATCGGCTGGTGAAGTTTGCACCCCGGCTCCTTTCGGGGGCCCAGCACTGCTCTGTTCCAGGCCGAAGCACCTTAAGTGCGGTCCTTAGTGTCAGGGAGGCAGTGGAGCGGAGTAGTGCGGGTCTCTGGAAGGGGTACCTGCTGTCCCTGGATCAGGCCAAAGCATTTGATCGGGTGAACCACGAGTACCTCTGGTCCGTCCTCCTGAGATATGGCTTACCGTGTGCTTTTATTAATTGGCTTAAGACCTTATATGCAGGGGCAGAGAGTTTCCCGCTGGTGAACGGTTGGTCTGGCCGCTCTTTTGAGGTGGGGTCTGGAGTCCGTCAGGGTTGTCCTTTGAGCCCGCTTTTATACGTGTTCGCAATCGATCCCTTCGTCCGGAGGATAGATTGTGGGCCGTTGGCGGGAGTCGGGATGAGTCTGGCGGAGCTGGATGTCGCCCAGAGAGTGGTGGCGTACGCTGATGATGTCACCATTTTCGTGTCCTCGAGAGAGGAGGTCGATGTGGTGATGTCGGAGGTGGAACGCTACTCGGAGGCATCCGGGTCTAAGATCAACCGGGATAAGTGTGAAAGTCTCTGGCTGGGAGGGGGAGATCCCACTTTTGATCTCCCGGACACCCTCCCAGGGCCCCAAGACTCAGCGAAAATTCTGGGCATCACATTCGGCCAGGATGATTATCCCACCAAAAACTGGGACGGTAAGCTACAGGATGCCACTCATAGGGTGGATCAGTGGAAGGGTTGGTCTATGACCCTCAGGGAAAGGGTACACCTGATCAAATCGTACCTGCTCCCCTTGTTTATCTATCTGGGCAGTGTATGTATCTTGCCAGAGGCTTACTACACTAGGATCTACAGCCTGTTTTTCCAACTGTTATGGGGGAACAGGATGAACCTAGTCAAGAGGGAGGTTACGTACCGCACAAGGAGACTAGGGGGTTTATCTATGGTAAACCCTGTGGTGTTCTTAACAAACACCTTCTTGAAAGCCAACATCGCTAACCTCTGGTCAGAGAGGGCTCCTCCGTGGGTACTCTCCTGCAGGGAATGGTTTCGGCCTTTCTTCCAGGAATGGGAGACAGGAGGGCAAGTGAAGGACCTCCGTACGCCCCATGGGCATCTTCCGGCTTACGCTACCCCGACTCTGAAGGCGATACGTCGGTGGGGTCTGGGAGTGTGGGAGATCAGGACCCAGTCAAGGCAGTTCCTTGACAAACGGGTTCTGTTGACCCACTTCCAGAAGCCTCTGGCGCTCAGGGACTGCCCAGGTCGGGATCTGAGGGTGGGGTTGTATCTCTTAAATATGAAAAGGATCCCCCAGAAGTTTTGGGACTTGGCCTGGCGCTGCTTTCAGGGGAAGCTATATGTGAGGGACAATTTGAAGTGCAGGAGATCTGATGACCGGGGATGTCCCCGAGAAGAGTGCGGGGACATGCTGGAAAGCATGGACCATTTCCTGCTTCATTGTCCCTTTAATATAAGGGTCTACAACCGGGTGGGCGCTTCCATCGGCTGGAGTCAACTTGCCGGCCTTACCTATCCAGAGTGGGCTTATGGGGCATTCAGGAACCTGGGTGGCCGAGATCGGGGCACTTTGTTTTTAGTCAGCTTAGTGGTTAGGTACTACACGTGGAATGCACGGTGTTTAGTGTCTAATCAGCGCAAAGTCCTCTCCGAGGTGGAGGTCTGTAGGAACATCACTGGTGACCTCGGGAAGATCAGGTCTTTGGAGTATGGCAGTCTTGGTACCAGTAGGGCTTCTCTCCTATGGAGAGGGTTTTCTTTTGATGTGCCCTAGGTACTAGACCTTTTGGGTAGAGTACCCTTGTTTTTGTTAGGGACAGTGATGCAGGGACAGGGTTAGGGTGATAGTAGGGTCAGTTTATCTTTAGGGATAATGGTAGGGTGAGAGGTAGGGTGCAGTTAGGGAAAGAATATACATTTTGTATGTATCAGGATTGCCATCCTTCTTCCTGGTGGTGGGCTAATGCATGTGCACCCTAGCTTTTTGTTTTGTTTTCAGATGCTATGGTTATGAAGGGCTTACAGGCACCGAACTTGGGCCTAAAGTGGGTTGTATTGTTTGCTTATGTATGTTAAAGCCGGTTATGGTTAAGTTGGTTGGGAGGAGTTCTAGGTTGGGAGGGTATATTTGTGGGTGGTGGTGGTCTTTTCTTTTGGTGGACCTGGCATGGGTCAGTTGTGGACTGGACATTGAGGACTATGAACTGTATGGAAAAAACTCTGACCCATGTACAGGAGGGCGGGTGGTGTGGGTGAAGGGTCAGTTTAGTGTAGAATGTTCTTTTATATTTGTAGGTGTAAATAGTTTGTGTATAATATTGTACATAGTAGTGTATATAGTGTATATATATATGTATATAGTATGTATAATGTATGTAATATTATTATATAAAAAAAAAAAGAAATTATTTTTTTTTTTTTTTTTTTTAAGTATATAGTATTTATAGTAGAGATAGACATGGCAGTCGAACCAGTTTTGTTTTTGTAGTAATGTTTCTTTAGTATCCCGTTGTGGATTTATTTTCTTTGGTTTATATATGTAGTATGTAGTAAAGATGTGTGTAAGCATGTGTGTATTGTGTTTTCTGAGATATTTTCCCGAGTTTGGGTATTTTGAGTTGAATTTAATTTATTTATTTATTTTTGGTTTCTTGGTTAAATGTAGTTAATATATGGATATATATGTGTGCATGTGTGAGTGTGGTATAGTGTTATTATTATTATTATTATTAATATTATTATTTAAAAAAAAAACATGGTGTGCAGTGTGAGTGCTTGTTGTGTTTTCTATGTATGATTTTTCCCGAGTTTGGGTGTTTTGAGTTAAAGCGAAATAGTGCTATATTTATGTTTCTTATGAGTGTGTTGTTTGGCTATGAAAGGTGTAGTTATAATATTTCTAGTTCTAGTAGGAAAGCTGGGCTGGCCGGTTAGGCAGGATTTTTGTTCTTTTATTTAAATGTAAAGTTTGGGTTTATGTTATTTCATGTTGTTGTTTTCCGTTATGGCAAAGTTGTGCTGGTTTATGTTTTGTTATGATTTATATTTTTCTAATAAAAGATTTACAGGATATAACTCAGGATCAGTACAGGATAAGTAATGTAATGTATATACACAGTGACCTCACCAGCAGAATAGTGAGTACAGCTCTGGGGTATAATACAGGATATAACTCAGGATCAGTACAGGATAAGTAATGTAATGTATATACATAGTGACCTCACCAGCAGAATAGTGAGTACAGCTCTGGAGTATAATACAGGATATAACTCAGGATCAGTACAGGATAAGTAATGTAATGTATGTACACAGTGACCTCACCAGCAGAATAGTGAGTACAGCTCTGGAGTATAATACAGGATATAACTCAGGATCAGTACAGGATAAGTAATGTAATGTATGTACACAGTGACCTCACCAGCAGAATAGTGAGTACAGCTCTGGAGTATAATACAGGATATAACTCAGGATCAGTACAGGATAAGTAATGTAATGTATGTACACAGTGACCTCACCAGCAGAATAGTGAGTACAGCTCTGGAGAATGCACATAATATGTAGATGACCTGTATAGTTACATTCATATATAGTGACATTATTCGCCTCTCTCTGGACGCCTCCAGTTTATTGCGCAAAAATTCTCCGGCCTCTCAGTCTTTTTATAACCTTTTTAAGTATTTCCTCTGTTTGTTTTCTTCTTATATCTCAGACTCTGTTTACATTTCTTTGGCTTTTCTCCAGGATTCGTCAGGGAAAACCATGAACTTCCGTGAAAAGAAGACGCTGTTTGGTGTGTCAATGGTCGGGGGGGGAGGGGGGAGGGGGGGGGGGGGGGGGGGCGGTTAGTGACATTTATATGAGTGAAAGTCATGAGGGAGCATTGCGGAGGTCAGAGGTCATTCCACAATAGAGGAAACAAGGGGAAACGGGAAATGACAGGAAGTTCCCTCAAATCCTTTTAGTTATTCTGAAAGGCTCAATTCTTCAGCTCTCTGTATAACCACAGACCCAGATCAGTATACAGGGAGCGCCCCTAGTGGTGGCTGATGGCTGTACAAGAATATAACTACTATAATACTGCTCCTATATACAAGAATATAACTACTATAATACTGCTCCTATATACAAGAATATAACTACTATAATACTGCCTCCTGTATACAAGAATATAACTACTATAATACTGCTCCCTATATACGAGAATATAACTGCTATAATACTGGTCCTATATACAAGAATATAACTACTATAATACTGCTCCTATATACAAGAATATAACTACTATAATACTGCTCCTATATACAAGAATATAACTACTATAATACTGCTCCTATATACAAGAATATAACTACTATAATACTGCTCCTATATACAAGAATATAACTACTATAATACTGCTCCTATATACAAGAATATAACTACTATAATACTGCTCCTATATACAAGAATATAACTACTATAATACTGCTCCTATATACAAGAATATAACTACTATAATACTGCTCCTATATACAAGAATATAACTACTATAATACTGCTCCTATATACAAGAATATAACTACTATAATACTGCCCCTATATACAAGAATATAACTACTATAATACTGCTTCTATATACAAGAATATAACTACTATAATACTGCCTCCTATATACAAGAATATACCTACTATAATACTGCTCCTATATACAAGAATATAACTACTATAATACTGCTCCTATATACAAGAATATAACTACTATAATACTGCCCCCTATATACAAGAATATAACTACTATAATACTGCTCCTATATACAAGAATATAACTACTATAATACTGCCTCCTATATACAAGAATATACCTACTATAATACTGCTCCTATATACAAGAATATAACTACTATAATACTGCTCCTATATACAAGAATATAACTACTATAATACTGCTCCTATATACAAGAATATAACTAATATAATACTTCTCCTATATACAAGAATATAACTACTATAATACTGCTCCTATATACAAGAATATAACTACTATAATACTGCTCCTATATACAAGAATATAACTAATATAATACTTCTCCTATATACAAGAATATAACTACTATAATACTGCTCCTATATACAAGAATATAACTACTATAATACTGCTCCTATGTACAAGAATATAACTACTATAATACTGCCTCCTATATACACAAGAATATAACTACTATAATACTGCTCTCTATATACAAGAATATAGCTACTATAATACTGCCCCCTATATACAAGAATATATCTACTATAATACTGCTCCTATATACACGAATATAACTACTATAACACTGCTCCTATATACAAGAATATAACTACTATAATACTGCCTCCTATATACAAGAATATAACTACTATAATACTGCTCCTATATACAAGAATATAACTACTATAATACTGCTCCCTATATACAAGAATATAACTACTATAATACTGCACCTATATACAAGAATATAACTACTATAATACTGCTCCTATATACAAGAATATAACTACTATAATACTGCTCCTATATACAAGAATATAACTACTATAATA
This sequence comes from Hyla sarda, assembly GCF_029499605.1. Classification (NCBI taxonomy): domain Eukaryota; kingdom Metazoa; phylum Chordata; class Amphibia; order Anura; family Hylidae; genus Hyla; species Hyla sarda. Next base: position 201,167 of record NW_026609524.1, on the reverse strand, counting down.
CTGCTCCTATATACAAGAATATAACTACTATAATACTTCTCCTATATACAAGATTATAACTACTATAATACTTCTCCTATATACAAGAATATAACTACTATAATACTGCTCCTATATACAAGAATATAACTACTATAATACTGCTCCTATATACAAGATTATAACTACTATAATACTTCTCCTATATACAAGAATATAACTACTATAATACTGCTCCTATATACAAGAATATAACTACTATAATACTGCTCCTATATACAAGATTATAACTACTATAATACTTCTCCTATATACAAGAATATAACTACTATAATACTGCTCCTATATACAAGAATATAACTACTATAATACTGCTCCTATATACAAGAATATAACTACTATAATACTGCCTCCTGTATATAAGAATCTAACTACTATAATACTGCTCCCTATATACAAGAATATAACTACTATAATATTGTTCCTATATACAAGAATATAACTACTATAATACTGCCTCCTATATACACAAGAATATAACTACTATAATACTGCTCTCTATATACAAGAATATAGCTACTATAATACTGCTCCTATATACAAGAATATAACTACTATAATACTGCTCCTATATACAAGAATATAACTACTATAATACTGCCTACTATATACAAGAATATAACTACTATAATACTGCTCCTATATACAAGAATATAACTACTATAATACTGCTCCTATATACAAGAATATAACTACTATAATACTGCTCCTATATACAAGAATATAACTACTATAATACTGCTCCTATATACAAGAATATAACTACTATAATACTGCCTACTATATACAAGAATATAACTACTATAATACTGCTCCTATATACAAGAATATAACTACTATAATACTGCTCCTATATACAAGAATATAACTACTATAATACTGCTCCTATATACAAGAATATAACTACTATAATACTGCCTCCTATATACAAGAATATAACTACTATAATACTGCCTCCTATATACAAGAATATAACTACTATAATACTGCTCCTATATACAAGAATATAACTACTATAATACTGCCCCTATATACAAGAATATAACTACTATAATACTGCTCCTATATACAAGAATATAACTACTATACTACTGCTCTTATATACAAGAATATAACTACTATAATACTGCTCCTATATACAAGAATATAACTACTATAATACTGCCTCCTATATACAAGAATATGACTACTATAATACTGCTCCTATATACAAGAATATAACTACTATAATACTGCTCCTATATACAAGAATATAACTACTATAATACTGCCTCCTATATACAAGAATATAACTACTATAATACTGCTCCTATATACAAGAATATAACTACTATAATACTGCTCCTATATACAAGAATATAACTACTATAATACTGCTCCTATATACAAGAATATGACTACTATAATACTGCCTCCTATATACAAGAATATGACTACTATAATACTGCTCCTATATACAAGAATATAACTACTATAATACTGCTCCTATATTTAAGAATATAACTACTATAATACTGCTCCTATATACAAGAATATACCTACTATAATACTGCTCCTATATACAAGAATATAACTACTATAATACTGCTCCTATATACAAGAATATAACTACTATAATACTGCTCCTATATACAAGAATATAACTACTATAATACTGCCTCCTGTATACAAGAATCTAACTACTATAATACTGCTCCCTATATACAAGAATATAACTACTATAATACTGTTCCTATATACAAGAATATAACTACTATAATACTGCTCCTATATACAAGAATATAACTACTATAATACTGCTCCTATATACAAGAATATAACTACTATAATACTGCCTCCTATATACAAGAATATAACTACTATAATACTGCCTCCTATATACAAGAATATAACTACTATAATACTGCTCCTATATACAAGAATATAACTACTATAATACTGCTCCTATATACAAGAATATAACTACTATAATACTGCCTACTATATACAAGAATATAACTACTATAATACTGCTCCTATATACAAGAATATAACTACTATAATACTGCTCCTATATACAAGAATATAACTACTATAATACTGCCTACTATATACAAAAATATAACTACTATAATACTGTTCCTATATACAAGAATATAACTACTATAATACTGCTCCTATATACAAGAATATAACTACTATAATACTGCTCCTATATACAAGAATATAACTACTATAATACTGCCTCCTATATACAAGAATATAACTACTATAATACTGCCTCCTATATACAAGAACATAACTACTATAATACTGCTCCTATGTACAAGAATATAACTACTATAATACTGCCCCTATATACAAGAATATAACTACTATAATACTGCTCCTATATACAAGAATATAACTACTATACTACTGCTCCTATATACAAGAATATAACTACTATAATACTGCTCCTATATACAAGAATATAACTACTATAATACTGCCTCCTATATACAAGAATATGACTACTATAATACTGCTCCTATATACAAGAATATAACTACTATAATACTGCCTCCTATATACAAGAATATAACTACTATAATACTGCTCCTATATACAAGAATATAACTACTATAATACTGCTCCTATATACAAGAATATAACTACTATAATACTGCTCCTATATACAAGAATATAACTACTATAATACTGCCTCCTATATACAAGAATATGGCTACTATAATACTGCTCCTATATACAAGAATATAACTACTATAATACTGCTCCTATATTCAAGAATATAACTACTATAATACTGCTCCTATATACAAGAATATACCTACTATAATACTGCTCCTATATAAAAGAATATAACTACTATAATACTGCTCCTATATACAAGAATATAACTACTATAATACTGCTCCTATATACAAGAATCTAACTACTATAATACTGCCTCCTGTATACAAGAATCTAACTACTATAATACTGCTCCCTATATACAAGAATATAACTACTATAATACTGTTCCTATTTACAAGAATATAACTACTATAATACTGCCTCCTATATACACAAGAATATAACTACTATAATACTGCTCTCAATATACAAGAATATAACTACTATAATACTGCTCCTATATACAAGAATATACCTACTATAATACTGCCCCCTATATACAAGAATATAACTACTATAATACTGTTCCTATATACAAGAATATAACTACTATAATACTGCCTCCTATATACGCAAGAATATACCTACTATAATACTGCTCTCTATATACAAGAATATAGCTACTATAATACTGCTCCCTATATACAAGAATATAACTACTATAATACTGTTCCTATATACAAGAATATAACTACTATAATACTGCCTCCTATATACACAACAATATAACTACTATAATACTGCCTACTATATACAAGAATATAACTACTATAATACTGCTCCTATATACAAGAATATAACCACTATAATACTGCTCCTATATACAAGAATATAACTACTATAATACTGCTCCTATATACAAGAATATAACTACTATAATACTGCCCCCTATATACAAGAATATAACTACTATAATACTGCCTCCTATATACAAAAAATATAACTACTATAATACTGCTCCTGTATACAAGAATATAACTACTATAATACTGTTCCTATATACAAGAATATAACTACTATAATACTGCCTCCTATATACACAACAATATAACTACTATAATACTGCCTACTATATACAAGAATATAACTACTATAATACTGCTCCTATATACAAGAATATAACCACTATAATACTGCTCCTATATACAAGAATATAACTACTATAATACTGCTCCTATATACAAGAATATACCTACTATAATACTGCCCCCTATATACAATAATATAACTACTATAATACTGCCTCCTATATACAAAAAATATAACTACTATAATACTGCTCCTGTATACAAGAATATAACTACTATAATACTGCTCCTATATACAAGAATATAACTACTATAATACTGCTCCTATATACAAGAATATACCTACTATAATACTGCCTCCTATATACAAGAATATAACTACTATAATACTGCTCCTATATACAGGAATATAACTACTATAATACTGCTCCTATATACAAGAATATAACTACTATAATACTGCCCCTATATACAAGAATATAACTACTATAATACTGCCCCCTATATACAAGAATATAGCTACTATAATACTGCCCCTATATACAAAAATATATCTACTATAATACTGCCTTCCTATATACAAGAATATACCTACTATAATACTGCCCCTATATACAAGAATATAACTACTATAATGCTGCCCCTATATACAAGAATATAACTACTATAATACTGCCCCTATATACAAAAATATAACTACTATAATACTGCCTTCCTATATACAAGAATATACCTACTATAATACTGCCCCCTATATACAAGAATATAGCTACTATAATACTGTTCCTATATACAAAAAATATAACTACTATAATACTGCCTTCCTATATACACAAGAATATACCTACTATAATACTGCTCTCTATATACAAGAATATAGCTACTATAATACTGCTCCTTTATACAAGAATATAACTACTGTTACGCCGAGTGCTCCGGGTCCCTGCTCTTCCCCGGAGCGCTCGTGGCGTTCTTCTGTCTGCAGCGCCCCGGTCAGACCCGCTGACCGGGAGCGCTGCACTGATAATGCCGGCGGGGATGCGATCCTCGTAACGGGACGCGCCCGCCCGTGCGCGCCCTAGAGAGCGAGGCCTCGCTCTCTAGGGGGCGCGCGCCGGCTCTCTGAAATTTAAAGGGCCAGTGCACCACTAATTGGTGCCTGGCCCAATCAGTTGTAATCACTCCCATTCCATTTAAAAACCCACTTGCCCTTCCTGTCCTTGCCTGATCTTGTTGCCCTAGTGCCCTGAGAAAGCGTTTCTGTGTGTTCAATAGCCTGTGTATCCAGACCCTTGCCGTTGCCCCTGACTACGAACAATTGCTGCCTGCCCAGACCTTCTGCTACGTCCGACCTTGCTCTTGCCTTGTCCCTTGTACCGCGCCTGTGTCAGCCGTCAGTTGGGGTTGAGTCGCTATCGGTTGGAATGACCTGGGGGTTACCTGCCGCTGCAAGTCCATCCCGCTGAAAACCAGTAACCCCTTAGATTCCGTTCCCCTGGTACGGCCCACGCCATCACCTCACTGGCACAGAGGATCCACCACCTGTGTCCTCTCTGCATACCAGTCCGGATCCTGACAGTAGATCCGGCCATGGATCCCGCTGAGGTCCCGCTGCCTAGTGTCGCTGACCTAACCTCCGTGGTCGCCCAGCAATCACAACAGATCATGCAACAAGGACAGCAGCTGACTCAACTGACCGTTATGCTGCAACAGCTTCTGCCGCAACTACAGCAATCATCTCCTCCGCCAGCTCCTGCATCTCCTCCGCAGCGAGTGGCCGCTCCCAGTTTCCGCCTGTCTCTTCCAGACAAGTTTAATGGGGACTCTAAACAGTGCCGTGGATTCCTGTCCCAGTGTTCCCTACACCTGGAGATGATGTCGGACCAATTCCCCACTGAACGGTCTACGGTAGCTTTCGTGGTCAGTCTCCTGTCTGGAAAGTCTTTGTCATGGGCCACACCGCTCTGGGACCGCAACGATCCCGCCACCACTACTATCCAGTCCTTCTTCTCTGAAGTACGTTGTTTTTTTGAGGAGCCAGCCCAGGCCTCCTCAGCCGAGACTGCTTTGCTGAACCTCGTCCAAGGGAGTTCTTCTGTGGGTGAATACGCCATCCAGTTCCGCACCCTCGCCTCAGAGCTATCCTGGAACAATGAGGCCCTTTGCGCGACCTTCAAGAAAGGTTTATCCAGCAACATCAAAGATGTCCTGGCCGCACAAGAAATTCCTGCTAATCTGTCAGAACTCATCCATTTGGCCACCCGCATCATCATGCGTTTCTCGGAAAGTTGCCAGGAACTTCGTCAGGAAAAGGATCTTGTTCGCACCAGGCGGTTTTTCTCCCTGGCTCCTCTCTTCCAAAGTCCTTTGCACTCTGTTCCTGTGCCTTCCGCCGAGGAGGCTATGCAAGTGAATCGGTCTTGCCTGACCCTACAAGAGAGGACTCGCCGCTGAATTTGTGCCTGTACTGTGGTAGTACCGAACATTTCCTAAAAGACTGTCCTATCCGCGTCAGGAGAAACGCACGCACCTAGTTCACAAGGGTGAAACGACACTTGGTGTGAATTCTACCTCTCCATGTCTGACTGTACCTGTGCGGATTTCTCCTTCCGCCAACTCCTCCTTCTCAGCTGTGGCCTTCTTGGACTCAGGTTCTGCAGGAAACTTTATCTTGGCCTCTTTCGTTAATAGGTTCAGTATTCCAGTAACTCATCTCGTGAAGCCGCTCTTTATCTCTTCAGTAAACGGAGAGAAATTGGACTGCACTGTGCGTTACCGCACTGAACCCCTGCCAGGAACATTGGACTTCACCATGAAAAAATTTAATTTTTCGTTCTGCCTTACTGCACCTCTGACGTTCTTCTCATCCTGCCGTGGCTCCAGCGTCATGCTCCTACCCTCGACTGGACCACTGGGGAGATCAAAAGCTGGGGTCCTTCTTGTCACAAGCGATGTCTCACATCTGCTCCCACTAGTCAAACCACTGAGGCTTCTTCTTTACCAGGCCTTCCCAAGGCTTACCAGGACTATTCAGATGTATTCTGCAAAAAGCAAGCAAAGATCTTACCTCCTCCTAGACCTTATGATTGTCCCATTGACCTCCTTCCTGGTACCACTCCACCCCGTGGCAGGATTTACCCTCTGTCAGCCTCAGAGACTCAAGCCATGACGGAGTATATCCAGGAGAACCTAAAGAGAGGTTTTATTCGGAAATCCTCATCCCCTGCTGGAGCGGGGTTCTTCTTTGTTTCTAAAAAGGATGGATCCTTACGCCCATGTATTGACTACCGCGGTTTAAACAAGAAAAGCAAGCAAAGATCTTACCTCCTCCTAGACCTTATGATTGTCCCATTGACCTCCTTCCTGGTACCACTCCACCCCGTGGCAGGATTTACCCTCTGTCAGCCTCAGAGACTTAAGCCATGACGGAGTATATCCAGGAGAACCTAAAGAGAGGTTTTATTCGGAAATCCTCATCCCCTGCTGGAGCGGGGTTCTTCTTTGTTTCTAAAAATAATGGATCCTTACGCCCATGTATTGACTTCCGCGGTTTAAACAAGATTACCATCAAAAACCGCTATCCCCTGCCTTTGATCTCCGAACTCTTTGACCGTCTACGCGGAGCAAGTATCTTCACCAAACTGGACTTTAGGGGCGCGTATAATCTTATTCGCATCCGTAAAGGTGATGAGTGGAAAACCGCTTTCAATACCAGAGATGGACATTTTGAATATCTAGTTATGCCCTTTGGGCTCTGCAACGCCCCTGCAGTCTTCCAGGACTTTGTTAATGAGATCTTTCGGGACTTATTGTATACCTGTGTTGTGGTTTACTTGGATGACATCTTGATTTTTTCCTCTAACTTAAAGGAACACCGTCGTCATGTCCGTCAAGTGCTCCAAAGACTCTGTGAAAACCACCTGTACGCTAAATTTGAAAAATGTATTTTTGAATGCAACAGTCTTCCTTTCCTAGGTTATCAAGTCTCTGGCCAAGGGCTCCAAATGGATCCAGATAAACTGTCGGCAGTTTTGGATTGGCCACGCCCTTCTGGACTGCGTGCTATCCAACGCTTCCTGGGATTCGCCAACTATTATCGGCAGTTTATTCCCCAATTCCCCACCATTGTGGCCCCTATTGTGGCTCTGACTAGGAAGAATGCTAATCCAAAGTTGTGGCCTCCACAAGCGGATGAGGCCTTTAAACGTCTCAAAGCTGCCTTCGCCTCTGCACCAGTTTTGTCCAGACCGGATCCATTGAAGCCATTCTTCCTGGAAGTAGACGCTTCCTCAGTCGGAGCCGGAGCCATACTTCTACAAAAAAACGCTACCGGACGTAACATTACTTGTGGTTTCTTCTCAAAGACTTTCTCTCCGGCAGAAAAGAATTACTCCATTGGAGATCGTGAACTTCTGGCCATCAAGTTAGCACTCGAGGAGTGGAGACATCTTTTGGAGGGTTCCAAACACCCCATAGGGATTTACACTGACCACAAGAATTTGTCTTACCTCCAGTCCGCTCAGCGTCTGAATCCTCGCCAGGCTAGATGGTCGTTGTTTTTTGCCCGCTTCAACTTCGAGATTCACTTCCGTCCTGCTGACAAGAATGTCAGAGCTGACGCCCTTTCACGTTCCTCTGATGCCTCCGAAACTGAAGCCCCTCTGCAGCATATTATACCACCTGAGTGCCTGGTTTCCTCTGCTCCAGCCCCCTGGAAAGACTTTTGTTCCTCCAAGCCTTTGCCTCAGGATCCTCAAATGGGGGCATTCCTCTCACCTGGCTGGTCATGCTGGCATTAAAAAGTCCATTCAGCTCATTTCCCGTTTGTATTGGTGGCCTACACTGGAGGGTGATGTCTCTGATTTTGTTCGGGCCTGTACTGTTTGTGCCCGGGATGAAATCCTCGCCAGAAGCCTGCTGGACTCCTCCATCCTTTGCCCATCCCTGAGCAACCATGGTCCCAAATTGCCATGGATTTCATTACAGATCTTCCCGTATCCCATGGCAACACCGTCATCTGGGTGGTCGTTGATCGTTTTTCCAAAATGGCTCACTTCATTCCCCTTCCAGGTCTTCCTTCTGCGCCACAGTTGGCGAAGCAATTTTTTCTGCAGATTTTTCGTCTTCACGGGCTTCCCACACATATCGTCTCGGATAGAGGCGTTCAATTTGTGTCAAAATTTTGGAGAGCTCTCTGTAATCAATTAAAGATCAAATAAAATTTCTCGTCCTCCTATCACCCCCAATTCAACGGACAAGTGGAAAGAGTAAACCAGAGTCTTGGTGACTACTTGTGACATTTTGTCTCCTCCCGCCAAGATGATTGGGTGGACCTTCTGCCCTGGGCTGAATTCTCGTACAATTTCAAAAATTCTGAATCCTCCGCCAAATCCCCGTTCTTTGTGGTGTACGGCCGTCACCCTCTGCCCCCCCTCCCCATTCCCACTTCTTCTGGAGTTCCTGCCATGGATGAAGTAACCTGGGACTTCTCCACTATCTGGAAGGAGACTCAAAAGTCGCTCCTACTGGCCTCGTCTCGAATGAAGAGACATTCAGATAAAAAGAGAAGAACTCCTCCTGTCTTTCTCCCTGGGGACAAAGTGTGGCTCTCTGCCAAATACATACGCTTTCGTGTCCCTAGCTACAAGTTGGGTCCTCACTACCGCGGTCCTTTTAAAATCAAGAATCAAATTAATTCTGTCTCTTACAAACTTCATCTTCCTTCTTCTCTTCGCATTCCTAACTCTTTCCATGTGTCTCTTCTCAAACCTCTTGTGCTTAACCGCTTTTCTCCCAAGGTTACTGTTCCCGCTCCTGTTTCTGGCTCCTCTGATGTCTTCGCTGTCAAAGAGATCCTTGCCTCCAAGATCGTCCAAGGCAGATTCCTGGGCTCCAAAAAGAGGGGGAGACCTGGGGGGGGGGGGTACTGTTACGCCGAGCGCTTCGGGTCCCTGCTCCTCCCCGGAGCGCTCGCGGCGTTCTTCTGTCTGCAGTCCCCCGGTCAGGCCCGCTGACCGGGAGCGCTGCACTGTTACTGCCGGCGGGTTACATCCCAATCGTCTCACCTGTCCCGTTCCCCTGCTGTCATGTCTCGGCGCGCGCGGCCCTGCTCTCTAGGGCACGCGCGCGCCGGCTCTCTGGTCCAATCAGTTGTAATCACTCCCATTCCATATAAAAACCCACTTGCCCTTCCTGTCCTTGCCGGATCTTGTTGCCCTAGTGCCCTGAGAAAGCGTTTCTGTGTGTTCCATAGCCTGTGTATCCAGACCCTTGCCGTTGCCCCTGACTACGAACTTTTGCTGCCTGCCCAGACCTTCTGCTACGTCCAACCTTGCTCTTGCCTTGTCCTTGTGTACCGTGCCTGTCTCAGCTGTCAGTTGGGGTTGAGTCGCTATCGGGTGGAACGACCTGGGGGTTACCTGCCTCTGCAAGTTCTTCCCGCTGTGCGGCGGGCTCTGGTGAAAACCAGTAATCCCTTAGATTCCGTTCCCCTGGTGCGGCCCACGCCATCACCTCACTGGCACAGGGGATCCACCACCTGTGTCCTCTCCGCATACCAGTCCGGATCCTGACAACTACTATAATACTGCCTCCTATATACAAGAATATAACTACTATAATTCTGCCTCCTATATACAAGAATATAACTACTATAATACTGCTCCCATATACAAGAATATAACTACTATAATACTGCCCCTATATACAAGAATATAACTACTATAATACTGCCTCCTATATACAAGAATATAACTACTATAATACTGCCTCCGATATACAAGAATATAACTACTATAATACTGCTCCTATATACAAGAATATAACTACTATAATACTGCTCCTATATACAAGAATATAACTACTATAATACTGCTCCTATATACAGGAATATAACTACTATAATACCAATCCTATATACAAGAATATAACTACTATAATACTGCCTCCTATATACAAGAATATAACTACTATAACAGTCCAACAAGATGAGTGGCACTATTGTGTGGTCTCCCTTAGTAACAGGTAAAGTTCTTAGCATACAATGCGAGGCTGTGCAGATGGACTAATAATCCAGGCTAGACCTGGAGGTGCAGGTAACGGTATAGTATTCATATAAATCCAAAAAGCGAGTAAAGAAAGGAGTACCGCACTCACCCACTGTCAAAAGCCGGGAACAGGAGAGGTTTATTATGATAAGATCGGAATAACAGGTGCAGGACGTGGAGGAGAGAAAAAAGCCACACACGACTAGTTTCGCACCGGACGGCGCTTTCTCTGGCTGACTTGGCTACATCAGTTGGCAGGAAAAGGAGGGATTTAAAACGCCAAACTGATGACGTATACAAATGCAAAAAAGATTATTACTTGGGCTCGTACACAGGGTGCCTAGAGGTTTAAGAGTGTTTAAGGAGCCATCACAATTTTTACAGGACGCAGCATTTATCAAGGAATGGGAACAAGCTAATTTACAACACTCTCTTACTTTAAAACGCAATGAAAAAGAATACGAAAAAGTGACCATGGATCTATGTCGAGCTAGGACTGAACTTAGAACCCGTCATACAGAAAGCCAATACTCAACTTTCATAAAGAAAGTTGAGAAACGTCTTATCCCTATACAATCCGATTTAAAAGAAAGGAAAAAAGATAAATATATTCGGGATAAACAAGATTACGAAGAGAATAAAGTGTTCACATGGAACAAAAATCAGCAGAAGAAAAATATAAAAAAACGCACTTACCCACGTCAAAAAGCCTCACGGGATTATTGGACTACTGAGTCGGATTCCAGCAATTCAGATGAACAAACAGACTCAATCTCAAAAAAAAACTCAGAAGAAAAAAACAAGTTTTTCTGATAAAAAATCGCAACAGCAAGATGAAACCGCATCTGCTTTCCAAAAAATGCCGACCTCCGAAACTGGCCCTTTAGGAGGAGAACCAGAAGAGGAAGAGGAGGAAGAAACCGCAAATTCTCGAACAGCCAGGAAAAGGAAACAAGTGAAGTGGTTTCCACATTAGAAAAATATTCTGTCATAAATCTTACGCAAGAAACCTTAGATGCCGCAACTCTCAGTGTCCTTACAAAAGGCCTTAATTTTTGTCTCCCAGTCAACTTTGATCCAGTCGAATTTGAAATTGATTTATACAAAAATATAAGGAAAATGAATCTCTTTCATTTTTTCAATAAAAAGGAAGCCGAACCAATTCACGTTGCTACTAAGAAAAATAGAAGTACTCATATCAAAGAAAAAGTAGGGAATTTAGGATTTTTCGCCAAAAAAACCCTCACTGATTTCAATTGGGAAGATGTGGCTTTACTCATGAGTCTTACAGAAAATGAAGGACTGGAACGCGATTCTCATAAAAGTTCACAAAAAACTTTTTTTGGAGGTGGAGTAAAATCCACTTTCAATCCCCCTATCCAACAAGGAAGTTGTTTGGATGTTTTTTCCAGGCAGGTGTCTAAACAAATGCAGGCATTAATATATCCCAAAGCCTTACCCAATGTATCAACAGAGGAAGACATGGCCCTAAAAAAGCTACAAAAACGCGACGATTGGATCATTAAAAAAGCAGATAAAGGTCAAAATGTCGTAATAATGACAAAGGATTATTATATCAAAGAAGCGATTAGACAACTCGACGACCGTAATACATATACCCCCCTTAAATCTGATCCCACTAACCACATCAGCAACAAAGTTAAAAATCTACTAAGGAAGTATACAGAGAATGGATTTTTAAAGCAAAAGGATGCGGAAAAACTGTTACCTGCTCATCCTATTAACCCCAAATGGTACTTTCTCCCAAAAACTCATAAAAACCTGGAGCACCCCCCTGGACGGCCCATAGTGGCCGGAATAGGAGGAGTGACAGAGCCAATCTCACAGTATGTGGAGTGGCTCTTGCACCCCCTGTTGGCTGATATTCCATCTTACGTGAAAGATACTGACCATCTCTTATTGTCTCTTGAAACATTAGAGTGGCACAATTCCTATAAACTGACATCAATAGATGTCGAAGGGCTGTACACAAGAATTCCGCAGGAGTTAGGTGTCTTTGCCGTTAAAGAATTTTTGGATAATGCCGAAAAAGATGACTTGTTTGTATCATTCGTTTGTGAGGCACTTCAGCTAATTTTGCAAAATAATTGCTTCACTTTTCAAGACCAGTGGTATGCCCAGTGTACAGGGACGGCCATGGGGACGCCGGTAGCATGTTCATTTGCTATTATTTTTCTGGCTATTTTTGAAAGCAGGTATATTTTGAATAATACCAACCCATTCTTCCATCATATCATAAAATACTTCCGTTATGTAGACGATATCTTGATAATTTGGGACAGTACCATCAAGGACTTTGAAGAATTCGTTGCCTTTATAGGAGAGAATCATATGAATATGAAATTTACTAAAAAAAATCAGTGATTCTACTATGCAATTTTTAGATGTACTACTCACAGTCGAAAATAATCAGTTTTTCACCAAGGGCTATCGAAAGCCCACAGCTTCCAGTAACCTTCTGCATTTTAACAGTTTTCATCCCTCCCACACCAAACAGGCTCTCCCCTACAGTCAGTTTCTGAGGCTTAGGAAAATAAACAAAAATGAAGAAGATTTCCAACTACAATCAAAAGATCTATACAATCGATTCCTAAAAAGAGGCTATCCTCCATCTGAACTAAATAAGGCACTTGAGAAAGCCACCAAAATCCCAAGACTGGATTTAGTCAAAAAAACTTATAAAAAAAATTGTAACAAAAAAGAAAAAACTATGGATAATTCCCTACAACCACAATTTATTTTTTCATTCAGATACAATGTGTTGGCGGGCACAATAAAACAAGTAATAAAAAATAACTGGTTTCTCATAGAAAACGATCCTTTGTTTAAAGAAGCTGCGGTTAAAAAACCAATAATATCGTTTAGAAGGAGCAAAAGCATTTCTAATGTATTAGTTCGCAGTGCACTCCCTTCCACTCAAAAAGAAAAGGATTGGCAATCGGCAACAATCCCTTCAGGCAATTACAAATGTGGCAACTGTTCACACTGCAAATTCTTCTTACCTGGTAAAGAATATCAGCTCGCTGGAAAGGAAACAAGAATCACCGATTTCATCTGCTGCAGGACCGAATATGTCGTTTACGCTATAGTCTGCCCCTGTATGTGCTTTTACATTGGATCCACTATTCGACCGCTAAAAATCAGATTCCGGGAACACTTAAGGTCCATTCACACCGGACACGGCTGTGCCCGCCTCATAACGCACATACGATCAGTGCATTCAGGAGACGCCAATATTATGCGTTTCTTCGGGATTGAAAGAGTTAAAACCTGCTCACCAGGGATTGATCGTCACAAAATATTGCTGCGCAAAGAAGAGAGATGGATCATGCGCACAAGAGCGCTTGAAGGAACTGGACTTAATGATCGTCAAGACCTCAGTGTTTTTTTATAACTCTTCCCCCCCCCCCTCCCCCCTTTTTTTTACCTTTTTTCCTTTTTCGGTCCTGATATACATATATATATATATATATATATATATATATATATATATTTCTCCTTTTTTCCCCCCTCCCCTTTTTCACTTTTTTGCTTTTTTTGATTGGATATTTTTTTTATTTTTTTTTTGTGTACGAGCCCAAGTAATAATCTTTTTTGCATTTGTATACGTCATCAGTTTGGCGTTTTAAATCCCTCCTTTTCCTGCCAACTTATGTAGCCAAGTCAGCCAGAGAAAGCGCCGTCCGGTGCGAAACTAGTCGTGTGTGGCTTTTTTCTCTCCTCCACGTCCTGCACCTGTTATTCCGATCTTATGATCTGAAATAAACCTTTCCTGTTCCCGGCTTTTGACAGTGGGTGAGTGCGGTACTCCTTTCTTTACTCGCTTTTTGGATCTATATAACTACTATAATACTGCCCCTATATACAAGAATATAACTACTATAATACTGCCTCCTATATACAAGAATATAACTACTATAATACTGCCTCCTATATACAAGAATATAACTACTATAATACTGCCTCCTATATACAAGAATATAACTACTATAATACTGCTCCTATATACAAGAATATAACTACTATAATACTGCCTCCTATATACAAGAATATAACTACTATAATACTGCTCCTATATACAAGAATATAACTACTATAATACTGCTCCTATATACAAGAATATAACTACTATAATACTGCTCCTATATACAAGAATATAACTACTATAATACTGCTCCTATATAAAGGAATATAACTACTATAATACTGCTCCTATATACAAGAATATAACTACTATAATACTGCCTCCTATATACAAGAATATAACTACTATAATACTGCCTCCTATATACAAGAATATAACTACTATAATACTGCTCCTATATACAAGAATATAACTACTATAATACTGCCTCCTATATACAAGAATATAACTACTATAATACTGCTCCTATATACAAGAATATAACTACTATAATACTGCCTCCCATATGCAAGAATATAACTACTATAATACTGCTCCTATGTACAAGAATATAACTACTATAATACTGCTCCTATATACAAGAATATAACTACTCTAATACTGCCCCCTATATACAAGAATATAACTATTATAATACTGCTCTTATATACAAGAATATAACTACTATAGTACTGCCTTCTATATACAAGAATATAACTACTATAATACTGCTCCTATATACAAGAATATAACTACTATAATACTGCCTCCTATATACAAGAATATAACTACTATAATACTGTTCCTATATACAAGAATATAACTACTATAATACTGCCTCCTATATACAAGAATATAACTACTATAATACTGCTCCTATATACAAGAATATGACTACTATAATAATGCACCTATATACAAGAATATAACTACTATAATACTGCTCCTATATACAAGAATATAACTACTATAATACTGCTCCTATATACAAGAATATAACTACTATAATACTGCCTCCTATATACAAGAATATAACTACTATAATACTGCCTCCTATATACAAGAATATAACTACTATAATACTGCCTCCTATATACAAGAATATAACTACTATAATACTGCTCCTATATACAAGTATATAGGAGCAGTATTATAGTAGTTATATTCTTGTATATAGGAGCAGTATTATAGTACTTATATTCTTGTATATAGGAAAAGTATTATAGTAGTTATATTCTTGTATATAGGAGGCAGTATTATAGTAGTTATATTCTTGTATATAGGAGCAGTATTATAGTAGTTATATTCTTGTATATAGGAGGCAGTATTATAGTAGTTATATTCTTGTATATAGGAGCAGTATTATAGTAGTTATATTCTTGTATATAGGGGGCAGTATTAGAGTAGTTATATTCTTGTATATAGGAGCAGTATTATAGTAGTTGTTACGCCGAGCGCTCCGGGTCCCCGCTCCTCCCCGGAGCGCTCGCTACACTTCCCTCACTGCAGCGCCCCGGTCGGTTCCACGGACCCGGGGCGCTGCGTTACCACCTCCGGCCGGGATGCGATTCGCGATGCGGGTAGCGCCCGCTCGCGATGCGCACCCCGGCTCCCGTACCTTACTCGCTCCCCGTCAGTTCTGTCCCGGCGCGCGCGGCCCCGCTCCCTAGGGCGCGCGCGCGCCGGGTCTTTGCGATTTAAAGGGCCACTGCACCGCTGATTGGTGCAGTGGTTCCAATTAGTGTTTACACCTGTGCACTTCCCTATATCACCTCACTTCCCCTTCACTCCCTCGCCGGATCTTGTTGCCCTAGTGCCAGTGAAAGCGTTCCTTGTGTGTTCCTTGCCTGTGATTCCAGACCTTCTGCCGTTGCCCCTGACTACGATCCTTGCTGCCTGCCCCGACCTTCTGCTACGTCCGACCTTGCTTCTGTCTACTCCCTTGTACCGCGCCTATCTTCAGCAGCCAGAGAGGTTGAGCCGTTGCTAGGGGATACGACCTGGTCACTACCGCCGCAGCAAGACCATCCCGCTTTGCGGCGGGCTCTGGTGAAAACCAGTAGTGACTTAGAACCGATCCTCTAGCACGGTCCACGCCAATCCCTCTCTGGCACAGAGGATCCACTACCTGCCAGCCGGCATCGTGACAGTAGATCCGGCCATGGATCCCGCTGAAGTTCCTCTGCCAGTTGTCGCTGACCTCACCACGGTGGTCGCCCAGCAGTCACAACAGATTGCGCAACAAGGCCAACAGCTGTCTCAACTGACTGTTATGCTACAACAGTTACTACCACAGCTCCAGCAATCATCTCCTCCGCCAGCTCCTGTACCTCCTCCGCAGCGAGTGGCCGCTTCTGGAATACGACTATCCTTGCCGGATAAATTTGATGGGGACTCTAAGTTTTGCCGTGGCTTTCTTTCCCAATGTTCATTACACTTGGAGATGATGTCGGACCAGTTCCCCACTGAAAGGTCTAAGGTGGCTTTCGTAGTCAGCCTGCTGTCTGGAAAAGCCCTGGCTTGGGCCACACCGCTCTGGGACCGCAATGACCCCGTCACTGCCTCTGTACACTCCTTCTTCTCGGAAATTCGAAGTGTCTTTGAGGAACCTGCCCGAGCCTCTTCTGCTGAGACTGCCCTGTTGAACCTGGTCCAGGGTAATTCTTCCGTTGGCGAGTATGCCGTACAGTTCCGTACCCTTGCTTCAGAATTATCCTGGAATAATGAGGCACTCTGCGCGACCTTTAAAAAAGGCCTATCCAGCAACATTAAAGATGTTCTGGCCGCACGAGAAATCCCTGCTAACCTACATGAACTCATCCATCTTGCCACTCGCATTGACATGCGTTTTTCCGAACGGCGTCAGGAGCTCCGCCAGGATATGGACTCTGTTCGCACGAGGCGTTTCTTCTCCCCGGCTCCTCTCTCCTCTGGTCCCCTGCAATCTGTTCCTGTGCCTCCCGCCGTGGAGGCTATGCAGGTCGACCGGTCTCGCCTGACACCCCAAGAGAGGACACGACGCCGCATGGAGAATCTCTGCCTGTACTGTGCTAGTACCGAACACTTCCTGAAGGATTGTCCTATCCGTCCTCCCCGCCTGGAAAGACGTCCGCTGACTCCGCACAAAGGTGAGACAGTCCTTGATGTCTACTCTGCTTCTCCACGTCTTACTGTGCCTGTGCGGATGTCTGCCTCTGCCTTCTCCTTCTCTGCTGTGGCCTTCTTGGACTCTGGATCTGCAGGAAATTTCATCTTAGCCTCTCTCGTCAACAAGTTCAACATCCCGGTGACCAGTCTCGCCAGACCCCTCTACATCAATTGTGTAAACAATGAAAGATTGGACTGTACTATACGTTTCCGCACGGAGCCCCTTCTAATGTGCATCGGATCTCATCACGAGAGGATTGAACTGTTGGTCCTCCCCAATTGCACTTCTGAAATCCTTCTTGGACTTCCCTGGCTTCAACTCCATTCCCCAATCCTGGATTGGTCCACTGGGGAGATCAAGAGTTGGGGGCCCTCTTGTTCCAAGGACTGCTTAAAACCGGTTCCCAGTAAACCTTGCCGTGTCCCTGTGCTTCCTCATGTAACCGGTCTCCCTAAGGCCTATATGGACTTTGCGGACGTTTTTTGCAAAAAACAAGCTGAGACTCTACCTCCTCACAGGCCTTATGATTGTCCCATTGACCTCCTCCCGGGCACTACTCCACCCCGGGGCAGAATCTATCCTCTGTCCGTCCCAGAGACTCTTGCCATGTCTGAATACGTCCAAGAAAATTTAAAAAAGGGCTTTATCCGTAAATCCTCCTCTCCTGCCGGAGCCGGATTTTTCTTTGTGTCCAAAAAAGATGGCTCTCTACGTCCTTGCATTGACTACCGCGGTCTTAATAAAATCACGGTTAAGAACCGCTACCCCCTACCCCTCATCTCTGAACTCTTTGATCGTCTCCAAGGTGCCCATATTTTTACCAAACTGGACTTAAGAGGTGCTTATAATCTCATCCGCATCAGAGAGGGGGATGAATGGAAAACGGCATTTAACACCAGAGATGGACACTTTGAGTATCTGGTCATGCCCTTTGGTCTATGCAACGCCCCTGCCGTCTTCCAAGACTTTGTTAATGAAATTTTTCGTGATCTACTATACTCCTGTGTTGTTGTATATCTGGACGATATCCTGATTTTTTCTGCCAATCTAGAAGAACACCGCCAGCATGTCCGTATGGTTCTTCAGAGACTTCGTGATAATCAACTCTATGCCAAAATAGAGAAATGTCTGTTTGAATGCCAATCTCTTCCTTTTCTAGGATACTTGGTCTCTGGCCAGGGACTACAAATGGACCCAGATAAACTCTCTGCCGTCTTAGATTGGCCACGCCCCTCCGGACTCCGTGCCATCCAACGTTTTTTGGGGTTCGCCAATTATTACAGGCAATTTATTCCACATTTTTCTACCATTGTGGCTCCTATTGTGGCTTTAACAAAAAAAAATGCCGATCCCAAGTCCTGGCCTCCTCAAGCGGAAGACGCCTTTAAACGACTCAAGTCTGCCTTTTCTTCGGCTCCCGTGCTCTCCAGACCTGACCCATCTAAACCCTTCCTATTGGAGGTTGATGCCTCCTCAGTGGGAGCTGGAGCTGTCCTTCTACAAAAAAACTCTTCCGGGCATGCTGTTACTTGTGGTTTTTTTTCCAGGACCTTCTCTCCGGCGGAGAGGAACTACTCCATCGGGGATCGAGAGCTTCTAGCCATTAAATTAGCACTTGAGGAATGGAGGCATCTGCTGGAGGGATCAAGATTTCCAGTTATTATTTACACCGATCACAAGAACCTCTCCTACCTCCAGTCTGCCCAACGGCTGAATCCTCGTCAGGCCAGGTGGTCTCTGTTCTTTGCCCGATTTAATTTTGAAATTCACTTTCGGCCTGCTGATAAAAACATTAGGGCCGATGCTCTCTCTCGTTCCTCAGATGCCTCTGAAATTGAACTCTCTCCTCAACACATCATTCCTCCTGACTGCCTGATTTCCACTTCTCCAGCCTCCATCAGGCAAACTCCTCCAGGAAAGACCTTTGTTTCTCCACGCCAACGCCTTGGGATCCTCAAATGGGGTCACTCCTCCCATCTCGCAGGTCATGCGGGCATCAAGAAATCTGTGCAACTCATCTCTCGCTTCTATTGGTGGCCGACTCTAGAGACTGATGTGGTGGACTTTGTGCGAGCCTGCACTATCTGTGCCCGGGATAAGACTCCTCGCCAGAAGCCCGCTGGTTTTCTTCATCCTCTACCTGTCCCCGAACAACCTTGGTCTCTGATTGGTATGGATTTTATTACTGACTTACCCCCATCCCATGGCAACACTGTTATTTGGGTGGTCGTTGATCGATTCTCCAAAATGGCACATTTCATCCCTCTTCCTGGCCTTCCTTCAGCGCCTCAGTTGGCTAAACAATTTTTTGTACACATTTTTCGTCTTCACGGGTTGCCTACACAGATCGTCTCGGATAGAGGCGTCCAATTTGTGTCTAAATTCTGGAGGGCTCTCTGTAAACAACTCAAGATTAAATTAAATTTTTCTTCTGCATACCATCCTCAATCCAATGGACAAGTAGAGAGAATTAACCAGATCTTGGGTGACTATTTACGACATTTTGTTTCCTCCCGCCAGGATGACTGGGCAGATCTTCTACCTTGGGCCGAATTCTCGTATAATTTCAGAATCTCTGAATCTTCCTCCAAATCTCCGTTTTTCGTGGTGTACGGCCGTCACCCTCTTCCCCCCCTCCCTACCCCCTTGCCCTCTGGTCTGCCCGCTGTGGATGAAATTTCTCGTGATCTTTCCACCATATGGAAAGAGACCCAAAATTCTCTCTTACAGGCTTCTTCTCGCATGAAGAGATTCGCAGATAAGAAAAGAAGAGCTCCTCCCATTTTTTCCCCTGGAGACAAGGTATGGCTCTCCGCTAAATATGTCCGTTTCCGTGTCCCGAGCTATAAGTTGGGACCACGCTATCTTGGTCCTTTTAAAGTTTTGTGTCAAATTAATCCTGTCTCTTACAAACTTCTTCTTCCTCCTTCTCTTCGTATCCCTAATGCCTTTCACGTCTCTCTTCTTAAACCTCTCATCCTCAACCGTTTTTCTCCTAAATCTGTTCCTCCCACTCCTGTTTCCGGCTCCTCGGACATCTTCTCTGTCAAAGAGATTTTGGCCTCTAAAAAGGTCAGGGGAAGAACTTTTTTTTTAGTGGATTGGGAGGGTTGTGGTCCAGAAGAGAGGTCCTGGGAACCTGAGGACAATATCCTGGACAAAAGTCTGATCCTCAGGTTCTCAGGCCCCAAGAAGAGGGGGAGACCCAAGGGGGGGGGTACTGTTACGCCGAGCGCTCCGGGTCCCCGCTCCTCCCCGGAGCGCTCGCTACACTTCCCTCACTGCAGCGCCCCGGTCGGTTCCACGGACCCGGGGCGCTGCGTTACCACCTCCGGCCGGGATGCGATTCGCGATGCGGGTAGCGCCCGCTCGCGATGCGCACCCCGGCTCCCGTACCTTACTCGCTCCCCGTCAGTTCTGTCCCGGCGCGCGCGGCCCCGCTCCCTAGGGCGCGCGCGCGCCGGGTCTTTGCGATTTAAAGGGCCACTGCACCGCTGATTGGTGCAGTGGTTCCAATTAGTGTTTACACCTGTGCACTTCCCTATATCACCTCACTTCCCCTTCACTCCCTCGCCGGATCTTGTTGCCCTAGTGCCAGTGAAAGCGTTCCTTGTGTGTTCCTTGCCTGTGATTCCAGACCTTCTGCCGTTGCCCCTGACTACGATCCTTGCTGCCTGCCCCGACCTTCTGCTACGTCCGACCTTGCTTCTGTCTACTCCCTTGTACCGCGCCTATCTTCAGCAGCCAGAGAGGTTGAGCCGTTGCTAGGGGATACGACCTGGTCACTACCGCCGCAGCAAGACCATCCCGCTTTGCGGCGGGCTCTGGTGAAAACCAGTAGTGACTTAGAACCGATCCTCTAGCACGGTCCACGCCAATCCCTCTCTGGCACAGAGGATCCACTACCTGCCAGCCGGCATCGTGACAGTAGTTATATTCAAGAATATAACTACTCTAATACTGCCCCCTATATACAAGAATATAACTACTATAATACTGCTCCTATATACAAGAATATAACTACTATAATACTGCCTCCTATATACAAGAATATAACTACTATAATACTTTTCCTATATACAAGAATATAACTACTATAATACTGCTCCTATATACAAGAATATAACTACTATAATACTGCTCCTATATACAAGAATATAACTACTATAATACTGCTCCTATATACAAGAATATAACTACTATAATACTGTCTCCTATATACAAGAATATAACTACTATAATACTGCTCCTATATACAATATAACTACTATAATACTGCTCCTATATACAAGAATATAACTACTCTAATACTGCCCCCTATATACAAGAATATAACTACTATAATACTGCTCCTATATACAAGAATATAACTACTATAATACTGCCTCCTATATACAAGAATATAACTACTATAATACTGGTCCTATATACAAGAATATACCTACTATAATACTGCTCCTATATACAAGAATATAACTACTATAATACTGCTCCTATATACAAGAATATAACTACTATAATACTGCCTCCTATATACAAGAATATAACTACTCTAATACTGCCCCCTATATACAAGAATATAACTGCTATAATACTGCTCCTATATACAAGAATATAACTACTATAATACTGCCTCCTATATACAAGAATATAACTACTATAATACTGGTCCTATATACAAGAATATACCTACTATAATACTGCTCCTATATACAAGAATATAACTACTATAATACTGCCTCCTATATACAAGAATATAACTACTATAATACTGCTCCTATATACAAGAATATATCTACTATAATACTGTTCCTATATACAAGAATATAATTACTATAATACTGCTCCTATCTACAAGAATATAACTACTATAATACTGCCTACTGCAAGGATGGAAGATAAAGAAATGGATGTTTGTAAAGCAAAAAAAGAAGCAGCTGTGAGACACGTGTTATGATACAGTCGGCCGGCCAAGGTTCTCAGTGTTGGGAACAACAAAAAGGCTCCTAGAAAGTAAGTCCTGTAAGAGACAACAAGTCTGCTATTCAAGGCCATGGAGGTGCACAGGAGCTGGGGCAGAGTGGATCATATGATGGTGCACAGGAGCTGGGGCAGAGTGGATCACATGGAGGTGCACAGGAGCTGGGGCAGAGTGGATCACATGGAGGTGCACAGAAGCTGGGGCAGAGTGGATCACATGGAGGTGCACAGGAGCTGGGGCAGAGTGGATCACATGGAGGTGCACAGAAGCTGGGGCAGAGTGGATCACATGGAGGTGCACAGGAACTGGGGCAGAGTGGATCACATGGAGGTGCACAGGAGCTGGGGCAGAGTGGATCACATGGAGGTGCACAGGAGCTGGGGCAGAGTGGATAACATGGAGGTGCACAGGAGCTGGGGCAGAGGGAATAACATGGAGGTGCACAGGAGCTGGGGCAGAGTGGATCACATGGAGGTGCACAGGAGCTGGGGCAGAGTGGATTACATGGAGGTGCAAAGGAGCTGGGGCAGAGTGGATCACATGGAGGTGCACAGGAGCTGGGGCAGAGTGGATTACATGGAGGTGCAAAGGAGCTGGGGCAGAGTGGATCACATGGAGGTGCACAGGAGCTGGGACAGAGTGGATAACATGGAGGTGCACAGGAGCTGGGGCAGAGGGGATCACATGGAGATGCACAGGAGCTGGGGCAGAGTGGATCACATGGAGGTGCACAGGAGCTGGGGCAGAGTGGATTACATGGAGGTGCAAAGGAGCTGGGGCAGAGTGGATCACATGGAGGTGCACAGGAGCTGGGGCAGAGTGGATCACATGGAGGTGCACAGGAACTGGGGCAGAGTGGATCACATGGAGGTGCACAGGAGCTGGGGCAGACTGGATCACATGGAGGTGCACAGGAGCTGGGGCAGAGTGGATCACATGGAGGTGCACAGAAGCTGGGGCAGAGTGGATCACATGGAGGTGCACAGGAACTGGGGCAGAGTGGATCACATGGAGGTGCACAGGAGCTGGGGCAGAGTGGATCACATGGAGGTGCACAGGAGCTGGGGCAGAGTGGATAACATGGAGGTGCACAGGAGCTGGGGCAGAGGGAATAACATGGAGGTGCACAGGAGCTGGGGCAGAGTGGATCACATGGAGGTGCACAGGAGCTGGGGCAGAGTGGATTACATGGAGGTGCAAAGGAGCTGGGGCAGAGTGGATCACATGGAGGTGCACAGGAGCTGGGGCAGAGTGGATTACATGGAGGTGCAAAGGAGCTGGGGCAGAGTGGATCACATGGAGGTGCACAGGAGCTGGGACAGAGTGGATAACATGGAGGTGCACAGGAGCTGGGGCAGAGGGGATCACATGGAGGTGCACAGGAGCTGGGGCAGAGTGGATCACATGGAGGTGCACAGGAGCTGGGGCAGAGTGGATTACATGGAGGTGCAAAGGAGCTGGGGCAGAGTGGATCACATGGAGGTGCACAGGAGCTGGGGCAGAGTGGATCATATGATGGTGCACAGGAGCTGGGGCAGAGTGGATCACATGGAGGTGCACAGGAGCTGGGGCAGAGTGGATCACATGGAGGTGCACAGAAGCTGGGGCAGAGTGGATCACATGGAGGTGCACAGGAGCTGGGGCAGAGTGGATCACATGGAGGTGCACAGGAGCTGGGGCAGAGTGGATCACATGGAGGTGCACAGAAGCTGGGGCAGAGTGGATCACATGGAGGTGCACAGGAACTGGGGCAGAGTGGATCACATGGAGGTGCACAGGAGCTGGGGCAGAGTGGATCACATGGAGGTGCACAGGAGCTGGGGCAGAGTGGATAACATGGAGGTGCACAGGAGCTGGGGCAGAGGGAATAACATGGAGGTGCACAGGAGCTGGGGCAGAGTGGATCACATGGAGGTGCACAGGAACTGGGGCAGAGTGGATTACATGGAGGTGCAAAGGAGCTGGGGCAGAGTGGATCACATGGAGGTGCACAGGAGCTGGGGCAGAGTGGATTACATGGAGGTGCAAAGGAGCTGGGGCAGAGTGGATCACATGGAGGTGCACAGGAGCTGGGACAGAGTGGATAACATGGAGGTGCACAGGAGCTGGGGCAGAGGGGATCACATGGAGATGCACAGGAGCTGGGGCAGAGTGGATCACATGGAGGTGCACAGGAGCTGGGGCAGAGTGGATTACATGGAGGTGCAAAGGAGCTGGGGCAGAGTGGATCACATGGAGGTGCACAGGAGCTGGGGCAGAGTGGATCACATGGAGGTGCACAGAAGCTGGGGCAGAGTGGATCACATGGAGGTGCACAGGAACTGGGGCAGAGTGGATCACATGGAGGTGCACAGGAGCTGGGGCAGAGTGGATCACATGGAGGTGCACAGGAGCTGGGGCAGAGTGGATCACATGGAGGTGCACAGAAGCTGGGGCAGAGTGGATCACATGGAGGTGCACAGGAACTGGGGCAGAGTGGATCACATGGAGGTGCACAGGAGCTGGGGCAGAGTGGATAACATGGAGGTGCACAGGAGCTGGGGCAGAGGGAATAACATGGAGGTGCACAGGAGCTGGGGCAGAGTGGATCACATGGAGGTGCACAGGAGCTGGGGCAGAGTGGATTACATGGAGGTGCAAAGGAGCTGGGGCAGAGTGGATCACATGGAGGTGCACAGGAGCTGGGGCAGAGTGGATTACATGGAGGTGCAAAGGAGCTGGGGCAGAGTGGATCACATGGAGGTGCACAGGAGCTGGGACAGAGTGGATAACATGGAGGTGCACAGGAGCTGGGGCAGAGGGGATCACATGGAGGTGCACAGGAGCTGGGGCAGAGTGGATCACATGGAGGTGCACAGGAGCTGGGGCAGAGTGGATTACATGGAGGTGCAAAGGAGCTGGGGCAGAGTGGATCACATGGAGGTGCACAGGAGCTGGGGCAGAGTGGATCACATGGAGGTGCACAGGAGCTGGGGCAGAGGGTATCACATGGAGGTGCACAGGAGCTGGGGCAGAGTGGATCACATGGAGGTGCACAGAAGCTGGGGCAGAGTGGATCACATGGAGGTGCACAGGAACTGGGGCAGAGTGGATCACATGGAGGTGCACAGGAGCCGGGGCAGAGTGGATCACATGGAGATGCACAGGAGCTGGGGCAGAGTGGATCACATGGAGGTGCACAGAAGCTGGGGCAGAGTGGATCACATGGAGGTGCACAGGAACTGGGGCAGAGTGGATCACATGGAGGTGCACAGGAGCTGGGGCAGAGTGGATCACATGGAGGTGCACAGGAGCTGGGGCAGAGTGGATAACATGGAGGTGCACAGGAGCTGGGGCAGAGGGGATCACATGGAGGTGCACAGGAGCTGGGGCAGAGTGGATCACATGGAGGTGCACAGGAGCTGGGGCAGAGTGGATCACATGGAGGTGCAAAGGAGCTGGGGCAGAGTGGATCACATGGAGGTGCACAGAAGCTGGGGCAGAGTGGATCACATGGAGGTGCACAGGAGCTGGGGCAGAGTGGATCACAAGGAGGTGCACAGGAGCCGGGGCAGAGTGGATCACATGGAGGTGCACAGGAGCCGGGGCAGAGTGGATCACATGGAGGTGCACAGGAGCCGGGGCAGAGTGAATCACATGGAGGTGCACAGGAGCTGGGGCAGAGTGGATCACATGGAGGTGCACAGGAGCTGGGGCAGAGTGGATCACATGGAGGTGCACAGGAGCTGGGACAGAGTGGATCACATGGAGGTGCACAGGAGCTGGGGCAGAGTGGATCACATGGAGGTGCACAGGAGCTGGGGCAGAGTGGATCACATGGAGGTGCACAGGAGCTGGGGCAGAGTGGATCACATGGAGGTGCACAGGAGCTGGGGCAGAGTGGATAACATGGAGGTGCACAGGAGCTGGGGCAGAGGGGATCACATGGAGGTGCACAGGAGCTGGGGCAGAGTGGATCACATGCAGGTGCACAGGAGCTGGGGCAGAGTGAATCACATGGAGGTGCAAAGGAGCTGGGGCAGAGTGGATCACATGGAGGTGCACAGGAGCTGGGGCAGAGTGGAGCACATGGAGGTGCACAGGAGCTGGGGCAGAGTGGATCACATGGAGGTGCACAGGAGCTGGGGCAGAGTGGATCACATGGAGGTGCACAGGAGCTGGGGCAGAGTGGATCACATGGAGGTGCACAGGAGCTGGGGTAGAGGGGATCACATGGAGGTGCACATGAGCTGGGGCAGAGTGGATCACATGGAGGTGCACAGGAGCTGGGGCAGAGTGGATCACATGGAGGTGCACAGGAGCCGGGGCAGAGTGGATCACATGGAGGTGCACAGGAGCTGGGGCAGAGTGGATCACATGGAGGTGCACATTAGCTGGGGCAGAGTGGATCACATGGAGGTGCACAGGAGCTGGGGCAGAGTGGATCACATGGAGGTACACAGGAGCTGGGGCAGAGTGGATCACATGGAGGTGCACAGGAGGTGAGGGGATCACATGATGGTGCACAGGAGGTGAGGGGATCACATGGAGGTGCACAGGAGCTGGGGCAGAGTGGATCACATGGAGGTGTACAGGAGCTGGGGCAGAGTGGATCACATGGAGGTGCACAGGAGCTGGGGCAGACGGTATCACATGGAGGTGCACAGGAGCTGGGGCAGAGTGGATCACATGGAGGTGCACATGAGCTGGGGCAGAGTGGATCACATGGAGGTGCACAGGAGCTGGGGCAGAGTGGATCACATGGAGGTGCACAGGAGCTGGGGCAGAGTGGATAACATGGAGGTGCACAGGAGCTGGGGCAGAGGGGATCACATGGAGGTGCACAGGAGCTGGGGCAGAGTGGATCACATGGAGGTGCACAGGAGCTGGGGCAGAGTGGATCACATGGAGGTGCAAAGGAGCTGGGGCAGAGTGGATCACATGGAGGTGCACAGGAGCTGGGGCAGAGTGGATCACATGGAGGTGCACAGGAGCTGGGGCAGAGTGGATCACATGGAGGTGCACAGGAGCTGGGGCAGAGTGGATCACATGGAGGTGCACAGGAGCTGGGGCAGAGGGATCACATGGAGATGCACAGGAGCTGGGGCAGAGTGGATCACATGGAGGTGCACAGGAGCTGGGGCAGAGTGGATCACATGGAGGTGCACAGGAGCTGGGGCAGAGTGGATCACATGGAGGTGCACAGGAGCTGGGGAAGAGTGGATCACATGGAGGTGCACAGGAGCTGGGGCAGAGTGGATCACATGGAGGTGCACAGGAGCTGGGGCAGAGTGGATCACATGGAGGTACACAGGAGCTGGGGCAGAGTGGATCACATGGAGGTGCACAGGAGGTGAGGGGATCACATGATGGTGCACAGGAGGTGAGGGGATCACATGGAGGTGCACAGGAGCTGGGGCAGAGTGGATCACATGGAGGTGCACAGGAGCTGGGGCAGAGTGGATCACATGGAGGTGCACAGGAGCTGGGGCAGAGTGGATCACATGGAGGTACACAGGAGCTGGGGCAGAGTGGATCACATGGAGGTGCACAGGAGGTGAGGGGATCACATGATGGTGCACAGGAGTTGAAGGGATCACATGGAGGTGCACAGGAGCTGGGGCAGAGTGGATCACATGGAGGTACACAGGAGCTGGGGCAGAGTGGATCACATGGAGGTGCACAGGAGGTGAGGGGATCACATGATGGTGCACAGGAGGTGAGGGGATCACATGGATGTGCACAGGAGCTGGGGCAGAGTGGATCAGAGGCAGCAGGTGTGCAGCTCCACTCACCAGCACAGAGACAGAGGAGGACATCTCTGGAGAGACAGACACTACAGGAGAACCTGAAAAAACAAGATGTGGTCTCCAGCATGACCCGCTCAGGCCGCACCAGATCCCAGGCTGGAGGTAAGAGCCATAATACTGCAGAGGGGTCTATGGGGGTGACACCTGGGAAATATACTGAAAAATCTCAACGTGTTTGCAAAACTGTTCCTGCCCCAGTCCCTAATGTATGTGACCGGGCTTCAGCAGATACAACCAGTCATGGCTCCGTGTTCATCCAGCCTGAGAGTCTATCCAGACCCCACCAGCAGGGCAAAGAGACCACCCGGGCACCAGAGCTACAGCTGGCGGAGGAGATCCCTGCACTGGTGAGGCGGATGGAGGAGCTGAAAACAAATGCTACAGATGCAGATAGACTGTGTATACAAACGAAAGACTGCAAACCCACAATACAAGACAATGCATGACAACAAACTGTATACACTGAGCACAGAGCTGGCCACCATAGTGAGTGAGATGGACTCTATACTGGAGAGGATGGGACCACTGGCGGAGTCCTATAGGAACAAGGAGCGCTTTTCCCAGTACCAGCTAAATTTTGACGCAGAGCCCAGATCAGATGTAATACCTGACATCACCACAGAGGAGCCCCAGGAGGTGAAAAGACCCCTAATAAAACCACCAAGCTTCACCTTCAAGGATCAGCATAAGTATGGAGAACAGCAATCTCAGAGACCTGCAGCTGTTCCTAAACAAGAGCCTGCAATTCCGGTACCTGCAGAGGCACCACAAGTCCCAGAGGACCCAGTACATGAGGAGGACAGTGGACATTTGCCGGTGTATGAAGGTGATGGGGTGATGGAGCAGAGCTCTAATGTTGGGGTACGGACTGGGGGTGAGGACTGTGATGATGTTGGGGCATGGACTGGGGGTGAGGGCTGTGATGATGTTGGGGCACGGACTGGGGGTGAGAGCTGTGATGATGTTGGGGCTCAGACTGGGGGTGAGGACTGTGATGATGTTGGGGCACGGACTGGGGGTGAGGACTGTGATGATGTTGGGGCACGGACTGGGGGTGAGGACTGTGATGATGTTGGGGCACGGACTGGGGGTGAGGACTGTGATGATGTTGGGGCACGGACTGGGGGTGAGGACTGTGATGATCTTGGGGCTCGGACTGGGGGTGAGGACTGTGATGATGTTGGGGCTCGGACTGGGGGTGAGGACTGTGATGATGTTGGGGCTCGGACTGGGGGTGCGGACTGTGATGTTCCTGAGGGGTCGGTGGCTGGAGGGGGTGCACAATCTGTGTGGGGTGTAATGTCTGATGATGATGATATAGAGGTGGATGGGACAGGTGATGTTGTACACAATATTGTGCAGGATTTCCCCCCTTTACTCACAGGCACAGCAGATGTGGCAGGGCCCCCTAGAGTAGACCCCAATCCTGTAAGACAGGATGCAGGTACCCGCCAGGTTCCTCCCAGAAATGCCTGGAGCCGTGGTGCTCCATCCTTCACCTCCAGCGCCAATTACACTGGCCAGGCATTTAAAAGGAGGAACGTGGTGAGATTTCGGCACAGAGGTGCCAAGGAGGAGCTCCCAGATAGGAGGTTTGTGGTGAGGGAGCTCCTGTGCCATCAGATGGGGTTTGTGCCAGCGGACATCTTGGCGGTAATAAACCTTCCAGATAGACAGGGCTATGATGTCAGCTTTAAGCTCATGTCTAATCTGGATAGGTTCTGGTCCAACTTCCCCAGGTTCAGAGACACAGAGGGATGGAGTAAATTCAGCTTTATTCCCATATCCAAGCCAGATACCATCATCATAAACATCATCTTCTGGAATGAAGCTGTTCCTCCCCAGGACATTGTGGTGTGGCTCCGCAGACATTGTGACCTGGTGTCTGATCTCACCAAGAACAGAGATGATGACGGTATCTGGACTGGAGGCTGGAAGGTCCTGGTGAAGCTGCGCCAACATGGGAACATCACACATCATCTGCCCAACTCCTTCTTTATTGGGAGGGAAAAGGTGTTTGCTTCTACCCCGGTCAGCCCAGAAAGTGCTTCAAATGTGGTAAACCTGGGCATCTGGCAAACACCTGTACTGTAATAAAATGTAATTTGTGTGGGGAAACTGGTCACCTAAGTGCTGACTGCCAGAACATCAGGTGCAATCTCTGTGGTGAGATCGGTCACCCTCACCGGGACTGTCCCAATGCCTGGCACAACATCTGCCGGGAGCTTCCTGATGAGGACCTTGTGGCGGGGGCAGAGGCTGTAGAGGAGGAGACTTTAATATCAGGCCCTATACTGACCAGACAGGAGGTCCAGACAGATGTGAATAACACTGCACCAACACCTCAGCAGTCAGAGAGCACACAGGGGGACATGGAGGTTGTGCCACAAGACCAGCAGCAGCCGGGGGTATCCTCTTCTGTGTCTGAGGGGAATAGGATGCAACAAACTAAAAGGAGGAAAAAAGACAAGTCCTCCCGCAGGCCTGAGGGGGAGAACAGCTCCGGCCAAACCACAAAGAAAAGGGCTGACAACAGGGCTGGAGTGATGGTTGTGTCCAATAGGTACGATGTCCTGTCAGAGTCCGAGGGAGATTTGGACACTGAATTGAAAAGAATTGAGGATGACTGTGATGGTGAAACAAGGGACCAACCTCCAATAAAAAAGAAACCACTGACTGTAAAGCCTCAGGTAGAGTCAGACATGGAGACAGGTGGTGGACAGCGGGACTCGGATTCTGACTTGTGAGGATGGGGATCAGGTCTCTGCTCTTCTTATGTTACCTTTTAATGGCTGGGTTTACTTTAAATATCATCTCAAGTAATGTGAACAGTATTAAAGTGAGGAGGACACGGCACATAGTTTATGACCATCTAAGAGATCTAGACACAGATGTCATCTTTTTGCAGGAGACGCGCCTGACTACATTGGGACACTTACGTGAGGCTGAGAGGGAATGGACGTCTGGTCCCTCTTTCTGGTCGCTGGCTGTGGAGCCTTATGCCGGAGCTTCCATACTGTTTACCACCAGGGATGTGACGGTACATAGGATGACAGAGGTCATCATGGGAAGGTGTCTGATCCTGGAGGTCACTATCCATGGTAGAAGGCTCCGGCTCATAAATATATATGGCCCACAGACAGTCACAGAAAGGGTCGAGTTGTTTAACGAGGTCAAGCCATATTTGTTCACATCTGTTCCTGTAGTCATGGCCGGGGATTTTAACGTCACTAGGACATCAGGTGACAAGTCTTCAGGCAGAGCGGTGGCCAGGGATTCCAGGGTCCTTAATAACATCATCGTGCCGGTCGGCCGGTCTGAGTGATGTGTTCACACAGGGTGGAAGGAAACCAAAACTTACATATTCATGTTCTGACAGGAGCAGTAGAATAGATATGGCATTTGTGGGTCCTGAGGAAATTATTAGTGAGAGGAATGAGAAAACTGTCCCCTATAGTTAGGATTCGGCAGGCTGGATGTGGATCCTCTGTGTCAGCGAGGGATTGGCGTGGACCGTGTCGGTGGACCGGTTCTAGGTTGCTACTGGTTTTCACCAGAGCCCGCCGCAAAGCGGGATGGTCTTGCTGCGGCGGTAGCAACCAGGTCGTATCCACTAGCAACGGCTCAACCTCGCTGACTGCTGAGAAGGCGTGGGACAGAAGGACTAGACAGAGGCAAGGTCAGACGTAGCAGAAGGTCGGGGCAGGCGGCAAGGTTCGTAGTCAATAGCAATAGCAGAAGGTCTGGAACACAGGCTTTGGACAACACTAAAGCTTTCTCTGTCACAAGGCAACAAGATCCGGCAAGGAAGGGAAGGGGAAGTGAGGTTATATAGACAGGGAGCAGGTGGAAGCTAATTAGACTGATTGGGCCAGGCACCAATCACTGGTGCACTGGCCCTTTAAATCTTGGAGAGCTGGCGCGCGCGCGCCTTAGAGAGCGGAGCCACGCGCGCCAGAACATGACAGCCGGGGACCGGGACGGGTAAGTGGCTTGGGATGCGATTCGCGAGCGGGCGCGTCCCGCTATGCGAATCGCATCCCCATCGTGAATGTCAGTGCAGCGCTCCCGGTCAGCTTGTCACGGGGCAGAGTGTCACCAGGACGGGGGCTATGAGGAGGCATGGCACAGTCCTGATAGGCCTTGGGGAGACCAGGCACAGGAGGAGACACTGAGGCCCGACAGACGGGACTGGAAGCAGACGTGAGGCATTTCTTGCGGCAAGCAGGACCCCGATTCTTGATCTCCCCGGTGGTCCAGTCAAGGGTGGGAGAATGATGCTGGAGCCATGGCAGACCGAGGAGGACTTCATAGGTGCAGTTGGGCAGGACGAAAAATTCAATTTTCTCGTGATGCATTCCAATGCTCATAAGCAAGGGCTCTGTGCGGTAACGCACAGTGCAGTCCAACTTCACTCCATTGACCGAAAAAATGTAGAGCGGCTTGACGAGACGGATCACCGGGATGCAGAACCTATTCACCAAAGAGGCCAGAATAAAATTTCCAGAAGAACCAGAGTCCAAGACGGCCACAGCTGAGAAGGAGGAGTTGGCAGAAGGAGAAATCCGCACGGGCACAGTGAGACGTGGAGAAGCAGACTTCGTACCAAGAGACGCCACACCCACGGGAGCTGGGTGCGTGCGTTTCCCAGACGTGGAGGACGAATAGGGCAATCCACCAAGAAATGTTCGGTACTTGCGCAGTACAGACATAAATTTTTATCCCTACGGCGAGTCCTCTCTTCATGGGTCAGGCGAGACCGATCTACTTGCATAGCCTCCTCGGCGGGAGGCACAGGGGTAGATTGCAAAGTATACTGTGGGAGAGGTGCCCAGAGATCAAGGTCTTTTTCCTGGCGGAGCTCCTGGTGTCTTTCAGAAAAACGCATGTCAATGCGGGTGGCCAAATGGATAAGTTCTTGCAGGTTTGCAGGAATCTCTCGTGCGGCCAGCACATCCTTGATGTTACTGGATAGGCCTTTTTTAAAGGTCGCGCAGAGGGCCTCGTTATTCCAAGATAATTCAGAGGCGAGAGTACGAAATTAGATGGCGTACTCGCCTACTGAAGAATTACCCTGGACCAGGTTCAGCAGGGCAGTCTCGGCAGAAGAAGCTCGGGCTGGTTCCTCGAAGACACTACGGACTTCAGCGAAGAAGGACTGGACTGTGGCTGTGGCAGGATCATTGCAGTCCCAGAGCGGTGTGGCCCAAGACAAGGCCTTTCCAGACAAAAGACTCACTACGAACGCCACCTTAGACCATTCTAAGGTGTAGGGAACATTGAGACAGGAAGCCACGGCAGAGTCTAGAGTCCCCATCTAGAGTCCCCATCAAATTTGTCCGGCAGGGACAAGCGGAGGCTAGGAGCGGCCACTCACTGCGGAGGAGGTGCAGGAGCTGGCGGAGGAGATGGTTGCTGCTGTAGCAGTGGCAGAAGTTGCTGTAACGTGGCGGTCAACTGCGACAGCTGCTGTCCTTGTTGGGCAATTTGCTGCGATTGCTGCGATTGCTGGATAGGTCAGCGAGACTTGGCAGCGGCACCTCAGCGGGATCCATGGCCGGATCTACTGTTAGGATTCGGCTAGCTGGATGTGGATCCTCTGTGTCAGCGAGGGATTGGCGTGGACCGTGTCGGTGGACCGGTTCTAGGTTGCTACTGGTTTTCACCAGAGCCCGCCGCAAAGCGGGATGGTCTTGCTGCAGCGGTAGCAACCAGGTCGTATCCACCGGCAACGGCTCAACCTCGCTGACTGCTGAGAAGGCGTGGGACAGAAGGACTAGGCAGAGGCAAGGTCAGACGTAGCAGAAGGTCGGGGCAGGCGGCAAGGTTCGTAGTCAATAGCAATTGCAGAAGGTCTTGAACACAGGCTTTGGACAACACTAAACGCTTTCTCTGGCACAAGGCAACAAGATCCGGCCAGGAAGTGCAGGGGAAGTGAGGTGATATAGACAGGGAGCAGGTGGAAGCTAATTAGACTGATTGGGCCAGGCACCAATCACTGGTGCACTGGCCCTTTAAATCTTAGAGAGCTGGCGCGCGCGTGCCCTAGAAAGCGGAGCCGCGCGCGCCAGAACATGACAGCCGGGGACCGGGACGGGTAAGTGGCTTGGGATGCGATTCGCGAGCGGGCGCATCTCGCTATGTGAATCGCATCCCCATCGTGAATGTCAGTGCAGCGCTCCCGGTCAGCGGGTCTGACCAGGGCGCTGCAGAGAGGAGAACGCCGCGAGCGCTCCGGGGAGGAGCAGGGACCCGGAGCGCTCGGCGTAACACCTATTCAAATCACATGGCCTTAGTCTTCTGTCTTGGTGCTACCAAGCGCCCAGATATTGGAAGGAGGCTTTGGAAGCTCAATTCTAGTATCTTGGTTGATGTGCATGTTCAGGGAGGTATTCACTCTCTTATACAGGGCGAGCTAGAGCGGGTGGACTTCTATGATGATATGGCCGCCTGGTGGGAGGATGTCAAGGATGAGATCAGAACCCTCTTAAAGAGACTGTCCTTTATAAAGGGGAGGAGTAAGTATGACCAGTATCTCAAGCTGCGGAAAGAATTGTAGTCACTATATTCGGCGGGTGGGGACCAACAAAGGATTGACCGGCTGAAATCTGAGATAAGACAGTATCAGTACAGCAGGTATACCTCCCTGGTTCTTGAACGGGATTATGGGTCCTTAGGGTCTCCTGATCCCTCTGAGAATTGCCGGGAGCGGGTGGCAAATAAATCTGTCACCGGTCTCACTGACTCCCAGGGTGTTTTGCAGGAATCTCGAGAGGGTATCCTGGGGGTGGTGAGATCGTACTATGCTGACTTGTTTCAGAGGAAGGTTTTGGATAGAGACAAGATGACCCAATTCTTGGAGACAACTCCGCTCCCTGATTCTAATGATTTGAACTTTTCTCCTTTGACAGCAGAATTGACGGTGGCGGAGGTTAAAGAGGCCATTGATAAGTTACATCTGAAGAAGGCACCAGGTCCAGATGGGATAACAGCAGAATTCTATAAGACATTCAGAGACCTCTTGGCTCCAATCCTCATGGATGTTTACACAAATTGTCTAGAAAGTCACCTGATGCCTCCATCCATGAGAGTGTCCTCGCTGATTCTGCTGTCTAAAGGTAAAGAGCCGAGTGACATCAAGAACTGGAGGCCGATTGCCCTCTTGAATGTCGACAGGAAGATTCTGGCAAAAATTCTGTTTTCTAGGTTAGTTTGTCTGTCCCCGGCACTGTTGGCAGGCTGTCAGTATGGCACAGTAAAAGGGCGGAACATCTCTGGGGCAGTGATCTCCATAAGGGAGATGTTTGAGAGATGTAAAGCCCTGAGGTGTGGGAGATATGTTGTCAGTCTTGACCAGGCTAAAGCCTTTGACAGAGTAGATCATGAGTATCTATGGGCCACTTTGTCAAAGTACGGTATTCCGGGACAATTCATCGATTGGCTAAAGACTTTGTATTGTGAGGCCGAGAGCTTTCCTCTGATCAATGGTTGGCAGGGTGACACGTTCAGGGTTGAGGCGGGGGTGAGACAAGGTTGCCCACTGAGCCCGCTGCTGTATGTATTTGCCTTAGACCCGTTTCTGAGGTCACTGCAGGAGTGTGGTTTTCAGGGGGTGCCGGTCCCCCACTGCCTGCCCCTGAGTGTTGTTGCCTATGCGGATGATGTGACCGTAGTGATATCTGAGCCTCGTGAGGTGGAGATGTTGTCTGCGGCCATCAGAAGTTACTCGGATGCCTCAGGGTCTCTGGTCAACCTTGAGAAGAGTCAAGCTCTCTGGGTATCAGATACTGATCCAGACTTTGATCTGCCCCAATTTGTGAGAGCCTCCTCCTATATTAAAATCTTAGGGGTCAAATTCGGGAGGGACGATAACGCCAAACTAAATTGGGAAGAGAAGCTGGAAATCGGAAATGCAAAGGTTCAGCGATGGAAGAACTGGAGGCTGACCTATAGAGAAAGGGTTAAAATGTTGAAGACTTACCTGGTCCCCGTCTTCTTGTATGTCTCTGTCGTTTTTCCTTTGCCAGAATGTTTCTCCGCTCGGCTCTTTAGTCTGTCCTTCCAGATGTTTTGGGGGAACAGATTGAACCTGATAAAAAGAGGGGTCACCTACCTACAGAGGAGAGAGGGTGGGTTGGATATGCTGAATCCAAGGGTGTTCTTTGACTCCATGTTTAATTTTGGTTCCCTGGACTCAAACAACAGCTCCCTGTGGGCGAATAGTATCAGGGACTGGATATTGCCTTTTGCAGAGTCTTGGGTGCGAGGCAGCAGTCTCAAGAGCGGGAGATGAACGCGTGACTACCTCCCCCCGTACCTGGAATACGGTCTCAGATGTCTGAAGAGATGGCACATTGAGAAGTCCTATATAGAGAGTAAGCCAAGAAGGACCTGTATGTGAGGATCTGTAGGGCTTTCTTTTGTTCTCCGCTTGCCTTGAGGGATTGTGTGACCAGCACTTTACAGGAAAGCCTTAAGTTGCTCAATGGGAAACGACTCCCCGCAAAATTCTATGATGTAGCTTGGCTGTCACTACATGGGAGGCTCTTTGTCAGGGGTAATCTAAAATATCTAAGTGTCTCAGATAGGAACTGTCCTCTGGGTTGTCAGCAGGAGGAGACAATGGAGCATTTCATATCTGACTGCAGGGGTGGGAGGAGGATATGGGAAGAAGTGTCCAGTAAGCTGAACATCCCATTACTGCAGAACCTGACGTATCCTGACATCATCTACGCTGTACCATCCAGTAACAGGGCTGTAGACAGAGAGACTATGTACATAATTATAACAGTCATTAAATACTATCATTGTCACATGAGAACCTGAGTGTCCATACACAATGAGCCATTCCCCCACATCACAGCAGTAAGACAGATCATGTCCGAGCTCCAGTGGGTAAAGTCATTAGAAATGAGGAGAAACCAAAATAATGGGAAATTATGGAGGAATGTCTCTTTGGTTTAACACGGATGATATCATGTTATTTTATTTTATTTTTATTTTTTTATTTTTTTGTGTGTGTTTTTTTCTTTCCCAGCAAATGTGGACCTTTTAAGTTTATACTTAAGACTCTATACATACTCTAGTTGAGTAGTCATTGTGTGTACAATGTTTGCTATTTTTGTTTTGTATTGTAAGAATTTATTTTAATTGTATTTTTGTGTTTGTTTTAACAATAAAAATTGCCTCCTATATACAAGAATATAACTACTATAATACTGCCCCTATATACAAGAATATAACTACTATAATACTGCTCCCTATATACAAGAATATAACTACTATAATACTGCTCCTATATACAAGAATATAACTACTATAATACTGCTCCCTATATACAAGAATATAACTACTATAATACTGCTCCTATATACAAGAATATAACTACTATAATACTGCTCCCTATATACAAGAATATAACTACTATAATACTGCTCCTATATACAAGAATATAACTACTATAATACTGCTTCTTTATACAAGAATATAACTACTATAATACTGCCTCCTATATACAAGAATATATTTACTATAATACTGCTCCTATATACAAGAATATAACTACTATAATACTGCCCCTATATACAAGAATATAACTACTATAATACTGCTCCTATATACAAGAATATAACTACTATAATACTGCTCCCTATATACAAGAATATAACTACTATAATACTGCTCCTATATACAAGAATATAACTACTATAATACTGCTCCTATATACAAGAATATAACTACTATAATACTGCCTCCTATATACAAGAATATATTTACTATAATACTGCTCCTATATACAAGAATATAACTACTATAATACTGCCCCTATATACAAGAATATAACTACTATAATACTGCTCCTATATACAAGAATATAACTACTATAATACTGCTCCCTATATACAAGAATATAACTACTATAATACTGCTCCTATATACAAGAATATAACTACTATAATACTGCTCCTATATACAAGAATATAACTACTATAATACTGCTTCCTATATACAAGAATATATTTACTATAATACTGCTCCTATATACAAGAATATAACTACTATAATACTGCCCCTATATACAAGAATATAACTACTATAATACTGCTCCTATATACAAGAATATAACTACTATAATACTGCTCCTATATACAAGAATATAACTACTATAATACTGCTCCTATATACAAGAATATAACTACTATAATACTGCTCCTATATACAAGAATATCACTACTATAATACTGCCCCTATATACAAGAATATAACTACTATAATACTGCTCCTATATACAAGAATATAACTACTATAATACTGCTCCTATATACAAGAATATAACTACTATAATACTGCTCCTATATACAATAATATAACTACTATAATACTGCCTCCTATATACAAGAATATAACTACTATAATACTGCCTCCTATATACAAGAATATAACTACTATAATACTGCTCCTATATACAAGAATATATCTACTATAATACTGCCTCCTATATACAAGAATATACCTACTATGATACTGCTCCTATATACAAAAATATAACTACTATAATACTGCTCCTATATACAAGAATATAACTACTATAATACTGCCTCCTATATACAAGAATATAACTACTATAATACTGCTCCTATATACAAGAATATAACTACTATAATACTGCTCCTATATACAAGAATATAACTACTATAATACTGCCACTATATACAAGAATATAACTACTATAATACTGCTCCTATATACAAGAATATAACTACTATAATACTGCTCCTATATACAAGAATATAACTACTATAATACTGCTCCTATATACAAGAATATAACTACTATAATACTGCTCCTATATACAAGAATATAACTACTATAATACTGCTCCTATATACAAGAATATAACTACTATAATACTGCCCCCTATATACAAGAATAAAACTACTATAATACTGCCTCCTATATACAAGAATATAACTACTATAATGCTGCTCCTATATACAAGAATATAACTACTATAATACTGCCCCTATATACAAGAATATAACTACTATAATACTGCCCCCTATATACAAGAATAAAACTACTATAATACTGCCTCCTATATACAAGAATATAACTACTATAATGCTGCTCCTATATACAAGAATATAACTACTATAATACTGCCCCCTATATACAAGAATAAAACTACTATAATACTGCCTCCTATATACAAGAATATAACTACTATAATGCTGCTCCTATATACAAGAATATAACTACTATAATACTGCTCCTATATACAAGAATATAACTACTATAATACTGCTCCTATATACAAGAATATAACTACTATAATACTGCCCCCTATATACAAGAATAAAACTACTATAATACTGCCTCCTATATACAAGAATATAACTACTATAATGCTGCTCCTATATACAAGAATATAACTACTATAATACTGCCCCTATATACAAGAATATAACTACTATAATGCTGCTCCTATATACAAGAATATAACTACTATAATGCTGCCCCTATATACAAGAATATAACTACTATAATACTGCCCCTATATACAAGAATATAACTACTATAATACTGCTCCTATATACAAGAATATAACTACTATAATACTGCTCCTATATACAAGAATATGACTACTATAATACTGCCTCCTATATACAAGAATATAACTACTATAATACTGCTCCTATATACAAGAATATAACTACCATAATACAGCCTCCTATATACAAGAATATAACTACTATAATACTGCTCCTATATACAAGAATATAACTACTATAATACTGCTCCTATATACAAGAATATAACTACTATAATACTGCTCCTATATACAAGAATATAACTACTATAATACTGCCCCCTATATACAAGAATAAAACTACTATAATACTGCCTCCTATATACAAGAATATAACTACTATAATACTGCTCCTATATACAAGAATATCACTACTATAATACTGCTCCTATATACAAGAATATAACTACTATAATACTGCCTCCTATATACAAGAATATAACTACTATAATACTGCTCCTATATACAAGAATATAACTACTATAATACTGCTCCTATATACAAGAATTTAACTACTATAATACTGCCCCTATATACAAGAATATAACTACTATAATACTGCCTCCTATATACAAGAATATAACTACTATAATACTGCTCCTATATACAAGAATATAACTACTATAATACTGCTCCGATATACAATAATATAACTACTATAATACTGCCTCCTATATACAAGAATATAACTACTATAATACTGCCTCCTATATACAAGAATATACCTACTATAATACTGCTCCTATATACAAAAATATAACTACTATAATACTGCTCCTATATACAAGAATATAACTACTATAATACTGCCTCCTATATACAAGAATATAACTACTAAAATACTGCTCCTATATACAAGAATATAACTACTATAATACTGCTCCTATATACAAGAATATAACTACTATAATACTGCCCCTATATACAAGAATATAACTACTATAATACTGCTCCTATATACAAGAATATAACTACTATAATACTGCTCCTATATACAAGAATATGACTACTATAATACTGCCTCATATATACAAGAATATAACTACTATAATACTGCTCCTATATGCAAGAATATAACTACCATAATACAGCCTCCTATATACAAGAATATAACTACTATAATACTGCTCCTATATACAAGAATATAACTACTATAATACTGCTCCTATATACAAGAATATAACTACTATAATACTGCTCCTATATACAAGAATATAACTACTATAATACTGCTCCTATATACAAGAATATAACTACTATAATACTGCTCCTATATACAGGAATATAACTACTATAATACTGCTCCTATATACAAGAATATAACTACTATAATACTGCTCCTATATACAAGAATATACCTACTATAATACTGCTCCTATATACAAGAATATAACTACTATAATACTGCTCCTATATACAGGAATATAACTACTATAATACTGCTCCTATATACAAGAATATAACTACTATAATACTGCTCCTATATACAAGAATATAACTACTATAATACTGCTCCTATATACAAGAATATAACTACTATAATACTGCCCCTATATACAAGAATATAACTACTATAATACTGCTCCTATATACAAGAATATAACTACTATAATACTGCTCCTATATACAAGAATATGACTACTATAATACTGCCTCATATATACAAGAATATAACTACTATAATACTGCTCCTATATGCAAGAATATAACTACCATAATACAGCCTCCTATATACAAGAATATAACTACTATAATACTGCTCCTATATACAAGAATATAACTACTATAATACTGCTCCTATATACAAGAATATAACTACTATAATACTGCTCCTATATACAAGAATATAACTACTATAATACTGCTCCTATATACAAGAATATAACTACTATAATACTGCCCCCTATATACAAGAATATAACTACTATAATACTGCTCCTATATACAAGAATATCACTACTATAATACTGCCCCTATATACAAGAATATAACTACTATAATACTGCTCCTATATACAAGAATATAACTACTATAATACTGCTCCTATATACAAGAATATAACTACTATAATACTGCTCCTATATACAATAATATAACTACTATAATACTGCCTCCTATATACAAGAATATACCTACTATAATACTGCTCCTATATACAAGAATATAACTACTATAATACTGCCTCCTATATACAAGAATATAACTACTATAATACTGCTCCTTTATACAAGAATATAACTACTATAATACTGCTCCTATATACAAGAATATAACTACTATAATACTGCTCCTATATACAAGAATATAACTACTATAATACTGCTCCTATATACAAGAATATAACTACTATAATACTGCTCCTATATACAAGAATATAACTACTATAATACTGCTCCTATATACAAGAATATAACTACTATAATACTGCTCCTTATATACAAGAATATAACTACTATAATACTGCTCCTATATACAGGAATATAACTACTATAATACTGCTCCTATATACAAGAATATAACTACTATAATACTGCTCCTATATACAAGAATATACCTACTATAATACTGCTCCTATATACAAGAATATAACTACTATAATACTGCTCCTATATACAGGAATATAACTACTATAATACTGCTCCTATATACAAGAATATAACTACTATAATACTGCTCCTATATACAAGAATATAACTACTATAATACTGCTCCTATATACAAGAATATAACTACTATAATACTGCTCCTATATACAATATAACTACTATAATACTGCTCCTATATACAAGAATATAACTACTATAATACTGCTCCTATATACAAGAATATAACTACTATAATACTGCTCCTATATACAAGAATATAACTACTATAATACTGCTCCTATATACAAGAATATAACTACTATAATACTGCTCCTATATACAAGAATGTAACTACTATAATACTGCCCCTATATACAAGAATATAACTACTATAATACTGCCCTCTATATACAAGAATATAACTACTATAATACTGCTCCTATATACAAGAATATAACTACTATAATACTGCTCCTATATACAAGAATATAACTACTATAATACTGCCCCCTATATACAAGAATATAACTACTATAATACTGCCTCCTATATACAAGAATATAACTACTATAATACTGATCCTATATACAAGAATATAACTATTATAATACTGCTCCTATATACAAGAATATGACTACTATAATACTGCCTCCTATATACAAGAATATAACTACTATAATACTGCTCCTATATACAAGAATATAACTTACCATAATACAGCCTCCTATATACAAGAATATAACTACTATAATACTGCTCCTATATACAAGAATATAACTACTATAATACTGCTCCTATATACAAGAATATAACTACTATAATACTGCTCCTATATACAAGAATATAACTACTATAATACTGCCCCCTATATACAAGAATAAAACTACTATAATACTGCCTCCTATATACAAGAATATAACTACTATAATACTGCTCCTATATACAAGAATATCACTACTATAATACTGCTCCTATATACAAGAATATAACTACTATAATACTGCCTCCTATATACAAGAATATAACTACTATAATACTGCTCCTATATACAAGAATATAACTACTATAATACTGCTCCTATATACAAGAATATAACTACTATAATACTGCCCCTATATACAAGAATATAACTACTATAATACTGCCTCCTATATACAAGAATATAACTACTATAATACTGCTCCTATATACAAGAATATAACTACTATAATACTGCTCCTATATACAATAATATAACTACTATAATACTGCCTCCTATATACAAGAATATAACTACTATAATACTGCCTCCTATATACAAGAATATACCTACTATAATACTGCTCCTATATACAAAAATATAACTACTATAATA
This sequence comes from Hyla sarda, assembly GCF_029499605.1. Taxonomy (NCBI): domain Eukaryota; kingdom Metazoa; phylum Chordata; class Amphibia; order Anura; family Hylidae; genus Hyla; species Hyla sarda. The sequence continues at coordinate 157,027 of NW_026609524.1, read as the reverse complement.
CTGCTCCTATATACAAGAATATAACTACTATAATACTGCCTCCTATATACAAGAATATAACTACTATAATACTGCTCCTATATACAAGAATATAACTACTATAATACTGCTCCTATATACAAGAATATAACTACTATAATACTGCCCCTATATACAAGAATATAACTACTATAATACTGCTCCTATATACAAGAATATAACTACTATAATACTGCTCCTATATACAAGAATATGACTACTATAATACTGCCTTATATATACAAGAATATAACTACTATAATACTGCTCCTATATACAAGAATATAACTACCATAATACAGCCTCCTATATACAAGAATATAACTACTATAATACTGCTCCTATATACAAGAATATAACTACTATAATACTGCTCCTATATACAAGAATATAACTACTATAATACTGCTCCTATATACAAGAATATAACTACTATAATACTGCTCCTATATACAAGAATATAACTACTATAATACTGCCCCCTATATACAAGAATATAACTACTATAATACTGCTCCTATATACAAGAATATCACTACTATAATACTGCCCCTATATACAAGAATATAACTACTATAATACTGCTCCTATATACAAGAATATAACTACTATAATACTGCTCCTATATACAAGAATATAACTACTATAATACTGCTCCTATATACAATAATATAACTACTATAATACTGCCTCCTATATACAAGAATATACCTACTATAATACTGCTCCTATATACAAGAATATAACTACTATAATACTGCCTCCTATATACAAGAATATAACTACTATAATACTGCTCCTATATACAAGAATATAACTACTATAATACTGCTCCTATATACAAGAATATAACTACTATAATACTGCTCCTATATACAAGAATATAACTACTATAATACTGCTCCTATATACAAGAATATCACTACTATAATACTGCTCCTATATACAAGAATATAACTACTATAATACTGCTCCTATATACAAGAATATAACTACTATAATACTGCTCCTATATACAAGAATATAACTACTATAATACTGCTCCTATATACAAGAATATAACTACTATAATACTGCTCCTATATACAAGAATATAACTACTATAATACTGCTCCTATATACAAGAATATAACTACTATAATACTGCTCCTATATACAGGAATATAACTACTATAATACTGCTCCTATATACAAGAATATAACTACTATAATACTGCTCCTATATACAAGAATATAACTACTATAATACTGCTCCTATATACAAGAATATAACTACTATAATACTGCTCCTATATACAATATAACTACTATAATACTGCTCCTATATACAAGAATATAACTACTATAATACTGCTCCTATATACAAGAATATAACTACTATAATACTGCTCCTATATACAAGAATATAACTACTATAATACTGCTCCTATATACAATATAACTACTATAATACTGCTCCTATATACAAGAATATAACTACTATAATACTGCTCCTATATACAAGAATATAACTACTATAATACTGCTCCTATATACAAGAATATAACTACTATAATACTGCTCCTATATACAAGAATATAACTACTATAATACTGCTCCTATATACAAGAATATAACTACTATAATACTGCCCCTATATACAAGAATATAACTACTATAATACTGCCCTCTATATACAAGAATATAACTACTATAATACTGCTCCTATATACAAGAATATAACTACTATAATACTGCTCCTATATACAAGAATATAACTACTATTATACTGCCCCCTATATACAAGAATATAACTACTATAATACTGCCTCCTATATACAAGAATATAACTACTATAATACTGCTCCTATATACAAGAATATAACTACTATTTTTTTCGTGATTTTCTCCTTATTTATATTTCCTCTCTCGTTATATGTTCAGACACTTTGTTTCTTATCTTTTGCTCTTCCTCGTTCTCATCTCTTTATATGGCGATGAATTCCTTATGTTTTTTTCTCTGATAAGCGCGGATGGAGCCGCCATGGGAGGACACTATTTATACCGATAACTAATGAAGCTTTCATCCCAATGTAAATCTGGTCTGTGTGACACATCACAGGGCCCGGGCCTCCAGGGAGATGACGGCGCGGTCACCCATCACATTGACTCATTATAGAGAGAGATACGGAATGTGCGCACGATCCCTCAATCTTAAAGGAACAGTCCATCCAAAATGTCTACGGACCCCTCCCTCAATTCTTGTGTGACCTCAAAGGGTTAAAGCGTTTCTGTCAGACCCTTCAGGTACAGATAATTATTTGGCCTCTATCCCCTATATTTATTATAATCATCCCTCTTGTCATTAGCTCAGTGTTAGAAATCCTCTCAGGGGAAGGGGGCTTGTCTTATCTTGTGGTGGTGGGAGGTGATTGGAGTGTGGTGGGAGGGGCGTGTTCCTCCCTTGTGGTGGTGGGAGGTGATTGGTGTTTGGTGGAGGGAGTTGATTGGTGTGTGGTGGGAGGTGATTGCTATGTGGTGGGAGGTGATTGGTGTGTGGTGGGAGGTGATTGGTGTGTGGTGGGAGGTGATTGCTATGTGGTGGGAGGTGATTGGTGTGTGGTGGGAGGTGATTGGTGTGTGGTGGGAGGTGATTGGTGTGTGGTGGGAGGTAATTGCTATGTGGTGGGAGGTGATTGGTGTGTGGTGGGAGGTGATTGGTGTGTGGTGGGAGGTGATTGTTACGTAGAGGGAGGTGATTCACGTGCAGTGGTGGGAGGTAATTGACGTTCAGTGGTGGGAGGTGATTGATGTGCACTGGTGGGAGGTGATTGGTGTGTGGTGGGAGGTGATTGCTATGTGGTGGGAGGTGATTGGTGTGTGGTGGGAGGTGATTGGTGTGTGATGGGAGGTGATTGGTGTGTGGTGGGAGTTGATTGGTGTGTGGTGGGAGGTGATTGCTATGTGGTGGGAGGTGATTGGTGTGTGGTGGGAGGTGATTGGTGTGTGGTGGGAGTTGATTGGTGTGTGGTAGGAGGTGATTGCTATGTGGTGGGAGGTGATTGGTGTGTGGTGGGAGGTGATTGGTGTGTGGTGGGAGGTGATTGCTACGTAGAGGGAGGTGATTCACGTGCAGTGGTGGGAGGTAATTGACGTTCAGTGGTGGGTGGTGATTGATGTGCACTGATTGGTGATTGGTGTGTGCAGTGGTGGGTGGTGATTGGTGTGTGGTGGGAGGGGATTGGTGTGTGGTGGGGATTGGTGATTGGTGTGTGCAGTGGTGGGTGGTGATTGGTGTGTGGTGGGAGGGGATTGGTGTGTGGTGGGAAGTGATTGATGTGCGGTGGTGGGAGGTGATTGGTGTGTGGTGGGAGCTGATTGGTGTGTGGTGGTGGGAGGAGATTGGTGTGTATCATGAGATGATTGTGTGGTGGGAGGGGATTGGTGTGAGGTGGGAGGGGATTGGTGGGTGATGGGAGGTGATTAGTGTGTGGTGGGAGGTGATTGGTGTGTGTTGTGGGAGGTGATTGGTGTGTATTGGGAGGTGATTGGTGTGGTGGTGGGAGGTGATTGGTGTGTGGTAGTGGGAGGTCATTGGTGTGTGGTGGGAGGTGATTGGCGTGTGGTGGTGTGAGTTGATTGATGTGTGGTTTTGAGGTGATTGATGTGTGGTGGGAGGGGATTGATGTGTGGTGGCAGGTAATTGGGAGGGGGTGTGTCCCTCCTTGTGGTGGTGAGAGGAGATTGGTGTGTGGTGGTGGGAGCCGATTGATGTTTGGTTGTGGGAGGTGATTGGTGTGTTGTGGGAGGTGATTGGTGTGTTGTGGGAGGCGATTGATGTGTTGTGGGAGGCGATTGATGTGTGGTGGTGGGAGTTGATTGGTGTGTGGTGGGAGGTGATTGGTGTGTATTGGGAGGTGATGTGTGGTGGGAGAGGGTGTGTCTTCCCTTGTGGTAGTGGGAGGTGATTGATGTGTGGTGGGAGGTGATTGGTGTGTTGTGGGAGGCGATTGATGTGTGGTGGTGGGAGTTGATTGGTGTGTGGTGGGAGGTGATTGGTGTGTATTGGGAGGTGATGTGTGGTGGGAGAGGGTGTGTCTTCACTTGTGGTGGTGGGAGGTTATTGATATGTGGTGGGAGGTGATTGGGAGGGTGGTGGTGGGAGGGGATTGGTGTGTGGTGGTGGGAGGGGATTGGTGTGTATTGGGAGGTGATTGATGTGTGGTGGGAAGGGGTGTGTCTTCCCTTGTGGTGGTGGGAGGTGGTTGGTGTGTGGTGGCAGGTGATTGGTGTGTGGTGGGAGGTGATTGGTGTGTGGTGGGAGGGGATTAATGTGTGGTGGGAGGTGATTGGTGTGTGTTGGGAGGGGATTAATGTGTGGTGGGAGGTGATTGGTGTGTGTTGGGAGGGGGTGTGTTCCTCCTTATAGTGTTGGGTGATTGGTGTATGGTGGGAGGGGTGTGTCTTTCTTTGTATTGGTGGGAGGTGATTGGTGTGTGGTGGAAGGGGTGTGTCCCACCTTGTAGTGGCGGGAAGTGATTGGTGTGTGGTGGGAGGGGGTGTGTTCCTCCATTTTAGTGGTGGGAGGTGATTGATGACTCATGGACAAGCTGTTGCTGCTGCAGGACTGTTTGGTTTCCCAGTAGGTTCGGTGACCCCAGTGGTGGGATTTTCAGGAGCCCTTTTCTTTAAAGGGGAACTCCGTCCCCAGACATCTTATCCAAACAATAAGGGATAAGATGTCTGATCGCGGGGGTCCCACCGCTGGGGACTCACGCGATCTCAGCTGCGCCCCAGACTGCACCCCAGACATCCGGTGCACGGAGTGAGCTTTGCTCCATGCTGAATGACTGGCGATGTGGGGAATAGACTCGTGATGTAATGGCCATGCCTCCTCAATGCAAGTCTATGGGAGGGGGCATGATGACCGTCACACCCCCTCCCATAGACTTGCATTGAGGGGGTGTGGCCATGACAGAAGGAGTGGGGCGTGGCCATGACATCAAAGGCCTCCGGCGCTATACCCGACACTCTAAATGTATGACGGGTTCAGCAGGGTGATATGGGGACCCCCACAATCAGACATTTTATCCCCTATACTTTGTATAGGGGATAAGATGTCTAGGGGCGCAGTACCCCTTTAATACATATTCCAAAATGTTTAAACAACCGTATTACAGAAGGTCTTTAATTTTCATCAGTAACAACAGATAAAAACTATTTGGATCTGACATTGTGGCCATTTAAAAAAATATAAACTACAGAACCATCTGGATCTCCCAATGCTGCTGAAATAAAAGCATCCACAAAAATAATCGGGAATATAGGAATGGAATGGACACCGGGAGGAATGGACACCGGGAGAACCGGACACCGAGAGGACCGGACCCCGAGAGGACCGGGCACCGGGAGGAATGGACACCGGGAGGACCGGACACCGGGAGGACCGGACACAGAGAGGACCGGACACAGAGAGGACCGGACACAGAGAGGAAGGGACACAGAGAGGACCGGACACAGAGAGGACCGGACACAGAGAGAAAGGGACACAGAGAGGAAGGGACACAGAGAGGAAGGGACACAGAGAGGAAGGGACACAGAGAGGACCTGACACAGAGAGGACCGGACACAGAGAGGACCGGACACAGAGAGGAAGGGACACAGAGAGGAAGGGACACAGAGAGGACCGGACACAGAGAGGACCGGACACAGAGAGGACCGGACACAGAGAGGAAGGGACACAGAGAGGAAGGGACACAGAGAGGACCGGACACAGAGAGGACCGGACACAGAGAGGACCGGACACAGAGAGGACCGGACACAGAGAGGAAGGGACACAGAGAGGACCGGACACAGAGAGGACCGGACACAGAGAGGACCGGACACAGAGAGGACCGGACACAGAGAGGAAGGGACACAGAGAGGAAGGGACACAGAGAGGAAGGGACACAGAGAGGACCGGACACAGAGAGGACCGGACACAGAGAGGATCGGACACAGAGAGGAAGGGACACAGAGAGGACCGGACACAGAGAGGAAGGGACACAGAGAGGAAGGGACACAGAGAGGAAGGGACACAGAGAGGACCGAACACAGAGAGGACCGGACACAGAGAGGACGGGACACAGAGAGGACCGGACACAGAGAGGACCGGATACCATGAGGAATGTTTTTAGGGCTAGATGTCATGAAAAAATGTCTCAACTCCTCTGACAGGTTGTGATAAATCTCCCCCTATGTGTTTTTTCTCTGCTACCTGTAAGTGAGCGCAACGTGCCAGCAAAATCTCTCTCATAGTTTGTTATAATGTAAAAGTCTGGAGTATAGATGGGTCTCTGTATCACCGACCACTGTGACAAACCCTCAGCTGTGACGTGTTGTGCAGATCAGCGAAGGACACACGGGAGATCAGCGATCATCAGATTTTATTGGTATCAGTATTGGCAGGATTGTTCACTGGGGCGGTGTGAGCGCAGTGTGCGTTGTGTGCTCACTCCTGGCTGTAGTGGCGATCCTCAGACACCGGGGCGGCCATTACTCCTGGATGTAGCGGCTAGCCTCAGACACCGGCCAGCCATTACTCCTGGATGTAGCGGCGAGTCTCAGATACCGGGCGGCCATTACTCCTGGCTGTAATGGCTAGCCTCAGACACCGGGCGGCCATTACTCAGCTCAATCGTCTTCAACACAACAACTTTCTTTGGCTTGGGGGAAGATTTCCCATCAAAGTGGAGGAGACCGGCTGAAATAAGATGAAGAGAGGCTTAGATACGCTGGCTCCGCAAACAGTATCACACAGGATGGGCTTGGATACATGAATCAGCCATTGTCACCTGTTGGTATACACAATATGCTGTGATCTGAGATGTGGTACACCAGGGGCTGTGATCTGAGATGTCATACACAGGGGGCTGTGATCTGAGATGTCATACACCAGGGGCTGTGATCCGAGATGAGATACACGAGGGGCTGTGTCATACACCAGGGGCTGTGATCTGAGATGTGATACACGATGGGCTGTGATCTGAGATGTGATACACGATGGGCTGTAATCTGAGATGTGATACACGACGGGCTGTGATCTGAGATGTCATACACCAGGGGCTGTGATCTGAGATGTGATACACAATGGGCTGTGATCATAGATGTCATACACCAGGGGCTGTGATCTGAGATGTCATACACAAGGGGCTGTGATCTGAGATGTGATACACCAGGGGCTGTGATCTGAGATGTCATACACGATGGGCTGTGATCTGAGATGTGATACACGATGGGCTGTAATCTGAGATGTGCGATGGGCTGTGATCTGAGATGTCATACACCTGGGGCTGTGATCTGAGATGTCATACACCAGGGGCCGTGATCCGAGATGTCATACACCAGGGGCTGTGATCTGAGATGTCATACATGATGGGCTGTGATCTGAGATGTGATACACGATGGGCTGTAATCTGAGATGTGATACACGATGGGCTGTGATCTGAGATGTCATATACCAGGGGCTGTGATCTGAGATGTCATACACCAGGGGCTGTGATCTGAGATGTCATACACCAGGGGCTGTGATCTGAGATGTCATACACCAGGGGCTGTGATCTGGGATGTGATACACCAGGGGCTGTGATCTGAGATGTGATACAAAATGGGCTGTGATCTTAGATGTCATACACCAGGGGCTGTGATCTGAGATGTCATACACCAGGGGCTGTGATCTGAGATGTCATACACGATGGGCTGTGATCTGAGATGTCATACACCAGGGGCTGTGAATTGAGATGTCATACACGATGGGCTGTGATCTGAGGTGTGATACACCAGGGGCTGTGATCTGAGATGTGATACACGATGGGCAGTGATCTGAGATGTCATACACCAGGGGCTGTGATCTGAGATGTGATACACGATGGGCTGTTATCTGAGATGTGATACACGATGGCCTGTGATCTGAGATGTCATACACCAGGGGCTGTGATCTGAGATGTGATACACCAGGAGCTGTGATCTGAGATGTCATACACCAGGGGCTGTGATCTGAGATGTGATACACCAGGGGCTGTGATCTGAGATGTGATACACCAGGGGCTGTGATCTGAGATGTGATACACCAGGGGTACACGAGGGGCTGTGATCTGAGGTGTGATACACCAGGGGCTGTGATCTGAGATGTGATACACGATGGGCTGTGATCTGAGATGTCATACACCGGGGGCTGTGATCTGAGATGTGATACACGATGGGCTGTTATCTGAGATGTGATACACGATGGCCTGTGATCTGAGATGTCATACACCAGGGGCTGTGATCTGAGATGTGATACACCAGGAGCTGTGATCTGAGATGTCATACACCAGGGGCTGTGATCTGAGATGTGATACACCAGGGGCTGTGATCTGAGATGTGATACACCAGGGGTACACGATGGGCTGTGCTCTGAGATGTGATACACGATGGGCTGTGATCTGAGATGTCATACACCAGGGGCTGTGATCTGAGATGTGATACACGATGGGCTGTGATCTGAGATGTGATACACGATGGGCTGTGATCTGAGATGTGATACACGATGGGCTGTTATCTGAGATGTTATACACTAGGGGCTGTGATCTGAGATGTGATTCACGATGGCCTGTGATCTGAGATGCCATACACCAGGGGCTGTGATCTGAGATGTGATACACCAGGGGCTGTGATCTGAGATGTCATACACCAGGGGCTGTGATCTGAGATGTGATACACCAGGATCTGTGATCTGAGATATCATACACCAGGAGCTGTGATCTGAGATGTGATACACCAGGGGCTGTGATCTGAGATGTGATACACCAGGCGCTGTGGTCTGAGATGTGATACACCAGGGGTACACGATGGGCTGTGATCTGAGATGTCATACACCAGGGGCTGTGATCTGAGATGTCATACACGATGGGCTGTGATCTGAGATGTGATACACGATGGGCTGTGATCTGAGATGTGATACACGATGGGCTGTGATCTGAGATGTGATACACGATGGGCTGTGATCTGAGATGTCATACACGATGGGCTGTGATCTGAGATGTCATACACGATGGGCTGTGATCTGAGATGTCATACACGATGGGCTGTGATCTGAGATGTCATACACGATGGGCTGTGATCTGAGATGTCATACACGATGGGCTGTGATCTGAGATGTCATACACCAGGGGCTGTAATCTGAGATGTCATATACCAGGGGCTGTGATCTGAGATGTCATACACCAGGGGCTGTGATCCGAGATGTCATACACCAGGAGCTGTGATCTGAGATGTGATACACCAGGGGCTGTGATCTGAGATGTGATACACGATGGGCTGTGATCTGAGATGTGATACACCAGGAGCTGTGATCTGAGATGTGATACACCAGGGGCTGTGATCTGAGATGTGATACACCAGGCGCTGTGGTCTGAGATGTGATACACCAGGGGTACACGATGGGCTGTGATCTGAGATGTCATACACCAGGGGCTGTGATCTGAGAGGTCATACACGATGGGCTGTGATCTGAGATGTGATACAGGATGGGCTGTGATCTGAGATGTGATACACAATGGGCAGTGATCTGAGATGTGATACACGATGGGCTGTGATCTGAGATGTGATACACGATGGGCTGTGATCTGAGATGTCATACACGATGGGCTGTGATCTGAGATGTCATACACGATGGGCTGTGATCTGAGATGTCATACACGATGGGCTGTGATCTGAGATGTCATACACGATGGGCTGTGATCTGAGATGTCATACACCAGGGGCTGTGATCTGAGATGTCATATACCAGGGACTGTGATCTGAGATGTCATACACCAGGGGCTGTGATCCGAGATGTCATACACCAGGAGCTGTGATCTGAGATGTGATACACCAGGGGCTGTGATCTGAGATGTGATACACGATGGGCTGTGATCTGAGATGTGATACACCAGGAACTGTGATCTGAGATGTGATACACGATGGGCTGTGATCTGAGATGTGATACACGATGGGCTGTGATCTGAGATGTGATACACCAGGAGCTGTGATCTGAGATTTGATACACCAGGGGCTGTGATCTGAGATGTGATACGCGATGGGCTGTGATCTGAGACGTGATACACCAGGAGCTGTGATCTGAGATGTGATACACCAGGGGCTGTGATCTGAGATGTGATACACCAGGGGCTGTGATCTGAGATGTGATACACCAGGGGCTGTGATCTGAGATGTGATACACGATGGGCTGTGATCTGAGATATGATACACCATGGGCTGTGATCTGAGATGTGATACACGATGGCCTGTGATCTGAGATGTGATACACGATGGGCTGTGATCTGAGATGTGATACACGATGGGCTGTGATCTGAGATGTGATACACCAGGGGCTGTGATCTGAGATGTGATACACGATGGGCTGTGATCTGAGATGTGATACACGATGGGCTGTGATCTGAGATGTGATACACCAGGGGCTGTGATCTGAGATGTGATACACGATGGGCTGTGATCTGAGATGTGATACACGATGGGCTGTGATCTGAGATGTGATACACCAGGAGCTGTGATCTGAGATGTGATACACGATGGGCTGTGATCTGAGATGTGATACACCAGGGGCTGTGATCTGAGATGTCATACACGATGGGCTGTGATCTGAGATGTGATACACGATGGGCTGTGATCTGAGATGTGATACACCAGGAGCTGTGATCTGAGATGTGATACACCAGGGGCTGTGATCTGAGATGTCATACACGATGGGCTGTGATCTGAGATGTCATACACCAGGGGCTGTGATCTGAGATGTCATATACCAGGGGCTGTGATCTGAGATGTCATACACCAGGGGCTGTGATCCGAGATGTCATACACCAGGAGCTGTGATCTGAGATGTGATACACCAGGGGCTGTGATCTGAGATGTGATACACGATGGGCTGTGAGCTGAGATGTGATACACCAGGAACTGTGATCTGAGATGTGATACACGATGGGCTGTGATCTGAGATGTGATACACGATGGGCTGTGATCTGAGATGTGATACACCAGGAGCTGTGATCTGAGATTTGATACACCAGGGGCTGTGATCTGAGATGTGATACGCGATGGGCTGTGATCTGAGACGTGATACACCAGGAGCTGTGATCTGAGATGTGATACACCAGGGGCTGTGATCTGAGATGTGATACACCAGGGGCTGTGATCTGAGATGTGATACACCAGGGGCTGTGATCTGAGATGTGATACACGATGGGCTGTGATCTGAGATATGATACACGATGGGCTGTGATCTGAGATATGATACACCATGGCCTGTGATCTGAGATGTGATACACGATGGGCTGTGATCTGAGATGTGATACACGATGGGCTGTGATCTGAGATGTGATACACGATGGGCTGTGATCTGAGATGTGATACACCAGGGGCTGTGATCTGAGATGTGATACACGATGGGCTGTGATCTGAGATGTGATACACGATGGGCTGTGATCTGAGATGTGATACACCAGGGGCTGTGATCTGAGATGTGATACACGATGGGCTGTGATCTGAGATGTGATACACGATGGGCTGTGATCTGAGATGTGATACACCAGGAGCTGTGATCTGAGATGTGATACACGATGGGCTGTGATCTGAGATGTGATACACCAGGGGCTGTGATCTGAGATGTCATACACGATGGGCTGTGATCTGAGATGTGATACACGATGGGCTGTGATCTGAGATGTGATACACCAGGGGCTGTGATCTGAGATGTGATACACCAGGAGCTGTGATCTGAGATGTCATACACGATGGGCTGTGATCTGAGATGTGATACACCAGGGGCTGTGATCTGAGATGTGATACACCAGGGGCTGTGATCTGAGATGTGATACACCAGGGGCTCTGATCTGAGATGTGATACACCAAGTAATAATACGGGCTGGGAACTCGGGAGTTAATCACGCACCCATCTTATCCGTGGGGATCAGCTTGGAATTGATCGGATGATTGTTCAATCTAAAAAGAAAGGACAAAGAAGAATCATGTGACCGTGAGGAGACACAGACACTGGACATGATGAAACAGTAGAATAGTGAGTGCAGCTCTGGACATGATGAAACAGTAGAATAGTGAGTGCAGCTCTGGGCATGATGAAACAGCAGAATAGTGAGTGCAGCTCTGGAGGATAAGACATGATGTAACAGCAGAATAGTGAGTGCAGCTCTGGAGGATAAGACATGATGTGACAGCAGAATAGTGAGTGCAGCTCCGGACATGATGAAACAGTAGAATAGTGAGTGCAGCTCTGGACATGATGAAACAGTAGAATAGTGAGTGCAGCTCTGGAGGAGGACATGATGTAACAGCAGAATAGTGAATTCAGCTCTGGAGGATAAGACATGATGTAACAGCAGAATAGTGAGTGCAGCTCTGGAGGATGACATGATGTGACAGCAGAATAGTGAGTGCAGCTGTGAAAGATAAGACATGTGATCCACCTGGTCTCCTCCCCCTCCAGCAGTTTCCGGTACGTTGCGATCTCGATGTCCAGCGCTAGCTTGGTGTTCATCAGATCCTGGTATTCACGCACTTTCCCAGCCATGTCCTGCTTTGCCCTCCGCAGGGCGTCCTCCAGCTCATGGGCGTGCACCTTGGCGTTCTGGATGGCGCGCTCCCCGCTCTCCTCTGTGTGCGCGATACTGTGCTCCAGGTTTGTCCTCTGAAAGGAATGAACTCAATAAACCCTAGAGTCATGACATCACCACACAACACCACAGAGTGATGACATCACCACACAACACCATAGAGTGATGACATCACCACACAACACCACAGAGTGATGACATCACCACACAACACCATAGAGTGATGACATCACCACACAACACCACAGAGTGATGACATCACCACACAACACCACAGAGTGATGACATCACCACACAACATCACAGAGTGATGACATCACCACACAACACCATAGAGTGATGACATCACCACACAACACCACAGAGTGATGACATCACCACACAACACCACAGAGTGATGACATCACCACACAACACCATAGAGTGATGACATCACCACACAACACCACAGAGTGATGACATCACCACACAACACCATAGAGTGATGACATCACCACACAACACCACAGAGTGATGACATCACCACACAACACCACAGAGTGATGACATCACCACACAACACCATAGAGTGATGACATCACCACACAACACCACAGAGTGATGACATCACCACACAACACCATAGAGTGATGACATCACCACACAACACCATAGAGTGATGACATCACCACACAACACCACAGAGTGATGACATCACCACACAACACCACAGAGTGATGACATCACCACACAACACTATAGAGTGATGACATCACCACACAACACCATAGAGTGATGACATCACCACACAACACCACAGAGTGATGACATCACCACACAACACCACAGAGTGATGACATCACCACACAACACCATAGAGTGATGACATCACCACACAACACCACAGAGTGATGACATCACCACACAACACCATAGAGTGATGACATCACCACACAACACCACAGAGTGATGACATCACCACACAACACTATAGAGTGATGACATCACCACACAACACCACAGAGTGATGACATCACCACACAACACCATAGAGTGATGACATCACCACACAACACCATAGAGTGATGACATCACCACACAACACCATAGAGTGATGACATAACCACACAACACCACAGAGTGATGACATCCAAGTCTCTATGGTTGGCCCCATCATTAGGGTCTGTTTGGCATTGTGGGGTGAGCTCTATGGTTGGCCCTGTCATAAGTGTCTGTCGCCATTGCTGGCACTGCTGGGGTGGGACAGTATGTCAGTCGGTGTCCCCTAGGGGCGGGTCAGTGGGCAGAGAGAGCAGGGTGTCTGCATCCCCCAGAGGTGGGTCAGTGGGTGGAGAGAGCAGGGTGTCTGTGTACCCCAGGGGCGGGTCTGTGGGTGAAGAGAGCAGGGTGTCTGTGTCCCCCAGGGGCGGGTCTGTGGGTGGAGAGAGCAGGGTGTCTGTGTCCCCCAGGGGCGGGTCTGTGGGTGGAGAGAGCAGTGTGTCTGCATCCCCCAGAGGTAGGTCAGTGGGTGGAGAGAGCAGGGTGTCTGTGTACCCCAGGGGCGGGTCTGTGGGTGGAGAGAGCAGGGTGTCTGTGTCCCCCAGGGGCGGGTCTGTGGGTGGAGCGAGCAGGGTGTCTGTGTCCCCCAGGGGCGGGTCTGTGGGTGGAGCGAGCAGGGTGTCTGTGTCCCCCAGGGGCGGGTCTGTGGGTGGAGAGAGCAGGGTGTCTGTGTACCCCAGGGGCGGGTCTGTGGGTGGAGAGAGCAGGGTGTCTGTGTCCCCCAGGGGCGGGTCTGTGGGTGGAGAGAGCAGGGTGTCTGTGTCCCCCCAGGGGCGGGTCAGTGGGTGGAGAGAGCAGGGTTGAAATACAAAAAGTCCAGAGACACAGATTATACTTGTAGCGAGATCACAGCACAGCGAGTCCTGCACCAAGGTCATAACCTCTCTCCGTTTCCTTGTATCCGTGTACCTGGAGAGCATGGTTTTGGCTCGTCATGTGACATGGATCGGTGACGTTCCTCACATTACTTTGTATCCGTGTACCTGGACAGCGCGGTTTCGGCTCGTCATGTGACATGGATCGGTGACATTCCTCACATTACCTTGTATCCGTGTACCTGTACAGCGCAGTTTCAGCTCGTCATGTGACATGGATCGGTGACGTTCCTCACATTACTTTGTATAGCGTGTACCTGGACAGCGCGGTTTCGGCTCGTCATGTGACATGGATCGGTGACGTTCCTCACATTACTTTGTATAGCGTGTACCTGGACAGCGCGGTTTCTGCTCGTCATGTGACATGGATCTGTGACGTTCCTCACATTACCTTGTATCCGTGCACCTGTACAGCGCAGTTTCGGCTCGTCATGTGACATGGATCGGTGACACTCCTCACATTACTTTGTATCCGTGCACCTGGACAGCGCAGTTTCGGCTCGTCATGTGACATGGATCGGTGACGTTCCTCACATTACTTTGTATCCGTGTACCTGAACAGCGCAGTTTCGGCTCGTCATGTGACATGGATCGGGGACGTTCCTCACATTACCTTGTATAGCGTGTGTCACGATTCAGCAGGCAGGAGGTGGATCCTCTGTGTCAGAGAGGGATTGGCGTGGACCGTACCGGTGGACCGGTTCTAAGTTGCTACTGGTTTTCACCAGAGCCGGCCGCAAAGCGGGATGGTCTTGCAGCGGCGGTAGCAACCAGGTCGTATCCACTGGTAACGGCTCAACCTCTCTGACTGCTGAGATAAGCGCGGTAAAAAGGAGTAGACAAGAGCAGAGTCGGACGTAGCAGAAGGTCAGGGCAGGCAGCAAGGATCGTAGTCAGGGGCAACGGCAGGAGGTCTGGAACACAGGCTAGGAACACACAAGGAACGCTTTCACTGGCACAATGGCAACAAGATCCGGCGAGGGAGTGCAGGGGAAGTGAGGTATAAGTAGGGAAGTGCACAGGTGAAGGTACTGATTAAAACCCATGTGCCAATCAGTGGCGCACCGGCCCTTTAAATCGCAAAGACTCGGCGCGCGCGTGCCCTAGGGATCGGGGCCGCGTGCGCCGGGACAGCACAGACGGGGAACGAGTCTGGTAAGCGGGTCGGGATGCGCATCGCGAGCGGGCGCGTCCCGCATCGCGAATCGCATCCCGGCTGGGAACATTATCGCAGCGCACCCGGTCAGCAGGTCTGACCGGGGCGATGCGAATAGGAGAACGCTGTGAACGCTCCGGGGAGGAGCGGGGACCCGGAGCGCTCGGCGTAACAGTACCCCCCCCCCCCCCTTGGGTCTCCCCCTCTTTTTGGAACCTGAGAATTTGAGGATAAGGTTCTTGTCTAGGATGTTGTCCTCGGGTTCCCATGACCTCTCCTCTCTGCCGCAATTCTCCCAATCAACAAGAATTTTTTTTTTACCTCTGACCGTCTTGGATGCCAGAATTTCTTTCACCGAAAAGATGTCAGAGGACCCGGAATTGGAGCAACAACCTTGGGAGAGAAGCGGTTAAGGATGAGTGGTTTAAGGAGGGAGACATGGAAAGCATTGGGAATACGGAGAGAAGGAGGAAGAAGGAGTTTGTAAGAGACAGGGTTGAGTTGGCACTTGATTTTGAAAGGACCAAGATAACGTGGTCCCAGTTGATAACTGGGGACACGAAAGCGGACATACTTGACGGAGAGCCATACTTTGTCTCCGGGAGCAAAAACGGGAAGAATTCTTCTTTTTTTTTATCGGTTTCTTCATCCGGGATGAGGCCTGTAGGAGAGAATTTTGAGTCTCTTTCCAGATGGTGGAGAAGTCCCGAGTCACATCATCAACAGCGGGCAAACCAGAAGGCATGGGAGTGGGAAGGGGGGGAAGAGGATGACGGCCGTACACCACAAAAAATGGGGATTTAGCGGAAGACTCAGAGACTCTGAAATTGTACGAGAATTCGGCCCATGGTAGGAGATCGGCCCAGTCATCCTGGCGGGAGGAAACAAAATGTCGCAAATTGTCACCCAGAACCTGATTAATTCTTTCCACTTGCCCATTGGATTGGGGATGATAATAAGACGAAGTTTAATTTGATTTTGAGTTGATTACAGAGGGCCCTCCAGAATTTTGACACAAATTGAACGCCTTTATCCGAGACAATATGCGTAGGAAGCCCGTGAAGGCGAAAAATGTGTATAAAAAATTGTTTCGCCAACTGAGGCGCAGAATGAAGACCTGGAAGAGGGATAAAATGTGCCATCTTGGAGAATCGATCAACGACCACCCAAATAACTGTGTTGCCATGGCATAAAGGTAAGTCTGTAATAAAGTCCATACCAATCTGAGACCATGGTCGCTCAGGAACAGGCAGAGGATGGAGGAGACCAGCAGGCTTCTGGCGAGGGGTCTTGTCCCGGGCACAGACAGTACAGGCCCCCACGAAATCAACAACATCAGCTTCCAGGGTAGGCCACCAATAAAATTGAGAGATGAGCTGGATGGATTTTTTGATGCCAGCATGGCCTGCGAGGTGTGAGGAGTGTCCCCACTTGAGAATCCTGAGGCGCTGGCGTGGAGAAACGAAGGTCTTCCCTGGAGGAGTTTGTCTGATGGAAGCTGGAGAAGTGGAGATCAGACAGTCCGGAGGAATGATGTGTTGCGGAGAGGCTTCCACTTCAGAGGCATCCGATGAGCGAGAGAGGGCGTCAGCCCTAATGTTCTTGTCAGCAGGGCGAAAATGAATTTCAAAGTTAAAACGGGCAAAGAACAACGACCACCTAGCCTGGCGAGGGTTCAGTCGTTGGGCAGACTGGAGATAAGAGAGATTCTTGTGATCAGTGTATATAATAACTGGATCTTTGGATCCCTCCAGCAGGTGCCTCCATTCTTCAAGCGCCAATTTTATGGCCAGTAGTTCTCGATCACCAATGGAGTAGTTTTTCTCCGCCGGAGAGAAGGTCCTAGAAAAGAAACCACAAGTAACAGCATGTCCGGAAGAATTTTTCTGTAGGAGTACAGCTCCAGCTCCGACCGAGGAGGCGTCTTCCTCCAGTGAGAAGGGCTTAGATGGGTCAGGTCTGGAGAGTACGAGGAGGCCAGGACTTAGGGTTGGCGTTTTTCTTGGTTAGGGCCACGATAGGGGCCACAATAGTGGAAAAATGCGGGATAAATTGTCTGTAATAATTGGCAAACCCCAAGAAACGTTGGATAGCACGGAGTCCGGAGGGGCGTGGCCAATCCAATACGGCTGATAGTTTGTATGGGTCCATTTGGAGTCCCTGGCCAGAGACTAAGTATCCTAGGAAGGGAAGAGATTGACATTCAAAGAGACATTTTTCCATTTTGGCATATAATTGATTGTCCCGAAGTCTCTGAAGAACCATGCGGACATGCTGGCGGTGTTCTTCTAGGTTAGCAGAAAAAATTTAAATATCGTCCAGGTAGACCACAACACAGGTATATAGAAGATCACGAAAAATTTCATTTACAAAGTCTTGGAAGACGGCAGGGGCGTTGCAAAGTCCAAAGGGCATAACCAGATATTCAAAGTGTCCATCTCTGGTGTTAAATGCAGTCTTCCATTCGTCCCCCTCCTGATGCGGATGAGATTATAAGCACCTCTTAAGTCCAGTTTGGTAAAGATGTTGGCTCCTCGTAGGCGGTCAAAGAGTTCCGAGATAAGAGGTAGGGGATAGCGTTTTTTTACAGTGATTTTATTAAGTCCGCGGTAATCAATGCAAGGACGTAAGGAGCCGTCTTTTTTGGAAACGAAGAAAAATCCAGCTCTGGCAGGGGAGGAAGACTTGCGGATAAACCACTTTTTTTAAATTCTCTTGGATGTACTCCGACATGGCTAGTGTTTCCGGAGAAGACAGAGGATAGATTCTGCCCCGGGGTGGAGTAGTACCAGGGAGGAGGTCAATAGGACAGTCATAAGGCCTGTGAGGAGGCAAAGTCTCTGCTTGTTTTTTGCAAAAAACATCAGCATAGTCCAGATAGGCCTTGGGGAGACCAGGTATCGGAGGAGCCACAGGGTCTTGACTGACAGTACTGGGAGCAGGCTTAAGACAGTCCTTGTGGCAAGAAGTACCCCAGTTCTTGATCTCACCGGTGGTCCAATCAAGGGTTGGGGAATGGCGTTGAAGCCACGGTAATCCAAGAAGAATTTCCGAAGTGCAGTTAGAGAGGACCAGAAATTCAATCTTTTCGTGATGGGGTCCAATGCACATTAAGAGGGGTTCCGTGCGGTAACGCACAGTACAGTCCAATCTTTCATTATTAACAGAGGCGATGTAGAGGGGTCTGGCGAGACTGGTCACCGGGATGTTGAACCTGTTGATGAAAGAGGCAAAAATAAAATTTCCTTCAGATCCGGAAGCCAAGAAGGCCATAGCAGAGAAGGAGAAGGTAGAAGAAGAAATCCGCACAGGCACAGTAAGGCGTGGAGAAGCAGAGTTCACATCAAGAGCTGTCTCAACTTTGTGCGGAGTCAGCGTGCGTCTTTCCTGACGTGGAGGTCGGATAGGACAATCCTTCAAGAAATGTTCGGTACTGGCACAGTACAGGCAAAGGTTCTCCATGCGGCGTTGTGTCCTCTCTTGAGGTGTCAAGCAAGACCGGTCAACTTGCATAGCCTCCACGGCGGGAGGCACAGGAACGGATTGCAGGGGACCAGAGGAGAGAGGAGCCGGGGAGAGAAACCGCCTCGTGCGAACAAAGTCCATATCCTGGCGGAGCTCCTGACGCCTTTCGGAAAAACGCATGTCAATGCGGGTGGCAAGATGAATAAGTTCATGCAGGTTAGCAGGGATTTCTCGTGCGGCCAGCACATCTTTGATGTTACTGGATAGGCCTTTTTTAAAGGTCGCACAGAGGGCCTCGTTATTCCAGGACAATTCGGAGGCGAGAGTACGGAATTGGATAATTGGATGGCGTACTCGCCAACAGAAGAATTACCCTGGACCAGGTTCAGCAGGGCAGTCTCGGCAGAAGAGGCTCGGGCTGGTTCCTCAAAGACACTTCGAATCTCCGTGAAGAAAGAGTGTACAGAGGCAGTGACAGGATCATTGTGGTCCCAGAGCGGTGTGGCCCATGACAGGGCTTTCCCAGACAGAAGGCTGACTACGAAAGCCACCTTTTGACCTTTCAGTTGGAAATTGGTCCGACATCATCTCCAAATGCAGGGAACATTGTGAAAGAAAACCACGGCAAAATTTTGAGTCCCCATCAAATTTGTCCGGCAATGATAAACGGAGGCTGGATGCGGCCACTCGCTGCGGAGGAGATGCAGGAGCTGGCGGAGGAGATGGTTGCTGAAGCTGTGGTAGAAGCTGCTGTAGCATCACGGTCAGTTGAGACAGCTGGTGGCCTTGTTGCGCTATCTGTTGCGACTGCTGGGCGACCACCGTGGTGAGGTCGGCGACAACTGGCAGCGGGACCTCAGCGGGATCCATGGCCGGATCTACTGTAACGATTCAGCAGGCTGGAGGTGGATCCTCTGTGCCAGAGAGGGATTGGCGTGGACCGTGTCGATGGACCGGTTCTAAGTTGCTACTGGTTTTCACCAGAGCCCGCCGCAAAGCGGGATGGTCTTGCAGCGGCGGTAGCAACCAGGTCGTATCCACCGGCAACGGCTCAACCTCTCTGACTGCTGAGATAGGCGCGGTACAAGGGAGTAGACAAGAGCAAGGTCGGACGTAGCAGAAGGTCACGGCAGGCAGCAAGGATCGTAGTCAGGGGCAACGGCAAGAGGTCTGGAACACAGGCTAGGAACACACAAGGGAACGCTTTCACTGGCACAATGGCAACAAGATCAGGCAAGGGAGTGCAGGGGGAAGTGAGGTATAAATAGGGAAGTGCACAGGTGAAGGTACTGATTAAAACCCATGCGCCAATCAGTGGCGCACCAGCCCTTTAAATCGCAAAGACCCGGCGCGCGCGCCCTAGGGAGCGGGGCCGCGCGCGCCGGGACAGCACAGACGGGGAACAAGTCTGGTAAGCGGGTCGAGATGCGCATCGCGAGCGGGCGCGTCCCGCATCGCGAATCGCATCCCGGCTGGGAACATTATCGCAGCGCACCCGGTCAGCAGGTCTGACCGGGGCGCTGCGAATAGGAGAACGCTGTGAGTGCTCCGGGGAGGAGCGGGGACCCGGAGAGCACGGCATAACAGCGTGTACCTGGACAGCACGGTTTCGGTTCGTCATGTGACATGAATCGGTGACGTTCCTCACATGACTTTGTATCCGTGTACCTGGACAGCGCGGTTTCGGCTCGTCATGTGACATGTATCGGTGACGTTCCTCACATTACTTTGTATCCGTGCACCTGGACAGCGTGGTTTCGGCTCGTCATGTGACATGGATCGGTGACGTTCCTCACATTACCTTGTATCCGTGTACCTGGACAGCGCGGTTTCGGCTCGTCATGTGACATGGATCGGTGACGTTCCTCACATTACCTTGTATCCGTGTACCTGGACAGCGCGGTTTCGGCTCGTCATGTGACATGGATCGGTGACGTTCCTCACATTACCTTGTATCCGTGTACCTGGACAGCACGGTTTTGGCTCGTCATGTGACATGGATCGGTGACGTTCCTCACATTACCTAGTATCCGTGTACCTGGACAGCGCGGTTTCTGCTCGTCATGTGACATGGATCGGTGACGTTCCTCACATTACCTTGTATAGCTTGTACCTGGACAGCGCGGTTTCTGCTCGTCATGTGACATGGATCGGTGACGTTCCTCACATTACTTTGTATAGCGTGCACCTGGACAGCGCGGTTTCGGTTCGTCATGTGACATGGATCGGTGACGTTCCTCACATTATCTTGTATCCGTGCACCTGGACAGCACGGTTTCGGTTCGTCATGTGACATGGATTGGTGACGTTCCTCACATTACCTTGTATAGTGTGCACCTGGACAGCGCGGTTTCTGCTCGTCATGTGACATGGATCGGTGACGTTCCTCACATTACCTTGTATCCGTGTACCTGGACAGCGCGGTTTCGGCTCGTCATGTGACATGGATTGGTGACGTTCCTCACATTACCTTTTATCCGTGTACCTGGACAGCGCGGTTTCGGTTCGTCATGTGACATGGATTGGTAACGTTCCTCACATTACCTTGTATCCGTGCACCTGGTCAGCGCGGTTTCGGCTTGTCATGTGACATGGATCGGTGACGTTCCTCACATTACTTTGTATAGCGTGCACCTGGACAGCGCGGTTTCGGCTCGTCATGTGACATGGATCGGTGACGTTCCTCACATTACCTTGTATCCGTGTACCTGGACAGAGCGGTTTCGGCTCGTCATGTGACATGGATCGGTGACATTCCTCACATTACCTTGTATCTGTGTACCTGGACAGTGCGGTTTCGGCTCGTCATGTGACATGGATCGGTGACGTTCCTCACATTACCTTGTATCCGTGTACCTGGACAGAGCGGTTTCGGCTCGTCATGTGACATGGATCGGTGACGTTCCTCACATTACCTTGTATCCGTGTACCTGGACAGCGCGGTTTCGGCTCGTCATGTGACATGGATCGGTGACGTTCCTCACATTACCTTGTATCCGTGTACCTGGAAAGCGCGATTTCTGCTCGTCATGTGACATGGATCGGTGACGTTCCTCACATTACCTTGTATCCGTGCACCTGGACAGCGCGGTTTCTGCTCGTCATGTGACATGGATCGTGACGTTCCTCACATTACCTTTTATCCGTGTACCTGGACAGCGCGGTTTCGGCTCGTCATGTGACATGGATCGGTGACGTTCCTCACATTACCTTGTATCCGTGTACCTGGACAGCGCGGTTTCGGCTTGTCATGTGACATGGATCAGTGACGTTCCTCACATTACCTTTTATCCGTGTACCTGGACAGCGCGGTTTCGGCTCGTCATGTGACATGGATCGGTGACGTTCCTCACATTACCTTGTATCCGTGTACCTGGACAGAGCGGTTTCGGCTCGTCATGTGACATGGATCGGTGACGTTCCTCACATTACCTTTTATCCGTGTACCTGGACAGCGCGGTTTCGGCTTGTCATGTGACATGGATCAGTGACGTTCCTCACATTACCTTTTATCCGTGTACCTGGACAGCGCGGTTTCGGCTTGTCATGTGACATGGATCGGTGACGTTCCTCACATTACCTTGTATCCGTGTACCTGGACAGCGCGGTTTCGGCTCGTCATGTGACATGGATCGGTGACGTTCCTCACATTACCTTGTATCCGTGTACCTGGACATCGCGGTTTCGGCTCGTCATGTGACATGGATCGGTGACACTCCTCACATTACTTTGTATAGCGTGTACCTGGACAGCGCGGTTTCTGCTCGTCATGTGACATGGATCGGTGACGTTCCTCACATTACCTTGTATCCGTGTACCTGGACATCGCGGTTTCGGCTCGTCATGTGACATGGATCGGTGACGTTCCTCACATTACCTTGTATCCGTGTACCTGGACAGCGCGGTTTCGGCTCGTCATGTGACATGGATCGGTGACGTTCCTCACATTACCTTGTATAGCGTGTACCTGGACAGCGCGGTTTCGGCTCGTCATGTTACATGGATCGGTGACGTTCCTCACATTACCTTGTATCCGTGTACCTGGACAGCGCGGTTTCGGCTCGTCATGTGACATGGATCGGTGACGTTCCTCACATTACCTTGTATCCGTGTACCTGGACATTGCGGTTTCGGCTCGTCATGTGACATGGATCGGTGACGTTCCTCACATTACCTTGTATCTGGACAGCGCGGTTTCTGCTCGTCATGTGACATGGATCGGTGACGTTCCTCACATTACCTTGTATCCGTGTACCTGGACAGGGCGGTTTCTGCTCGTCATGTGACATGGATCGGTGACGTTCCTCACATTACTTTGTATAGCGTGCACCTGGACAGCGCGGTTTCTGCTCGTCATGTGACATGGATCGGTGACGTTCCTCACATTACCTTGTATCCGTGTACCTGGACAGCGCGGTTTCGGCTCGTCATGTGACATGGATCGGTGACGTTCCTCACATTACTTTGTATAGCGTGCACCTGGACAGCGCGGTTTCTGCTCGTCATGTGACATGGATCGGTGACGTTCCTCACATTACCTTGTATCCGTGTACCTGAACAGCGCGGTTTCTGCTCGTCATGTGACATGGATCGGTGACGTTCCTCCCATTACCTTGTATCCGTGTACCTGGACAGCGCGGTTTCTGCTCGTCATGTGACATGGATCGGTGACGTTCCTCACATTACTTTATATAGCGTGCACCTGGACAGCGCGGTTTCGGCTCGTCATGTGACATGGATCAGTGACGTTCCTCACATTACTTTGTATAGCGTGCACCTGGACAGCGCGGTTTCGGCTCGTCATGTGACATGGATCGGTGACGTTCCTCACATTACTTTGTATAGCGTGCACCTGGACAGCGCGGTTTCGGCTCGTCATGTGACATGGATCGGTGACGTTCCTCACATTACCTTTTATCCGTGTACCTGGACAGCGCGGTTTCGGCTTGTCATGTGACATGGATCAGTGACGTTCCTCACATTACCTTTTATCCGTGTACCTGGACAGCGCGGTTTCGGCTTGTCATGTGACATGGATCGGTGACGTTCCTCACATTACCTTGTATCCGTGTACCTGGACAGCGCGGTTTCGGCTCGTCATGTGACATGGATCGGTGACGTTCCTCACATTACCTTGTATCCGTGTACCTGGACAGCGCGGTTTCGGCTCGTCATGTGACATGGATCGGTGACGTTCCTAACATTACCTTGTATCCATGTACCTGGACAGCGCGGTTTCTGCTCGTCATGTGACATGGATCGGTGACGTTCCTCACATTACCTTGTATCCGTGTACCTGGACATCGCGGTTTCGGCTCGTCATGTGACATGAATCGGTGACGTTCCTCACATTACCTTGTATCCGTGTACCTGGACAGCGCGGTTTCGGCTCGTCATGTGACATGGATCGGTGACACTCCTCACATTACTTTGTATAGCGTGTACCTGGACAGCGCGGTTTCTGCTCGTCATGTGACATGGATCGGTGACGTTCCTCACATTACCTTGTATCCGTGTACCTGGACATCGCGGTTTCGGCTCGTCATGTGACATGGATCGGTGACGTTCCTCACATTACCTTGTATCCGTGTACCTGGACAGCGCGGTTTCGGCTCGTCATGTGACATGGATCGGTGACGTTCCTCACATTACCTTGTATAGCGTGTACCTGGACAGCGCGGTTTCGGCTCGTCATGTTACATGGATCGGTGACGTTCCTCACATTACCTTGTATCCGTGTACCTGGACAGCGCGGTTTCGGCTCGTCATGTGACATGGATCGGTGACGTTCCTCACATTACCTTGTATCCGTGTACCTGGACATTGCGGTTTCGGCTCGTCATGTGACATGGATCGGTGACGTTCCTCACATTACCTTGTATCTGGACAGCGCGGTTTCTGCTCGTCATGTGACATGGATCGGTGACGTTCCTCACATTACCTTGTATCCGTGTACCTGGACAGGGCGGTTTCTGCTCGTCATGTGACATGGATCGGTGACGTTCCTCACATTACTTTGTATAGCGTGCACCTGGACAGCGCGGTTTCTGCTCGTCATGTGACATGGATCGGTGACGTTCCTCACATTACTTTGTATAGCGTGCACCTGGACAGCGCGGTTTCTGCTCGTCATGTGACATGGATCGGTGACGTTCCTCACATTACCTTGTATCCGTGTACCTGGACAGCGCGGTTTCGGCTCGTCATGTGACATGGATCGGTGACGTTCCTCACATTACTTTGTATAGCGTGCACCTGGACAGCGCGGTTTCTGCTCGTCATGTGACATGGATCGGTGACGTTCCTCACATTACCTTGTATCCGTGTACCTGAACAGCGCGGTTTCTGCTCGTCATGTGACATGGATCGGTGACGTTCCTCCCATTACCTTGTATCCGTGTACCTGGACAGCGCGGTTTCTGCTCGTCATGTGACATGGATCGGTGACGTTCCTCACATTACTTTATATAGCGTGCACCTGGACAGCGCGGTTTCGGCTCGTCATGTGACATGGATCAGTGACGTTCCTCACATTACTTTGTATAGCGTGCACCTGGACAGCGCGGTTTCGGCTCGTCATGTGACATGGATCGGTGACGTTCCTCACATTACTTTGTATAGCGTGCACCTGGACAGCGCGGTTTCGGCTCGTCATGTGACATGGATCGGTGACGTTCCTCACATTACCTTGTATCTGGACAGCGCGGTTTCGGCTCGTCATGTGACATGGATCGGTGACGTTCCTCACATTACCTTGTATCCGTGTACCTGGACAGCGCGGTTTCGGCTCGTCATGTGACATGGATCGGTGACGTTCCTCACATTACCTTGTATCCGTGTACCTGGACAGCGCGGTTTCGGCTCGTCATGTGACATGGATCGGTGACGTTCCTCACATTACCTTGTATCCGTGTACCTGGACAGCGCGGTTTCGGCTCGTCATGTGACATGGATCGGTGACGTTCCTCACATTACCTTGTATCCGTGTACCTGGACAGCGCGGTTTCTGCTCGTCATGTGACATGGATCGGTGACGTTCCTCACATTACCTTGTATCCGTGTACCTGGTCAGCGCGGTTTCGGCTCGTCATGTGACATGGATCGGTGACATTCCTCACATTACCTTGTATCCGTGCACCTGGACAGCGCGGTTTCTGCTCGTCATGTGACATGGATCGGTGACGTTCCTCACATTACCTTGTATCCGTGTACCTGGACAGCGCGGTTTCGGCTCGTCATGTGACATGAATCGGTGACGTTCCTCACATTACCTTGTATCCGTGTACCGGGACAGCGCGGTTTCTGCTTGTCATGTGACATGGATCGGTGACGTTCCTCACATTACCTTGTATCCGTGCACCTGGACAGCGCGGTTTCTGCTTGTCATGTGACATGGATCGGTGACGTTCCTCACATTACCTTGTATCCGTGCACCTGGACAGCGCGGTTTCGGCTCGTCATGTGACATGGATCGGTGACGTTCCTCACATTACCTTGTATCCGTGTACCTGGACAGCGCGGTTTCGGCTTGTCATGTGACATGGATTGGTGACGTTCCTCACATTACCTTGTATCCGTGTACCTGGACAGCGCGGTTTCGGCTTGTCATGTGACATGGATCGGTGACGTTCCTCACATTACCTTGTATCTGGACAGCGCGGTTTCGGCTTGTCATGTGACATGGATCGGTGACGTTCCTCACATTACCTTGTATCCGTGTACCTGGACAGCGCGGTTTCGGCTCGTCATGTGACATGGATCGGTGACGTTCCTCACATTACCTTGTATCCGTGTACCTGGACAGCGCGGTTTCGGCTCGTCATGTGACATGGATCGGTGACGTTCCTCACATTACCTTGTATCCGTGTACCTGGACAGCGCGGTTTCGGCTCGTCATGTGACATGGATCGGTGACGTTCCTCACATTACCTTGTATCCGTGAACCTGGACAGCGTGGTTTCGGCTCGTCATGTGACATGGATCGGTGACGTTCCTCACATTACCTTGTATCCGTGTACCTGGACAGCGCGGTTTCTGCTCGTCATGTGACATGGATCGGTGACGTTCCTCACATTACCTTGTATCTATGTACCTGGTCAGCGCGGTTTCGGCTCGTCATGTGACATGGATTGGTGACATTCCTCACATTACCTTGTATCCGTGCACCTGGACAGCGCGGTTTCGGCTCGTCATGTGACATGGATCGGTGACGTTCCTCACATTACCTTGTATCCGTGTACCTGGACAGCGCGGTTTCGGCTCGTCATGTGACATGAATCGGTGACGTTCCTCACATTACCTTGTATCCGTGTACCTGGACAGCGCGGTTTCTGCTTGTCATGTGACATGGATCGGTGACGTTCCTCACATTACCTTGTATCCGTGCACCTGGACAGCGCGGTTTCTGCTTGTCATGTGACATGGATCGGTGACGTTCCTCACATTACCTTGTATCTGGACAGCGCGGTTTCGGCTCGTCATGTGACATGGATCGGTGACGTTCCTCACATTACCTTGTATCCGTGTACCTGGACAGCGCGGTTTCGGCTTGTCATGTGACATGGATCGGTGACGTTCCTCACATTACCTTGTATCCGTGTACCTGGACAGCGCGGTTTCGGCTTGTCATGTGACATGGATCGGTGACGTTCCTCACATTACCTTGTACCTGGACAGCGCGGTTTCGGCTCGTCATGTGACATGGATCGGTGACGTTCCTCACATTACCTTGTATCCATGTACCTGGACAGCACGGTTTCTGCTCGTCATGTGACATGGATCGGTGACGTTCCTCACATTACGTTGTATCCGTGTACCTGGACAGCGCGGTTTCGGCTCGTCATGTGACATGGATCGGTGACGTTCCTCACATTACCTTGTATCCGTGTACCTGGACAGCGCGGTTTCGGCTCGTCATGTGACATGGATCGGTGACGTTCCTCACATTACCTTGTATCCGTGTACCTGGACAGCACGGTTTCTGCTCGTCATGTGACATGGATCGGTGACGTTCCTCACATTACCTTGTATCTGTGTACCTGGACAGCGCGGTTTCGGCTTGTCATGTGACATGGATCGGTGACGTTCCTCACATTACCTTGTATCCGTGTACCTGGACAGCGCGGTTTCGGCTCGTCATGTGACATGGATCGGTGACGTTCCTCACATTACCTTGTATCCGTGTACCTGGACAGTGCGGTTTCGGCTCGTCATGTGACATGGATCGGTGACGTTCCTCACATTACCTTGTATCCGTGTCCCTGGACAGCGCGGTTTCGGCTTGTCATGTGACATGGATCGGTGACGTTCCTCACATTACCTTGTATCCGTGTACCTGGACAGCGCGGTTTCGGCTTGTCATGTGACATGGATCGGTGACGTTCCTCACACACTCCGTTGTTTTCTGATCATTTCCTTTCTTTATGTTCCGTTTTTATAACTTCACATCATTTAGTGATAAAACTTCATAGAACAGAGTCCGAACTTAAACAGGTCACATGGACAAAGACCTGCTGTGCGCTACGTGTCAGGGCGAACCCTCTTAGTCATGTGCACAGGTAGGACAGGTCAGGTGATAGATATAGGGCGGAGCCATCTTACCATTAACTCTTTCAGCGCTAGAAATTCAAAACGCTCTATTATTTACAATACAAATATCACAACACATTACATAGTCTAGAGCGGTGTTTCCCAACCAGGGTGCCTCCAGCTGTTGCAAAACTGCAACTACCAGCATGCCCGGACAGCCCTTGTAGTTTTGCAACACCTGGAGGCACCCTGGTTGGGAAACACTGTCCTACATTGACCAAATACTTGAAAATACAAAGAATTCCAAGGAGGTTGAGTTACAAATTAGTTCCCAATTTATTGCCTGATGATCCGAAAATGGTTTGTGATGATCGCCATTCTCTATGCCTGACGCTCCTGACTTTGCAACATCTGCAACTAGCAATTGAACAAAATTAAGAAATTTAAGAAACTGAAACGCAATAAAAAATTGTGAAAACCGAATCTGAGTGTGAACAGATACATAGAGAATTACATTCGGAGATGGAAAAATTGACAATTGCTACAAAATAAAAAGAGAAAATCCAAAGGTGACATGAAAGACTATTTACATAATAGAGTGTACAAGCCAAGAGACCTAACAGAAAAAACGTGGCCAATCAAAGGGGCGATGAGACGTCTGCAGAAGAAGGGGCCGCTAGTCATAAAACTGCACCGCCAGGGAATACGGAACAGCGAACAAATACAGATCCCACAGAGTCAGAGAAAGAAGACGAGCGGGGAAAGAGAGGACGAGGGCGACCAGTCACACAGAAGATCTAATAATAAATACTAGAATAGTAATAGTAATAAATATATCAGATCAGAAGACCTAGTAATATTTACTGTAAAATAGTAATAATAATAATAATAATGATCGGTCACTAACAGAAGACCTAGTAATAATTACTGTAAAATAGTAATAATAATAATAATAATAATAGTAATAAATATATCAGATCAGAAGACCTAGTAATATTTACTGTAAAATAGTAATAATATAATAATAATGATAGTAATAAATATATCAAATCGGGCACTAACAGACATGGAGTCAAGTCTGTTAAATAAAGGACGAGGTTTTGTCCCATTGTATGGAAATTCTAAATTTGATCAGAAGACTTTTACCGTTTCTGTAGAAATATATGGATGATGATGTCTTTAGCTGAGAGTACTTTATCAGGACAGTCGCCCCCTTCCATAGACCTGCATTGAGGGGGCGTGGCCGTGATGTCATGAGGGGCATGGCGGACCACCGCAGCGCGAAAACAGTGCCCGGAACATTTAGTTCCGAATGCTGGCCAAGGGGAATACCCCTTAAAATACAACATCTCTCCAGATGAGCTTGATGCCCTCGATCTCCAATGACCCCTCCTTGGTGGTGAAGAGGGCGGATAAAGGAGGCGCCATTGTAGTGATGAACCAAGAGTATTATGTGAATGAAGCCGTAAGTCAAATATCTAACGAGAAGGTTTATTTGGGACTTAAAAGCAATTCCATTTGGTCGTTCAGAAAGAAAACTGATGCATATATAATGGAAAATATTAAAATAGGGACAATCTCTGAGAAATTGGGTAAAACATTGATTTCAGATAATCCAAGGGTTCCAGTTTTCTATACATTGCCTAAAATCCACAAGGATCAAGAGCGGCTCAGCTGATCGTGTCCGGGTCCGCTGATCGTGTCCGGGTTGGCTGATTATGTCCAGGTTGGTTGATAGTGTCCGGGTCAGCTGATGGTGTCCGGGTCGGCTGATGGTGTCTGGGTTGGCTGATCATGTCCAGGTCGGCTGATCGTGTCAGGGTTGGCTGATCATGTCCGGATCAGCTGATTAAGTCCAGGTTGGCTGATCATGTCCAGGTCAGCTGATCGTGTGCGGGTCGGCTGATCGTGTCTGGGTCGGCTGATCGTGTCTGGGTCGGCTGATTATGTCCAGGTTGGCTGATTATGTCCAGGTTGGCTGATCGTGTCCAGGTCGGGTGATTATGTCCCGGTTGGTTGATTGTGTTCAGGTCAGCTGATCGTATCTGGGTCAGCTGCTTATGTCCAGGTCGGCTGATTAGGTCCAGGTTGGCTGATCGTGTTTGGGTCAGCTGATCGTGTCCGGGTTGGCTGATTATGTCCCGGTTTGCTGATCGTGTCCAGTTTGGCTGATCGTGTCAGGGTCGGCTAATTATGTCCAGGTTGGCTGATCGTGTCAGGGTCGGCTGTTTATGTCCAGGTTGGCTGATCGTGTCCGGGTCGGCCGATTATGTCCAGGTCGGCTGATCGTGTCCGGGTCGGCTGATCGTGTCTGGGTCGGCTGATTATGTTCGGGTTGGCTGATCGTGTTTGGGTCAGCTGATCGTGTCCGGGTTGGCTGATTATGTCCCGGTTTGTGATCGTGCCCAGGTCGGCTGATCGTGTCTGGGTCGGCTGATTATGTCCAGGTTGGCTGATCGTGTCAGGGTCGGCTGATTCTGTCCAGGTTGGCTGATCGTGTCAGGGTCGGCTGATTATGTCCAGGTTGGCTGATCGTGTCTGGGTCGGCTGATCGTGTCAGGGTCGCCTAATTATGTCCAGGTTGGCTGATCATGTACGAGTCGGCTGATTATGTCCAGGTTTGCTGATTGTGTTCGGGTCGGCTGATTATGTCCAGGTTGGCTGATCGTGTCTGGGTCGGCTGATTCAGTCCAGGTTGGCTGATGGTGTCCGGATTGGCTGATCGTGTCCGGGTTGGCTGATTATGTCCAGGTCGGCTGATCGTGTCCGGGTTGGCTGATCGTGTCAGGGTCGGCTTATTATGTCCAGGTTGGCTGATCCTGTCCGAATAAGCTGATCGTGTCTGGGTTGGCTGATCGTGTCTGGGTCGGCTGATTATGTCCAGGTTGGCTGATCATGTCTGGATCAGCTGATTATGTCCAGGTTGGCTGATCGTGTTCAGGTCAGCTGATCGTGTACGGGTCGGCTGATCGTGTGCGGGTTGGGTGATTATGTCTCGGTTGGCTGATTGTGTTCGGGTCGGCTGATTGTGTCCAGGTCGGCTGATCATGTCTGGGTCAGCTGCTTATGTCCAGGTTGGCTGATTATGTCCAGGTCGGCTTATCGTGTCCGGGTCGGCTGATCATGTCTGGGTCGGCTGATTATGTCCAGGTCGGCTGATCGTGTCCGGGTCGGCTGATCGTGCCTGGGTCGGCTGATTATGTCCAGGTTAGTTGATTATGTCCAGGTTGGCTGATCGTGTCAGGGTCGGCTTATTATGTCCAGGTTGGCTGATCGTGTCAGGGTCGGCTGATTATGTCCAGGTTGACTGATCGTGTTCGGGTCAGCTGATCGTGTCCAGGATGGCTGATTATGTCCCGGTTTGCTGATCTTGTCCGGGTCGGCTGATCGTGTCAGGGTCGGCTAATTATGTCCAGGTCGGCTGATCGTGTCCGGGTCGGCTGATTATGTCCAGGTTGGCTGATCGTGTCAGGGTCGGCTAATTATGTTCAGGTCGGCTGATGGTGTCCGGGTCGGCTGATTATGTCCAGTTTGGCTGATGGTGTCCGGGTCGGCTGATTATGTCCAGGTTGGCTGATCGTGTTCGGGTCGGCTGTTTATGTCCAGTTTGGCTGATCATGTACGAGTCGGCTGATTATGTCCAGGTTTGCTGATTGTGTTCAGGTCGGCTGTTTATGTCCAGTTTGGCTGATTGTGTCCGGGTCGGCTGATTATGTCCAGGTTGGCTGATCATGTCCGGGTCGGCTGATTATGTCCAGGTTTGCTGATTGTGTTCAGGTCGGCTGTTTATGTCCAGTTTGGCTGATCGTGTCCGGGTCGGCTGATTATGTCCAGGTTGGCTGATCGTGTTCGGGTCAGCTGTTTATGTCCAGTTTGGCTGATCATGTACGAGTCGGCTGATTATGTCCAGCTTTGCTGATTCAGTCCAGGTTGGCTGATTATGTCCAGGTTGGCTGATGGTGTCTGGGTCAGCTGATTCTGTCCAGGTTGGCTGATGGTGTCTGGGTCAGCTGATTCTGTCCAGGTTGGCTGATCGTGTCCGGGTTGGCTGATTATGTCCAGGTCGGCTGATCGTGTCCGGGTTGGCTGATTGTGTCAGGGTCGGCTTATTATGTCCAGGTTGGCTGATCGTGTCTGGGTCGGCTGATTATGTCCTGGTTGGCTGATAATGTCTGGATCAGCTGATTATGTCCAGGTTGGCTGATCGTGTCCAGGTCAGCTGATCGTGTACGGGTCGGCTGATCGTGTGCGGGTTGGGTGATCGTGTCTGGGTCGGCTGATCGTGTCTGGGTCGGCTGATTATGTCCAGGTTGGCTGATCGTGTCCAGCTCGGCTGATTATGTCTCGGTTGGCTGATTGTGTTCGGGTCGGCTGATTGTGTTCGGGTCGGCTGATTGTGTCCAGGTCGGCTGATCATGTGTGGGTCAGCTGCTTATGTCCAGGTTGGCTGATTATGACCAGGTCGGCTTATCGTGTCCGGGTCGGCTGATCATGTCCAGTTCGGCTGATCGTGTCCGGGTCGGCTGATCGTGCCTGGGTCGGCTGATTATGTCCAGGTTAGTTGATTATGTCCAGGTTGGCTGATCGTGTCAGGGTCGGCTTATTATGTCCAGGTTGGCTGATCGTGTCAGGGTCGGCTGATTATGTCCAGGTTGACTGATCGTGTTCGGGTCAGCTGATCGTGTCCAGGATGGCTGATTATATCCCGGTTTGCTGATCTTGTCCGGGTCGGCTGATCGTGTCAGGGTCGGCTAATTATGTCCAGGTCGGCTGATCGTGTCCGGGTCGGCTGATTATGTCCAGGTTGGCTGATCGTGTCAGGGTCGGCTAATTATGTCCAGGTCGGCTGATGGTGTCCGGGTCGGCTGATTATGTCCAGGTTGGCTGATCTTGTCTGGGTCGGCTGATTATGTCCAGGTTTGCTGATTGTGTCAGGGTCGGCTGATTATGTCCAGGTTGGCTGATCATGTCCGGGTCGGCTGATTATGTCCAGGTTTGCTGATTGTGTTCAGGTCGGCTGTTTATGTCCAGTTTGGCTGATCGTGTCCGGGTCGGCTGATTATGTCCAGGTTGGCTGATCGTGTTCGGGTCGGCTGTTTATGTCCAGTTTGGCTGATCATGTACGAGTCGGCTGATTATGTCCAGCTTTGCTGATTGTGTTTGGGTTGGCTGATTATGTCCAGGTTGGCTGATGGTGTCTGGGTCGGCTGATTATGTCCAGGTTGGCTGATGGTGTCTGGGTCAGCTGATTCTGTCCAGGTTGGCTGATCGTGTCCGGGTTGGCTGATTATGTCCAGGTCGGCTGATCGTGTCCGGGTTGGCTGATCGTGTCAGGGTCGGCTTATTATGTCCAGGTTGGCTGATCCTGTCCGAATCAGTTGATCGTGTCTGGGTTGGCTGATCGTGTACTGGTCGGCTGATCGTCTCTGGGTTGGCTAATCGTGTCTGGGTCGGCTGATCGTGTCTGGGTCGGCTGATTATGTCCAGGTTGGCTGATTATGTCCAGGTCGGCTGATCGTGTCCGGGTTGGCTGATCGTGTCAGGGTCGGCTTATTATGTCCAGGTTGGCTGATCCTGTCCGAATCAGTTGATCGTGTCTGGGTTGGCTGATCGTGTACTGGTCGGCTGATCGTGTCTGGGTTGGCTAATCGTGTCTGGGTCGGCTGATCGTGTTCGGGTCGGCTGTTTATGTCCAGTTTGGCTGATCATGTCCGGGTCGGCTGATTATGTCCAGCTTTAGAGAAACTGGAAAATATATACAGCTCACCCTCGTAGTGTTCGATCTCTGCTGCTCATCCAGTCTGGGTGCACGGGAAACGTGGCCGCTCCACGAGGCAACAATACAGGAAGAGATCACTTGAAAAAATCCATAGTGAAAAACTCCAGCACTTCCAGAGTGGATAAAAAAGTATAGAATATATTCAATCTCCGTGGAGGTAAAAAACATGCATAGAAGGCAGGAAAATACGATAAAAACCAATGCGTTTCGTTCGCCTTTGTCAAGGTATGAACTCTTTAGTCTTAAGACACGGATAAATAGTAAATCTTACAAAGATCTGCCCCCTTCATTAAGTAGACACCTGTGGAGCTACAAGTGAAACAATTTAATCCCAAAGTTTCCAGTAAGAAAAAAACATAGTCATTATATCCAGCTTGTTATATAGTATACATTTCTTAAAATCAACACATGACATTGTATGTAAAATCAATTTGTGCCGCAAATGTATAACATGTATCCAACACCAAAAAATATATATGTGAATATACACTTATTTTTACTAGACAGTAGTCATGTAATTGTTACGCCGAGCGATCCGGGTCCCGCGCTCCTCCCCGGAGCGCTCACAGCGTTCTCCTATTCGCAGCGCCCCGGTCAGACCTGCTGACCGGGTGCGCTGCGATAATGTTCCCAGCCGGGATGCGATTCGCGATGCGGGACGTGCCCGCTCGCGATGCGCATCCTGACCCGCTTACCAGACTCGTTCCCCGTCTGTGCTGTCCCGGCGCGCGGCCCCGCTCCCTAGAGCACGCGCGCCGGGTCTTTGCTATTTAAAGGGCCGGTGCGCCACTGATTGGCGCATGGGTTTTAATCAGTACCTTCACCTGTGCACTTCCCTATTTATACCTCACTTCCCCTGCACTCCCTACTTATACCTCACTTCCCCTGCACTTCCTTGCCGGATCTTGTTGCCATTGTGCCAGTGAAAGCGTTTCTTTGTGTGTTCCTTGCCTGTGTTCCAGACCTCCTGCCGTTGCCCTTGACTACGATCCTTGCTGCCTGCCCTGACCACCTGCTACGTCCGACCTTGCTTTTGTCTACTCCCTTGTACCGCGCTTATCTCAGCAGTCAGAGAGGTTGAGCCGTTGCCGGTGGATACGACCTGGTTGCTACCGCCGCTGCAAGACCATCCCGCTTTGCGGCGGGCTCTGGTGAAAACCAGTAGCAACTTAGAACCGGTCCACCGACACGGTCCACGCCAATCCCTCTCTGACTCAGAGGATCCACCTCCAGCCTGCCGAATCCTGACAGTAGATCCGGCCATGGATCCCGCTGAGGTCCCGCTGCCAGTTGTCGCCGACCTCACCACGGTGGTCGCCCAGCAGTCGCAACAGATAGCGCAACAAGGCCACCAGCTGTCTCAACTGACCGTGATGCTACAGCAGCTTCTACCACAACTCCAGCAACAATCTCCTCCGCCAGCTCCTGCATCTCCTCCGCAGCGAGTGGCCGCATCCAGCCTCCGTTTATCATTGCCGGACAAATTTGATGGGGACTCAGCCAATTTTGCCGTGGTTTTCTTTCACAATGTTCCCTGCATTTGGAGATGATGTCGGACCAATTTCCAACTGAAAGGTCAAAGGTGGCTTTCGTAGTCAGCCTTCTGTCTGGGAAAGCCCTGTCATGGGCCACACCGCTCTGGGACCGCAATGATCCTGTCACTGCCTCTGTACACTCTTTCTTCATGGAGATTCAAAGTGTCTTCGAGGAACCAGCCCGAGCCTCTTCTGCCGAGACTGCCCTGCTGAACCTGGTCCAGGGTAATTCTTCTGTTGGCGTTCCGCACTCTCGCCTCCGAATTGTCCTGGAATAACGAGGCCCTCTCCGCGACCTTTAAAAAAGGCCTATCCAGTAACATCAAAGATGTGCTGGCCGCACGAGAAATCCCTGCTAACCTCCATGAACTTATTCATCTTGCCACCCGCATTGACATGCATTTTTCCGAAAGGCGTCAGGAGCTCTGCCAGGATATGGACTTTGTTCGCACGAGGCGGTTTCTCCCTCCGGCTCCTCTCTCCTCTGGTCCACTGCAATCCGCTCCTGTGCCTTCCGCCGTGGAGGCTATGCAAGTTGACACCTCAAGAGAGGACACAACGCCGCATGGAGAACCTTTGCCTGTACTGTGCCAGTACCGAACACTTCTTGAAGGATTGTCCTATCCGACCTCCACGTCTGGAAAGACGCACTCCGACTCCGCACAAAGGTGAGACAGCTCTAGATGTGAACTCTGCTTCTCCACGTCTTACTGTGCCTGTGCGGATTTCTTCTTCTACCTTCTCCTTCTCAGCTGTGGCCTTCTTGGATTCCGGATCTGCAGGAAATTTTATTTTGGCCTCTTTCATCAACAGGTTCAACATCCCGGTGACCAGTCTCGCCAGACCCCTCTACATCAACTCTGTTAATAATGAAAGATTGGACTGTACTGTGCGTTACCGCACGGAACCCCTCTTAATGTGCATTGGACCCCATCACGAAAAGATTGAATTTCTGGTCCTCTCTAACTGCACTTCGGAAATTCTTCTTGGACTACTGTGGCTTCAACGCCATTCCCCAACCCTTGATTGGACCACCGGGGAGATCAAGAACTGGGGTACTACTTGCCACAAGGACTGTCTTATGTCTGCTCCAAGTACTGTCAGTCAAGACCCTGTGGCTCCTCCGATACCTGGTCTCCCCAAGGCCTATCTGGACTATGCTGATGTTTTTTTACAAAAAACAAGCAGAGACTTTGCCTCCTCACAGGCCTTATGACTGTCCTATTGACCTCCTCCCTGGTACTACTCCACCCCGGGGCAGAATCTATCCTCTGTCTGCTCCGGAAACACTAGCCATGTCGGAGTACATCCAAGAGAATTTAAAAAAGGGGTTTATCCGCAAGTCTTCCTCCCCTGCCGGAGCTGGATTTTTCTTCGTTTCCAAAAAAGACGGCTCCTTACGTCCTTGCATTGATTACCGCGGACTTAATAAAATCACTGTAAAAAAGACTGCATTTAACACCAGAGATGGACACTTTGAATATCTGGTTATGCCCTTTGGGCTTTGCAACGCCCCTGTCGTCTTCCAAGACTTTGTAAATGAAATTTTTTGTGATCTTCTATATACCTGTGTTGTGGTCTACCTGGACGATATTTTGATTTTTTCTGCTAACCTAGAAGAACACCTCCGGCATGTCCGCATGGTTCTTCAGAGACTTCGGGACAATCAATTATATGCCAAAATGGAAAAATGTCTCTTTGAATGTCAATCTCTTCCCTTCCTAGGATACTTAGTCTCTGGCCAGGGACTACAAATGAACCCAGACAAACTTTCAGCCGTATTGGATTGGCCACGCCCCTCCGGACTCCGTGCTATCCAACGTTTCTTGGGGTTTGCCAATTATTACAGACAATTTCTTCCGCATTTTTCCACTATTGTGGCCCCTATCGTGGCCCTAACCAAGAAAAACGCCAACCCTAAGTCCTGGTCTCCTCAAGCGGAAGATGCATTCAATCATCTCAAAACTGCCTTTTCTTCTGCTCCCGTACTCTCCAGACCTGATCCATCTAGGCCCTTCTCGCTGGAGGTAGACGCCTCCTTGGTGGGAGCTGGAGCAGTACTCCTACAGAAAAATTCTTCCGGACATAACGTTACTTGTGGTTTCTTTTCTAGGACCTTCTCTCCGGCGGAGAAAAACTACTCCATTGGTGATCGAGAACTACTGGCCATAAAATTGGCGCTTGAAGAATGGAGGCACGTGCTGGAGGGATCCAAATACCCAGTTATTATATACACTGATCACAAGAATCTCTCTTATCTTCAGTCTGCCCAACAGCTGAACCCTCGCCAGGCTAGGTGGTCATTGTTCTTTGCCCGTTTTAACTTTGAAATTCATTTTCGCTCTGCTGACAAGAACATTAGGGCTGACGCCCTCTCTCGCTCGTCGGATGCCTCTGAAGTGGAAGCTTCCCTGCAACACATCATTCCTCCGGACTGTCTGATCTCCACTTCTCCAGCCTCCATCAGACAAACTCCTCCAGGGAAGACCTTCGTCTCTCCATGCCAGCGCCTCAGGATTCTCAAGTGGGGACACTCCTCACACCTTGCAGGTCATGCTGGCATCAAAAAATCCATCCAGCTCATCTCTCGATTTTATTGGTGGCCTACCCTGGAAGCTGATGTTGTTGATTTTGTGCGGGCTTGTACAGTCTGTGCCCGGGACAAGACCCCTCGCCAGAAGCCTGCTGGTCTCCTTCATCCTCTGCCTGTTCCTGAGCTACCATGGTCTCAGATTGGTATGGACTTTATTACAGACTTTCCTTTATCCCATGGCAACACAGTTATTTGACCTTTGAGGTCTTCCTTCTGCGCCTCAGTTGGCGAAACAATTTTTTATACACATTTTTCGCCTTCACGGGCTTCCTACGCATATCGTCTCGGATAGAGGCGTTCAATTTGTGTCAAAATTCTGGAGGGCCCTCTGTAATCAACTTAAAATCAAATTAAACTTCTCGTCTTCTTATCATCCCCAATCCAATGGGCAAGTGGAGAGAATTAATCAGGTTCTGGGTGACTATTTGCGACATTTTGTTTCCTCCCGCCAGGATGACTGGGCCGATCTTCTACCATGGGCCAAATTCTCGTACAATTTCAGAGTCTCTGAGTCTTCCGCTAAATCCCCATTTTTTGTGGTGTACGGCCGTCATCCTCTTCCCCCCCCTTCCCACTCCCATGCCTTCTGGTTTGCCCGCTGTTAACGAGGTGACTCGGGACTTCTCCACCATCTGGAAAGAGACTCAAATTTGCTCCTACAGGCCTCATCCCAGATGAAGAAACATGCCGATAAAAAAAGAAGAATTCCTCCCGTTTTTTCCTCCCGTATGGCTCTCCGCCAAGTATGTCCGCTTTCGTGTCCCCAGTTATCAACTGGGACCACGTTATCTTGGTCCTTTCAAAATCAAGTGCCAACTCAACCCTGTCTCTTACAAACTCCTTCTTCCTCCTTCTCTCCATATTCCCAATGCTTTCCATGTCTCCCTCCTTAAACCACTCATCCTTAACCGCTTCTCTCCCAAGGTTGTTGCTCCCACTCCTGTTTCCGGGTCCTCTGACATCTTTTCGGTGAAAGAAATTCTGGCATCCAAGACGGTCAGAGGTAAAAAAAAAATTCTTGTTGATTGGGAGAATTGGGGCCCAGAGGAGAGGTCACTGGAACCTGAGGACAACATCCTTGACAAGAACCTTATCCTCAAATTCTCAGGTTCCAAAAAGAGGGGGAGACCCAAGGGGAGGGTACTGTTACGCAGAGCGCTCCGGGTCCCCGCTCCTCCCCGGAGCGCTCACAGCGTTCTCCTATTCGCAGCGCCCCGGTCAGACCTGCTGACCGGGTGCGCTGCGATAATGTCCCCAGCCGGGATGCGATTCGCGATGCGGGACGTGCCCGCTCGCGATGCGCATCCCGACCCGCTTACCAGACTCGCTCCCCGTCTGTACTGTCCCGGCACGCGCGGCCCCGCTCCCTAGGGCGCGAGCGCGCCAGGTCTTTGCGATTTAACGGGCCGGTACGCCACTGATTGGCGCATGGGTTTTAATCAGTACCTTCACCTGTGCACTTCCCTATTTATACCTCACTTCCCCTGCACTCCCTTGCCGGATCTTGTTGCCATTGTGCCAGTGAAAGCGTTTCCTTGTGTGTTCCTAGCCTGTGTTCCAGACCTCCTGCCGTTGCCCCTGACTACGATCCTTGCTGCCTGCCCTGACCTTCTGCTACGTCCGACCTTGCTCTTGTCTACTCCCTTGTACCGCGCTTATCTCAGCAGTCAGAGAGGTTTAGCTGTTGCCGGTGGATACGACCTGGTTGCTACCGCCGCTGCAAGACCATCCCGCTTTGCGGCGGGCTCTGGTGAATACCAGTAGCAACTTAGAACCGGTCCACCAACACGGTCCACGCCAATCCCTCTCTGGCACAGAGGATCCACCTCCAGCCTGCCGAATCGTGACAGTAATTTGTAAGGGATAAATCATGTACAATCCGCTTCTTATGAATAAAAGCGTAGTGAGAAGCGATGAAAGATCGTATTATGCTTGCGAATAAAATGAATAAATTCTATACTTTTTTATCCACTCTGGAAGTGCTGGAGTTTTTCACTATGGATTTTTTCAAGTGATCTCTTCCTATGTCAAGGTTGGCTGATCGTGTCCGGGTCGGCTGATCATGTCAGGGTCGGCTGATCGTGTCTCGCTCGGCTTATTATGTCCAGGTTGGCTGATCGTGTCAGGGTCAGCTGATTATGTCCAGGTCAGCTGATCGTGTCAGGGTCGGCCGATCGTGTCTCGGTCGGCATATTATGTCCAGGTTGGCTGATCGTGTCAGGGTCGGCATATTATGTCCAGATTGGCTGATCGTGTCAGGGTCTGCTGATTATGTCCAGGTTGGCTGATCGTGTCAGGGTCGGCTGATTATGTCCAGGTCGGCTGATCGTGTCAGGGTCGGCTGATTATGTCCAGGTTGGCTGATCGTGTTCGGGTCGGCTGATTATGTCCAAGTTGGCTGATTATGTCCAGGTCGGCTTATTATGTCCAGGTTGGCTGATCGTGTTCGGGTCGGCTGATTATACATAGTTACATAGTTAGTTACATAGTTAGTACGGTCGAAAAAAGACATATGTCCATCAAGTTCAACCACGGAATTAAGGGGTAGGGGTGTGAATTAAGGGGTAGGGGTGTGAATTAAGGGGTAGGGGTGTCCAGGTTGGCTGATTATGTCCAGGTTGGCTGATCGTGTCCAGATCGGCTGATGGTGTCAGGTTCGGTTGATCGTGTCTGGGTCGGCTGATTGTGTCCGGATTGGCTGATGGTGTCAGGGTCGGTTGATCGTGTCTGGGTCGGCTGATGGTGTCAGGGTCGGCTGATTATGTCCAGGTTGGCTGATTGTGTCCGGGTCGGCTGATTATGTCCAGGTTGGCTGATTGTGTCCGGGTCGGCTGATGGTGTCAGGGTCGGTTGATCGTGTCCGGGTCAGCTGATCGTGTCTGGGTCGGTT
Organism: Hyla sarda; assembly: GCF_029499605.1. Taxonomy (NCBI): domain Eukaryota; kingdom Metazoa; phylum Chordata; class Amphibia; order Anura; family Hylidae; genus Hyla; species Hyla sarda. Next base: position 115,527 of record NW_026609524.1, on the reverse strand, counting down.
GATCGTGTCTGGGTCGGTTGATCGTGTCTGGGTCGGCTGATTGTGTCTGGGTCGGCTGATTATATCCAGGTTGGCTGATTGTGTCCATGTTGACTGATTGTGTCCGGGTCGGCTGATCGTGTGAGGGTCGGCTGATTGTGTCCCAGTTGGCTGATTATGTCCAAGTTGGCTGATCGTGTCAGGGTCGGATGGTTATGCCCAGGTTGGCTGATCGTGTCCGCGTCAGCTGATCGTGTCCGGGTCGGCTGGTTATGCCCAGGTTGGCTGATCGTGTCCGCGTCAGCTGATCGTGTCCGGGTCGGCTGATCCTGTCCAGGTTGGCCTCGCTGTTACAGCCGCTCCCAATCCTTGTGGACCATTATCTTCAGACTGAAATTAAAAGGCTTGATAGATGTCTAAAGGGCACGAATAATTTTTGGATCATTTAGATCAGTGCGATTATAGAGATGTTACATATCTCTGTACGTTACATGAGTTTGTACACCAATATACCACAAAATGAAGGTATACAGTGTGTTAGGGATTCCAGGATTCATACAATTGATAATCGTAAATTGAATTTTTTGATGTCGTGTCGATGGGGTCAGCAGTAGCGAAAAGCTTGGCTAATGCCTTTAAGGCTAATATTGAGAATGTTCATGTTTTTGGTACCTGTGGGCTGGAGGCGTCATCCACGTGGCTTTGTTACGTGGATGACGTCTTTTTTCTTTGGAAAAAAGATGAAACATCATTATTACAGTGTGAAGCTTAATCAAGTTTACTCTTACATATGACCCATGTGTAATACGTTTTCTGGATGTGGAAGTTCGTTTAAATCAGTGATCTCAAACTGTGGCCCTCCAGATGTTGCAAAACTTCAACTCCCAGCATGCCCGGACAGCCAACGGCTGTCCGGGCATGCTGGGAGTTGAGGCTTTGCAACATCTGGAGGGAAAAAGTTTGAGACCACTGGTTTAAATCAAGATGGCTTTTCTACAACACTTTATAGTAAGCCCACAGATATTGCATCGCATCAGTTATCATGCACCAACAGTGTTTAAAGGGTTACCAAAGAGCTAGAAGAACATCCAGTAATGAAGATGAATATAAAAAACGAAAGTAAAATCATAGAAAGATATAGTAGTGAAGAGTAGGGAATAGTCCGAGAGAGGAATCAAGGAGGGAAAACAAGGAGGAGTGAAAAAACGTAAAATGTACATAGGTCGTTATGATAAAAGGTCTAATATGGTTCAACAGACTATTAAATAATATTGGAAATTGTTATCATCAGACCCTAAATACGAGGATTTGTTTGTCCCCTTAAGGACCAAGCGTTATTTCCGTTTTTGCACTTTAGTTTTTTCCTCCTCACCTTTTAAAAATCATAACCCTTTCAATTTTTCACCTAAAATTCCATATGACGGCTTATTGTTTGCGCCACCAATTCTACTTTGCAGTTAAATTATTGATTTTACCGAAAAATCTATGAAAAATCATAAAAAAGAAAATTCATTGTGCGACAAAATTGAAGAAAAAAATGCCATTTAGTAAATTTTGGGGGCTCCCGTTTCTACGCGGTACATATTTCGGTAAAAATGACCCCTTATCTTTATTCTGTAGGTCCATACGGTTAAAATGATTCCCTACTTATATAGGTTTGATTTTGTCGGACTTCTGGAAAAAATCATAACTACATGCAGGAAAATGAATACGTTTAAAATTGTCATCTTCTGACCCCTATAACTTTATTTTTCTGCGTATGGGCCGGTATGAGGACTAATTTTTTGCGCCGTGATCTGAAGTTTTTAGAGGTACCATTTTTGTACTGATCGGACTTTTTGACTTTTTATTCTTTTTTTACATGGTATAAAAAGTGACCAAAAATACGCTATTTTGGATTTGGAATCTGCGCGTACGCCATTGACTGTGCTGTTTAATTAACAATAAATTTTTATAATTAGACACATAATTAGGGCTCATGGGACCGATCCTCTCACAATACATCTCTGTATAACTGCCCTCTATTCTGCCATTATGTGAGAATGATTCCAAAATATTAAACCAACAATAATATTAAAATATAATAGGCAGGAATACCCATACAGAATGCAAAGACATAAAACACAGTTTATATATATATCTCCAATAAATCTGTTAAGCCCCCTGAGAAAGGAGCCGAGACAGCTGTAGGGGTTGGGTTGCGGAGGCCGACTGACACAGTCCCACATGGGTAAGATAACAATATTCTCACGCCCCCTCCCATAGACTTGTATTGAGGGGCGGGCCGTTACATCACGAGGGGCGGAGCCGTGATGTAACGATGCTCCGGCCCCTGTATCGCCCGTCATTACGCACGGAGCGAGTCTGCTCTGTGCAGTAATGATAGCGCGGTGCCGCAGCCGAGATCCTGGGGGTCCCCAGCAGCAAGACCCCGGTGATCTGACATCTTATCCTCTCTCCATATAAACTGTGTTTTATGTCTTTGCATTCTGTATGGGTATTCCTGCCTATTATATTTTAATATTATTGTTGGTTTAATATTTTGGAATAAAGTTGACAATGTTTTGGAATCATTACTCTAGTGGCGTTTTCTGTATGCAATATATATTTATAGTTCGGACATTTCCACATGCGGCGATACCACGTGTTAATTTTTATTTACACAGTTGTTGTTGTTTTTTAAATGGGAAAAGGGGGAGGGGGTGATTCTTACTTTTATTAGGGAAGGGGTTAAATTAACTTAATTTTTTTTCACACTTTTTTTTTTGGAATGTTATAGCTCCCCCCAGTGGCTATTACAACTCTACACAGATCACTGCCATGCATTAACACGGCAAAGATCAGTGTTATCGGCGGTCGATTTCTCAAGCCTGGATTTCAGGCTTGGAGCAATCAATCGCCGATCGGACGTGCCGGAGGTAGGTAACGGACCCGCCGCTCGCGTTCTAGCTGATCGGGACATCGCTATTTCACCGTGATGGTCCCGATCAGCCCGACTGAGCTGCCGGGAGTGTATTTTTGTTACTTTAGATGCGGCGATCAACTTAGAATGCCGCGTCTAAAGGGTTTATAGAGCACGGCACAACGATCAGTGCTGCACACTATTAGCCCAGGGTGCCGGCTTTCATTAGCCTCTGGGACCAACCCACTATGACCAGGACCGTTGCTACAGGACAGGCAAACCAAGCAATTGATTGGGGCCCCGAGCTGGCCCAGGGCCCCGAGCAGAGCCAGTGCTTGTTCTGCCGGGCCATCTTCCTGCCCCTATCCCGGTTCAGCAGCTCGCCCTGTCCACCGGCCGGGCCAGAAGAGCGAGAGCCTGGAGCGGGACGGGAGGCAGAGACTAAAGCCGCTCGGCCTCCGGCCAGTGGTCCCGCTCCAACATTCCCTCACCTTTCTCACATGCTGCTCTGTTCTAGCAGTGTGAGCCGCGGGTACGCCATCCACAGCAGGCCGGCGCGATGACGTCACACCATCACGCCGGCGCCCAGAGATCATGTCCCTGCGGCTCACACTGCAAGAACGGAGCAGCATGTGAGAAAGGTGACAGCTGGAGAGAGCTGCTCGGGCACTATGGTACAGGGAAATTATTAAAATGGGGGGGGAGGGCATGCACAGAAAATGGCAAATTATAAGTGAGGGGCACATAACGGGGGAATTAGAAGTCAGGGGCACAGGACAGGGGTTATTATATATATGAGGAGCACATGACAGGGGGGCATTATATGTGAGGGGCACATGACAGGGCTCTCCTTCCTGTCATGTGCCCATATAATGCCCTCCTGTCATGTGCCCCTCACATATAATGCCTCATGTCCTGTGCCCCTCATATATAATGCCCCCTGAGGGGGCAGGACAGGGGGCATTATATGTGAGGGGAACATGACGGGGGCATTATATGGGAGGGGCACAGCATAGGGGGCATTATATGGGAGGGGCACAGGACAGAGGGCACTATTATTATGTGGGGGGAATAGGACGGGTTATAATTATATGTGGGGGCATTATTACTATATATGAGGGGCACAGAGTGTTTTGCATTTCAGAGACTTTCTAGGCTTTGCTTGCGTAAGGTGGGGAGGGGTGGAGGGGGGGCCCTTCATGTCTATTTTGCTTGGGGCCCCCAAATTCCTTCAAACGGCCCTGGATATGATGCGGGGTCATGGTGTGACCCCGCGTTATAGACCGGGCGCATGGTGTACAGCTACGCCTCGCATCCTTAAGAGGATAAGGAACCCCCTATGTTTATTTTCAGAAAAGGAAAATCATTGGGTGAGAGATTAATTAGGAGCGATGTGGCAACAAATAAGAGAGTAACATACCCATGTCTCTCGTGTACTCAATGGCGCTGATTTACTATTGTAAACCCAACATGTTTTGACAGGTTGTGAGACAGATTCTGTCTCATTGTGCCAGAAATGAAAAAAAAAAACAGACCAACTCTCCATTTTACTGGGAAAACCTTAAAAAAGGGGCGTGGTTGTCAAAAAGGGGTGTGGTCACAGAAATAGGGCATGTTTCCGACATTTTCACCCAAAAAAACAACATATTTAGTAAGGTTTCCTCAGAAAATGTAGTGGATCTGAGCTGAGGAAAACCCGACAGATCAGAGCAGGTGTAAAAAAGCAAAGTGTCATAAAACCTTAGTAAATACCATGAAATTGTAAAGAACTAAAATCCACAAAAGAAAATTACACAACATAGTGAAGGTGATCGTATTTATCACCCACTAAAGGCCATAAAATACAAGTCAAAGGTTTTCACTCTTGTTTGAGCACGAATGTCATTCACCTCCTGAAGTGCCCGTGTGGTAAAGTATATGTTGGCCGCACTGCACGGCAGATTAAAGAGAGGATCGGGGAAGATAAACCTGTAATTCGGAGGGGAAGATAAACCTGTAATTCAGAGGGGAAGATAAACCTGTAATTCAGAGGGGAAGATAAACCTGTAATTCGGAGGGGAAGATAAACCTGTAATTCAGAGGGGAAGATAAACCTGTAATTCAGAGGGGAAGATAAACCTGTAATTCAGAGGGGAAGATAAACCTGTAATTCAGAGGGGAAGATAAACCTGTAATTCAGAGGGGAAGATAAACCTGTAATTCGGAGGGGAAGATAAACCTGTAATTCGGAGGGGAAGATAAACCTGTAATTCGGAGGGGAAGATAAACCTGTAATTCAGAGGGGAAGATAAACCTGTAATTCGGAGGGGAAGATAAACCTGTAATTCAGAGGGGAAGATAAACCTGTAATTCAGAGGGGAAGATAAATCTATAATTCGGAGGGGAAGATAAATCTGTAATTCGGAGGGGAAGATAAACCTGTAATTCGGAGGGGAAGATAAACCTGTAATTCGGAGGGGAAGATAAACCTGTAATTCGGAGGGGAAGATAAACCTATAATTCGGAGGGGAAGATAAACCTGCAATTCGGAGGGGAAGATAAACCTGCAATTCGGAGGTGAAGATAAATCTGTAATTCGGAGGGGAAGATAAACCTATAATTTTGAAGTGAGGATAAACCTGTAATTTGGAAGTGAAGATAAACCTGTAATTCGGAGGGGAAGATAAACCTGTAATTCGGAGGGGAAGATAAATCTATAATTCGGAGGGGAAGATAAATCTGTAATTCGGAGGGGAAGATAAACCTGTAATTCGGAGGGGAAGATAAACCTGTAATTCGGAGGGGAAGATAAACCTGTAATTCGGAGGGGAAGATAAACCTGCAATTCGGAGGGGAAGATAAACCTGTAATTCGGAGGTGAAGATAAATCTGTAATTCGGAGGGGAAGATAAACCTATAATTTGGAATTGAGGATAAACCTGTAATTTGGAAGTGAAGATAAACCTGTAATTCGGAGGGGAAGATAAACCTGTAATTCGGAAGGGAAGATAAACCTGTAATTCGGAAGGGAAGATAAAACTGTAATTCGGAGGGGAAGATAAACCTGTAATTCGGAGGGGAAGATAAACCTGTAATTCGGAGGGGAACATCACCGATCCATGTCACATGACAAGCCGAAACCGCGCTGTCCAGGTACACGGATACGAGGTAATGTGAGGAACGTCACCAATCCGTGTCACATGACGAGCCGAAACCGCAATGTCCAGGTACACGCTATACAAAGTAATGTGGGGAAGGTCCCCGATCCATGTCACATGACGAGCCGAAAAAACGCTGTCCAGGTGCACAGATTCAAGGTAATGGAGAGAGCAGAGTGACTGTGTCCCTTGGGGGTGGGTCAGTGGGCGGAGAGCAGGGTGTCTGTGTCCCCTAGGGGCGGGTCAGTGGGCGGGGAGAGAAGGTTGTCTGTGTCCCTTGGGGCGAGTCAGTTTGGAGAGATCAGGGTGTCCCCCTGGTACCTGATTCTTTAGGGCCTCGTTGTCATTGTTGACGCGCTGTATCACCCGGTGCAGATCCACCACCTCGCCCTTCAGGGCCTTAAGCTCATCGTTCGCCCGTCTACCCTGAGCGACCAAATCATCAATCTGAGGACAAAGAAAAGTCTGAGAAGAGAAACCACAGAATATCTGATGGGGGATGGGAGTGCTGATCAATTACAGGGGCCACTCATTGCTCCACCCCATCATGTGTAGGAAAGAACGTCACTTCACCCACTTGGGTGTAACATCCCCCATTGGGGGGTCACATCCCCTATTGGACGGGTCACATCACCCATTGGGGTGGTCACATCACCCATTGGGGTGGTCACATCACCCATTGGGGGAGGTCACATCATCCATTGGGGGGGGGTCACATAACCCATTGAAGGGGTCACATCCCCCATTGGAGGGGGGTCACATCACCCATTGGGGGGTCACATCACCCATTGGAGGGGGGGCACATCACCCATTGGAGGGGGTCCCATCACCCATTGGGGGGGTCCCATCACCCATTTCGGGGGGGGGGGGGGCAAATCACCAATTGGGGGGGAGAGGTCACATCCTGTTGCCCCATCAGCAGCTGTTACACTGGAGATTATAAAATATATCCATCCAGGAACAATCACAAAACTTTTCCCAACTTTACAAATGTGTCAAAACTACAAGTCCCATCATGTGCTGCAAAACTGCTGTAAAAGGACAATGTTACAACTACAAGTCCCAGCGCGGAGGGTTAGGTTGCGCACCTTGCTCCTGTACCAGTGCTCGGCCTCCTGTCGGCTCTTGTCCGCCATGCTCTGGTACTGCGCTCGCACCTCCTCCATGATCTGCCTCATCTCCAGCTGACGGTTATTGTCCATCTCCACCGTCACCTTCTCACCGCGCACCTGAGACTGCAGCTCCAGGATCTCCTACAGAACACAAGGGGTCCGGATCCCATCAGATTATAGACAAAGGGGTCCGTATCCCATCAGATTATAGACAAAGGGTACCGCATCCCATCAGATTATAGACAAAGGGGTCCGGATCCCATCAGATTATAGACAAAGGGGTCCGGATCCCATCAGATTATAGACAAAGGGGTCCGGATCCCATCAGATTATAGACAAAGGGGTCCGGATCCCATCAGATTATAGACAAAGGGTTCTGGATCTCATCACATTATAGACAAAGGGGTCCGGCGCCCATCAGACTATAGACAAAGGGGTCCGGATCCCATCAGATTATAGACAAAGGGTACCGCATCCCATCAGATTATAGACAAAGGGATCCGGATCCCATCAGATCATAGACAACGGGTACCGCATCCCATCAGATTATAGACAAAGGGTTCCAGATCCCATCAGTTTATAGACAAAGGGGTCCGGATCCCATCAGATTATAGACAAAGGGGTCCGGATCCCATCATATTATAGACAAAGGGGTCCGGATCCCATCAGATTATAGATAAAGGGTTCCGGCGCCCATCAGACTATAGACAAAGGGTACCACATCCCATCAGATTATAGACAAAGGGTTCCAGATCCCACCAGATTATAGACAAAGGGTTCTGGATCTCATCAGATTATAGACAAAGGGGTCCGGATCCCATCAGATTATAGACAAAGGGTTCTGGATCTCATCACATTGTAGACAAAGGGGTCCGGATCCCATCAGATTATAGACAAAGGGTTCTGGATCCCATCAGATTATAGACAAGGGTTCCGGCGCCCATCAGACTATAGACAAAGGGTTCTGGATCACATCAGATTATAGACAAAGGGTTCCAGATCCCATCAGATTATCGACAAAGGGTTCTGGATCTCATCAGATTATAGACAAAGGGTTCTGGATCACATCAGATTATAGACAAAGGGTTCCAGATCCCACCAGATTATAGACAAAGGGTTCTGGATCTCATCAGATTATAGGCAAAGGGTTCTGGATCACATCAGATTATAGACAAAGGGTTCCAGATCCCATCAGATTATAGACAAAGGGTTCTGGATCTCATCAGATTATAGACAAAGGGTTCTGGATCACATCAGATTATAGACAAAGGGTTCTGGATCTCATCAGATTATAGACAAAGGGTTCCAGATCCCATCAGATTATCGACAAAGGGTTCTGGATCTCATCAGATTATAGACAAAGGGTTCTGGATCACATCAGATTATAGACAAAGGGTTCCAGATCCCACCAGATTATAGACAAAGGGTTCTGGATCTCATCAGATTATAGGCAAAGGGTTCTGGATCACATCAGATTATAGACAAAGGGTTCCAGATCCCATCAGATTATAGACAAAGGGTTCTGGATCTCATCAGATTATAGACAAAGGGTTCTGGATCACATCAGATTATAGACAAAGGGTTCTGGATCTCATCAGATTATAGACAAAGGGTTCCAGATCCCATCAGATTATCGACAAAGGGTTCTGGATCTCATCAGATTATAGACAAAGGGTTCTGGATCACATCAGATTATAGACAAAGGGTTCCAGATCCCACCAGATTATAGACAAAGGGTTCTGGATCTCATCAGATTATAGGCAAAGGGTTCTGGATCACATCAGATTATAGACAAAGGGTTCCAGATCCCATCAGATTATAGACAAAGGGTTCTGGATCTCATCAGATTATAGACAAAGGGTTCTGGATCTCATCAGATTATAGACAAAGGGTTCTGGATCTCATCAGATTATAGACAAAGGGTTCCAGATCCCATCAGACTATAGACAAAGGGTTCTGGATCTCATCAGATTATAGACAAAGGGTTCTGGTTCACATCAGATTATAGACAAAGGGTTCTGGATCTCATCAGATTATAGACAAAGGGTTCTGGATCACATCAGATTATAGACAAAGGGTTCTGGATCACATCAGATTATAGACAAAGGGTTCCAGATCCCACCAGATTATAGACAAAGGGTTCTGGATCTCATCAGATTATAGACAAAGGGTTCTGGATCTCATCAGATTATAGACAAAGGGTTCTGGATCTCATCAGATTATAGACAAAGGGTTCCAGATCCCATCAGACTATAGACAAAGGGTTCTGGATCTCATCAGATTATAGACAAAGGGTTCTGGTTCACATCAGATTATAGACAAAGGGTTCCAGGTCCCATCAGATTATAGACAAAGGGTTCTGGATCTCATCAGATTATAGACAAAGGGTTCTGGATCTCATCAGATTATAGACTCCATACTCGGGAGCTCCTGATATTGGCCAAAGAGGACCTGACCCCAAGCATCCCACAGACGCTCCTCAGTTTAGCATCAGTTGTTCCCCAGGCCCCATACTCAGTAACACGGGGGCCATGGATTTTACCTCCTTATACAGCTGCTTCAGAACCTCAATCTCATCCGTCAGACTTTCCAGTTTGGATTCATTGTCCACCTTATGTAGATAAGTGTCGTCCAGGTCCTGAGGGGTTAAACAGAAGGTTTTATTATAAAGGGGAGACCCTGCAGGTAGAGGACTGGACCAGTGAATGAATCCTTATTATGGGGGATAATGTCTCCTCTAATGATGCTTCCTCTAGTGACGCCTCCTCTAGTGACGTCTCCTCTAGTGACGCCTCCTCTAGTGACGCCTCCTCTAGTGACGACTCCTCTAGTGACGCCTCCTCTAGCGACGTCTCCTCTAGTGACGCCTTCTCTAGTGAAGTCTCCTCTAGTGACGCCTCATCTAGTGACGCCTCCTCTAGTGATGCCTCCTCTAGTGACGCCTCCTCTAGTGACGCTTCCTCTAGTGACGCCTCCTCTAGTGACGAATCCTCTAGTGACGCCTCCTCTAGCGACGTCTCCTCTAGTGACGCTTCCTCTAGTGACGCCTCCTCTAGTGACGCCTCCTCTAGCGACGTCTCCTCTAGTGACGCCTTCTCTAGCGACGTCTCCTCTAGTGACGCCTCCTCTAGTGACGCCTCCTCTAGTGACGCCTCCTCTAGTGACGCCTTCTCTAGCGACGTCTCCTCTAGTGACGCCTTCTCTAGTGACGTCTCCTCTAGTGACGCCTCCTCTAGTGACGTCTCCTCTAGTGATTCCTCCTCTAGTGACGCCTCCTCTAGTGACGCCTCCTCTAGTGACGCCTCCTCTAGTGAAGTCTCCTCTATGTAACTGAAAAAACTTTCCTCAAGGGCTCAAATAAAAAAATTCATAGATAGGGGAGGGGGGTTAATTATTCACTGAAAGAGCGACTGAAACAACAACCTACAGGGGTGGGGAACCACACGACAAAATTGTGAATATACCCCAGTTAGAAATAACTTGTAACAAGTTTAATCATGTGTAAAAATAATTTTATTGGAATATATATATTTTAAAAATACATGTGTATATATATATATATATATATATATATATATATATATATATATATATATGTATGAAACCACAGAATCAATTCATAAAAAGGTAGTATAAGAATAAAAATACATATATAAAAAAGAATAAAATGTAAGGTGGATACTGGGCGAGAAGACCTGTCTGCCAATAGAAGAAGTAGAAAGATAAAGAATAGCTTAGAGAGTCCCAGAGCTGATAGTGAGCTGCAATTCATACATAGAAATATATATACGGGGTTCGCATGTACAAGACAAGGGGAGGGGGAGGGGCGTCGTGCAGAATATGCAGAAGGAAAGTGTGTAATGCGTGTGGGGATCTGAATAGCGCACATTGGTCAGTGACAACAGAAGATATGTGAGAAGAAAATATATAAAACTTTGATAACCAAAGCAAAGACAAATGAAGCTCAGCACTCAAGTGAGTGAAAAACTGTGAAAAATATATCGTGCAAGTGAATGGGCAAGGACATAAACGTGCGCCCCAAAGGAAAAGGATATATATATATGTGTATACTGGCTGGGTCACGCAATATGGTGCTAACAATGAACAGTAACAAACAGCAGGCAAAGCATAGCAGCAAAGAATAATCTGCATAGAAAGAAGGTTTGGTATAGGCTGTAACAGGACTCACCCCAGTCCACCTCCACAACTCCAACGCGTTTCACCAGAAGCGACCCAGGCAGTATACACATATATATATATCCTTTTCCTTTGGGTCACATGTTTATGTCCTTGCCCATTCACTTGCACGATATATTTTTCACATTTTTTCACTCACTTGAGTGCTGAGCTTCATTTGTCTTTGCTTTGGTTATCAAAGTTTTATATATTTTCTTCTCACATATCTTCTGTTGTCACTGACCAATGTGCGCTATTCAGATCCCCACACGCATTACGCACTTTCCTTCTGCATATTCTGCACGACGCCCCTCCCCCTCCCCTTGTCTTGTACATGCGAACCCCGTATATATATTTCTATGTATGAATTGCAGCTCACTATCAGCTCTGGGACTCTCTAAGCTATTTTTTATCTTTCTACTTCTTCTATTGGCAGACAGGTCTTCTCGCCCAGTATCCACCTTACATTTTATTCTTTTTTATATATATATATATATATATATATATATATATATATATATATATATATTTATTCTTATACTACCTTTTTATGAATTGATTCTGTGGTTTCATACATATATATATAAACAAACAACAAAAAACGTGGTCTCAAATGGCTGGAGGAGCTCAACCCCGAATGCAGTTGTGCATTTATACTGGGGGAGCAGATCCTGCCCTTGTAGTCCGTTGCTAGGGGCGATCCCCAGCATAAAAATGCATACAATGGAGGATGCCTGCAGGGACTACAAGTGCCACAATAGAATCCTACACCAGATAAACGGTGTGGATGTGTAACAATTAGAATACAATACAGGAATATGGGTGCACTACTGTGGTAGATGTAAACAATATATATATATTGTATATATATACACATGTATTTTGAAAATATATATATTCCAATAAAATTATTTTTACACATGATTAAACTTATTACAAGTTCTTTCTAACTGGGGTATATTCACAATTTTGTCGTGTGGTTCCCCACACCTGTAGGTTGTTGTTGAAGTCTCCTCTAGTGACGTCTCCTCTAGTCATGCCTCCTCTAGTCATGCCTCCTCTAGTGACATCTCCTTTAGTGACGCCTCCTCTAGTGATGTCTCCTCTAGTGATGCCTCCTCTAGTGATGCCTCCACTAGTGATGTCTACTCTAGTCATGTCTCCTCTAATGACATCTCCTCTAGTCATGTCTCCTCCCGTCATGTCTTCTCCAGTCATGTCTCCTCTAATGACATCTCCTCTAGTCATGTCTCCTCTAGTCATGTCTCCTCCAGTCATGTCTCCTCTAGTCATGTCTCCTCTAGTCATGTCTCCTCTAGTCATGTCTCCTCCAGTCATGTCTCTTCTAGTAACATCTCCTCTAGTCATGTCTTCTCTAGTGACGCCTCCTCTAGTGACGTCTCCTCTAGTGACATCTCCTCTAGTCATGCCTCCTCTAGTGACGTCTCCTCTAGTCATGCCTCCTCCAGTCATGTCTCCTCCAGTCATGTCTCCTCTAGTCATGTCTCCTCCAGTCATGTCTCCTCTAGTCATGTCTCTTCTAGTAACATCTCCTCTAGTCATGTCTTCTCTAGTGACGCCTCCTCTAGTGACGTCTCCTCTAGTGACATCTCCTCTAGTCATGCCTCCTCTAGTGACGTCTCCTCTAGTCATGCCTTCTCTAGTCATGTCTCCTCTAGTGACGCCTCCTCTAGTGAAGTCTACTCTAGTCATGTCTCCTCTAATGACATCTCCTCTAGTCATGTCTCCTCTAGTGACGTCTCCTCTAGTCATGCCTCCTCTAGTGACGTCTCCTCTAGTCATGCCTCCTCTCGTCATGTCTCCTCTAGTGACGTCTCCTTTAGTGATGTATACTCTAGTCATGTCTCCTCTAATGACATCTCCTCTAGTCATGTCTCCTCTAGTGACGTCTCCTCTAGTCATGCCTCCTCTAGTGACGTCTCCTCTAGTCATGCCTCCTCTAGTCATGTCTCCTCTAGTGACGCCTCCTTTAGTGATGTCTCCTCTAGTCATGTCTCCTCTAGTCATGTCTCTTCTAGTAACATCTCCTCTAGTCATGTCTCCTCTAGTGACGTCTCCTCTAGTCATGTCTCCTCTAGTGACGTCTCCTCTAGTCATGCCTCCTCTAATCATGTCTCCTCTAGTGACGCCTCCTCTAGTCATGTCTCCTCTAGTCATGTCTCCTCCAGTCATGTCTCCTCTAGTAACATCTCCTCTAGTCATGTCTCCTCCAGTCATGTCTCCTCTAGTAACATCTCCTCTAGTCATGTCTCCTCCAGTCATGTCTCCTCTAGTCATGCCTCCTCTAGTGACGTCTCCTCTAGTCATGCCTCCTCCAGTCATGTCTCCTCCAGTCATGTCTCCTCTAGTCATGTCTCCTCCAGTCATGTCTCCTCCAGTCATGTCTCCTCCAGTCATATCTCCTCTAGTCATGTCTCTTCTAGTAACATCTCCTCTAGTCATGTCTTCTCTAGTGACACCTCCTCTAGTGACGTCTCCTCTAGTGACATCTCCTCTAGTCATGCCTCCTCTAGTGACGTCTCCTCTAGTCATGCCTCCTCTAGTCATGTCTCCTCTAGTGACGCCTCCTCTAGTGAAGTCTACTCTAGTCATGTCTCCTCTAATGACATCTCCTCTAGTCATGTCTCCTCCAGTCATGTCTCCTCCAGTCATGTCTCCTCCAGTCATGTCTCTTCTAGTAACATCTCCTCTAGTCATGTCTTCTCTAGTGACACCTCCTCTAGTGACGTCTCCTCTAGTGACATCTCCTCTAGTCATGCCTCCTCTAGTGACGTCTCCTCTAGTCATGCCTCCTCTAGTCATGTCTCCTCTAGTGACGTCTCCTCTAGTCATGCCTCCTCTCGTCATGTCTACTCTAGTCATGTCTCCTCTAATGACATCTCCTCTAGTCATGTCTCCTCTAGTGATGTCTCCTCTAGTCATGCCTCCTCTAGTGACGTCTCCTCTAGTCATGCCTCCTCTAGTCATGTCTCCTCTAGTGACGCCTCCTTCAGTGAAGTCTCCTCTAGTCATGTCTCCTCTAGTCATGTCTCTTCTAGTAACATCTCCTCTAGTCATGTCTCCTCTAGTGACGCCTCCTCTAGTCATGTCTCCTCCAGTCATGTCTCCTCTAGTCATGTCTCTTCTAGTAACATCTCCTCTAGTCATGTCTCCTCTAGTGACGTCTCCTCTAGTCATGTCTCCTCTAGTGACGTCTCCTCTAGTCATGCCTCCTCTAATCATGTCTCCTCTAGTGACGCCTCCTCTAGTCATGTCTCCTCCAGTCATGTCTCCTCCAGTCATGTCTCCTCTAGTAACATCTCCTCTAGTCATGTCTCCTCCAGTCATGTCTCCTCTAGTAACATCTCCTCTAGTCATGTCTCCTCCATTCATGTCTCCTCTAGTCATGTCTCCTCTAGTAACATCTCCTCCAGTCATGTCTCCTCCAGTCATGTCTCCTCTAGTCATGCCTCCTCTAGTGACGTCTCCTCTAGTCATGTCTCCTCCAGTCATGTCTCCTCTAGTCATGTCTCCTCTAGTAACATCTCCTCCAGTCATGTCTCCTCTAATCATGTCTCCTCCAGTCATGTCTCCTCTAGTCATGTCTCCTCTAGTAACATCTCCTCTAGTCATGTCTCCTCTAGTCATGTCTCCTCTAGTAACATCTCCTCTAGTGACACCTCCTCTAGTGATGTCTCCTCTAGTCATGTCTCCTCTAGTGATGTCTCCTATAGTCATGTCTCTTCTAGTCATGTCTCCTCTAGTAACATCTCCTCTAGTCATGCCTCCTCTAGTGACATCTCCTATAGTGACGCCTCCTCTAGTGACGTCTCCTCTAGTCATGTCTCCTATAGTCATGTCTCCTATAGTGACGCCTTCTCTAGTCATGCCTCCTCTAGTGACATCTCCTATAGTGACGCCTCCTCTAGTGACGTCTCCTCTAGTCATGTCTCCTATAGTGACGCCTTCTCTAGTCATGCCTCCTCTAGTGACATCTCGTAACAGCGCCCCCCCCCTATAGTCACCTTCTTCGTCAGCACAAAATCGTTCTCTAGTTGATTACGTCTGTTGATTTCATCCTCGTATCTGCAGAAAAAACACAGGAAGATTAGAGGGGCCACAACCACTGAGGGGCCACAACCACTGAGGGGCCATGACAACACACTGAGCGTGCGGCTCTTCATCGTCTCCACCTATAGACCCCATATGTCTCTGCTCCCCTGTAGAGGTCTCTGTACTGACTCCTCATCTCCTCCCCCTATAGATCCCGTATATCTCTGCTCCCCTGTATAGGTGTCTGTACTGACTCCTCATCTCCTCCCCCTATAGACCCCGTATATCTCTGCTCCCCTGTATAGGTCTCTGTACTGACTCCTCATCTCCTCCCCCTATAGACCCCATATATCTCTACTCCCCTGTAGAGGTCTCTGTACTGACTCCTCATCTCCTCCCCCTATAGACCCCATATATCTCTACTCCCCTGTAGAGGTCTCTGTATCGACTCTTTACTTCCTCCGCCTATAGACCCCATATGTCTATTCTCCCCTGTAGAGGTCTCTGTACTGACTCTTCATCTCCTTCACCTATAGACCCCATATGTCTATTCTCCCCTGTAGAGGTCTCTGTACTGACTCTTAATCTCATTCCCCTATAGACCCCATATGTCTCTGCTCCCCTGTAGAGAACTCTGTACTGACTCTTCATCTCCTTCACCTATAGACCCCATATATCTCTGCTCCCCTGTAGAGGTCTCTATACTGACTCTTCATTTCCTTCACCTATAGACCCCATATGTCTCTGCTCTCCTGTAGAGGTCTCTGTACTGACTCCTCATCTCCTTCACCTATAGACCACATATGTCTCTGCTCTCCTGTAGAGGTCTCTGTACTGACTCCTCATCTCCTCCACCTATAGACCTCATATGTCTCTGCTCCCCTGTAGAGGTCTCTGTACTGACTCCTCATCTCCTTCACTTATAGACCCCATATGTCTCTGCTCCCCTCTAGAGGTCTCTGTACTGGCTCTTTAGTTCCTCTCTCTTTATAGACCCCATATGTCTCTGCTCTCCTGTAGAACTCTGTATCGGCTCTTTAGCTCCTCCCCCTATAGACCCCATATATCTCTGTATCGTCTATTTATCTCCTCCCCCTATAGACCCCATATGTCTCTGCTCCCCTGTCTCTGTACCGGCTCTTTAGCTCCTCCACCACGGCCTGCATGTTGTGGAGCTCCCCCTGCAGTTTGTCCTTGTCGTGCAGGAGGCCATCGATCTGCTGTTTCAGGTGGTTGCTCGCGGTCACGGTGATCTGGTCAATGTTGGTCTTGTACTCGTCCTTCTCCTTCAGGAGGCGCCGCTGAGTCTTCAGGATCTTGTTCTGTCTCTCCAGCTCCTGGACCTGTCAGAGAAACGATCATCAGTCATGGAGGCGGCTGAAGGGTCATCAGAGGAAAACAACTCTGCCCAGAATGGATGATGGTGGAGGTCCGACCAATGGGACCCCAACTAGCTACAGTGTGTGTATGAGTGTACATGCAGATGTGTGTCGTTTTGTGTATGAGTGTACATGCAGATGTGTGTCGTTTTGTGTATGAGTGTAGATGCAGATGTGTGTGGTTTTATGAGTATGAGTGTACATGCAGATGTGTGTAGTTTTATGAGTATGAGTGTACATGCAGATGTGTGTCGTTTTGTGTATGAGTGTAGATGCAGATGTGTGTGGTTTTAGGAGTATGAGTGTACATGCAGATGTGTGTGGTTTTATGAGTATGAGTGTACATGCAGATGTGTGTAGTTTTATGTGTATGAGTGTACATGCAGATGTGTGTGGTTTTATGAGTATGAGTGTACATGCAGATGTGTGTAGTTTTATGAGTATGAGTGTACATGCAAATGTGTGTAGTTTTATGTGTATGAGTGTACATGCAGATGTGTGTAGTTTTGTGTATGAATGTACATGCAGATGTGTGTAGTTTTGTGTATGAGTGTAGATGCAGATGTGTGTAGTTTTATGAGTATGAGTGTACATGCAAATGTGTGTAGTTTTATGTGTATGAGTGTACATGCAGATGTGTGTAGTTTTATGTGTATGAGTGTACATGCAGATGTGTGTAGTTTTGTGTATGAGTGTACATGCAGATGTGTGTAGTTTTGTGTATGAGTGTACATGCAAATGTGTGTAGTTTTATGTATGAGTGTACATGCAAATGTGTGTAGTTTTATGTGTATGAGTGTACATGCAGATGTGTGTAGTTTTATGTGTATGAGTGTACATGCAGATGTGTGTAGTTTTGTGTATAAGTGTACATGCAGATGTGTGTAGTTTTGTGTATGAGTGTACATGCAGATGTGTGTAGTTTTATGTGTATGAGTGTACATGCAGATGTGTGTAGTTTTATGTGTATGAGTGTACATGCAGATGTGTGTAGTTTTGTGTATGAGTGTACATGCAGATATGTGTGGTTTTGTGTATGAGTGTACATGCAGATGTGTGTAGTTTTATGAGTATGAGTGTACATGCAAATGTGTGTAGTTTTATGTATGAGTGTACATGCAGATGTGTGTAGTTTTATGTATGAGTGTACATGCAGATGTGTGTAGTTTTGTGTATGAGTGTACATGCAGATGTGTGTAGTTTTGTGTATGAGTGTACATGCAGATATGTGTGGTTTTATGTGTATGAGTGTACATGCAGATGTGTGTAGTTTTATGTGTATGAGTGTACATGCAGATGTGTGTGGTTATGTGTATGAGTGTACATGCAGATGTGTGTGGTTTTGTGTATGAGTGTGCATGCAGATGTGTGTAGTTTTGTGTATGAGTGTACATGCAGATGTTTGAAGTTTTGTGTATGAGTGTACATGCAGATATGTGTAGTTTTATGTGTAAGAAAGCCCCTGAATCAGAAGCGAAGTAGGAGAGGAGGGGGCACATGATAGGGGGCAGCGCAGCGGGAAAATAAGATAGGGGTCAAAGGCAGGTCAGGGGAAGGAGGGGGCATAGAGGAGGGGGAGTTAAGGAAGAGGTTGGAGGGGTTAAAAGGAGGCCCGGAACCGGAAGGGCCCCTCTTTTACCTCAAGAAGCGCTGAAGGAAGTTGGAGCTGCTCCAGGCTGCGGGACCGGCGTTTTCAGATGGCGGACTTGGAAGCAGCGATCCGGCGGGTGAGAGAGGAGCTCCGGAGGAGAGGCACGGGATGGCTAGATCAGTAGCTCCACGGCGATGCGGCCGGGACGTCGGCAGCTGTCGCGGCGCCTCCGCGGACGAGCGGGAGGAGGTCCAGAGCGCCATCCAGAGTGAGCCCAGACGCGATCCCACGCTCCCGGCGCCGACAGGAGAGCCCCGCCAGGGACCCTCCGGTGAGGCCTGCTGCTGCTCCCACATCTGAGTGCGGTGAGTCTGCCGGGAGGAATCTCGGGCTGGGGAGGGGAGTGGTGATGCCGGCACGTGCAGAGCAGGGGCGCTCTGCAAGAAGACGCTCCAGGAGGGGAGAGGCGGAGCTACTGACGGCTGGTCCCAGTGCGGAGGCTCCGTGCACTGGGAGGGCCCGGCGGTCGGAAGTGGACGGGAGTGTGTCGCCAGCGGCCCGGCGGGGCGCGGAGCTGGAAGCTGAAGGGGTCGGGAGAGCCTGCGGACGGACCACGGGACACACTGCGGCGCCTGAAGGGGTGAGGCGCCGGCAGGATCCGTCTCCCAGACGACGTCTGGCTTCCGGTCGGGAGGCACGGGGGGAGCGGGAGGCTAGCTCCGCCCCCAGGGCTGCACACGCTAGCGAGGAGGTATCCGGGGACGAGAGGGATGGAGGCGGAGCCTCTACCGTCTCAGCTGCGGAGGATGTCGCCGGGGATGAAAGCGATGACCTGCAACCTGCGGTGGCCAGTGTGGTGGTGCCGCCAGCGGCCGCCCGGGGCGGCGGTGCGGCGGGTCAAGTGCTGACTGGGGTGAGATCCGGAGGAGGTGCGACACGTCGAGGTCAAGGAGGAGCGGCGACCGCTGGGCCGTCCGCCCCAGAGAGGTTGGGTGAGTGGAACACTGCTTTGGGGTCTGGGGTTGGGGGGGGTTTGTGGGAGGGTTTGTCTTCTTTACTGCGGGATGTCCGGGATCTGTTGCAAGATAGGGCTGCTTCGGGGGTGGGGTCACCGGCGGCAGTCTGGGCGAGCGGCGGTTCAGGGGTGGCCGAAGGGGGGTCTGCGTCGGTCGCGGTTGGGAATGGGGACGGTGGGCAGACGGTCCCTGGTGCGGCGGCTGGGAAGGCGGGGGATAAGGTTGTGGATGAAGTGCGTCTGGCGGATTCGGCGAAAGGGGAGGTCTACGTCTGTTTTGAGGGGCCCCTGGGTGCGCATTTGAAGGCGGAGGTTCGGGAGCGGATCTGGAAAGGGGAGTATGTTGAAATTTTTTCGCTGCTCCCGTTGGAGAAGTTCAACCTGGATAGGGTGAAACCTGACGAGTCAAAGAAGGAGGAGGAGGAACGCCGGCGGTGTCGGCTGATACCTCGGACGTTTAATAATTGGCTACAGGCGTTTGCCATCTTGGCGAGCGTTATTGGCGAAAAAGCGCCGGATAATTGTTCCGGCCTTTTTTGCTATCTCGATTCGGTTGGGGAAGCCTATAGGACATATGGGGGCACCGCTTGGCTGCGATATGACGAGCAGTTCCGGCAGCGCAAGGCGGTGCGCCCCTCGCTGCGGTGGGACCACAAGGATATCAGCTTGTGGATGAAACTCATGGCGGCGCCTCGTGCTCCACGGGGACAGCAGTCCTTTCGGGAGGGGGCCGGCGGGTCTGGGGCTGGGTCTGGTCGGCCGGCCGGTGCGGCAAAAGGGTGTTGCTGGCAATTTAATGAGGGCCAGTGCAAGTTTGGGGAGACGTGCAGATTCCGTCATGAGTGCTCTGGTTGCGGAGGTGCCCATGGTCTGTCGCGGTGCTTTCGAAAAGGGAAGGGTAAGGGTGGAGATGTTGAGGCAAAAGGGGGTCACGCCGGTGAGGGTGGAAAGGATGCTTCCTTTTCTAGAGGCGTACCCAAATAGGCGGGTGGCGGAGTTGCTGAAGAAGGGGTTTTCGGAGGGTTTTCGTATTCCGTGTTCGCCGGTTAGGGACTTGGGGGTGGTGCGCAACTTGACGTCGGCATTGGGTCATCCGGACGTGGTGTCGGCCAAGTTGTTTAAGGAAGTGGAGCTGGGTAGGATGGTGGGGCCGTTTGCGGCCCCGCCGCTGCCGAACTTGAGGATTTCTCCGCTGGGGGTTGTTCCCAAGAAGGAGCCGAATAAGTTTCGGCTCATTCACCACCTCTCCTTTCCTGAGAGGAGTCGGTAAATGACGGTATCGACCCGGCGCTATGTGCGGTGTCATACACGTCTTTTGATGCGGCGGTTGAGTGGGTGCGGCGGTACGGCAGGGGTGCGCTGTTGGCAAAAACGGATATTGAGGCTGCATTTCGGCTCCTTCCGGTCCATCCGGACAGTTTTGAGTTGTTGGGGTGTTGTTGGGAGGGACAGTTTTTTGTGGATCGTTGCCTTCCTATGGGCTGTTCTATTTCTTGTTCGTTTTTTGAGTTTTTTAGCACGTTTTTAGAATGGGTAGTGCGATCGGAGGCTCAGGTGCCTTCGGTGCTGCATTACCTCGACGATTTTTTATTCGTGGGTCAGGCTGGTAGGGCGACCTGCGCGATTTTGCTGCAGACGATGGAGAGGGTGGCGGCCTGCTTCGGGGTGCCTTTGGCACCCGACAAGACGGAGGGGCCGTCCACAGCGTTAAAATTCCTGGGCATTGTCATCGACACGGTGGCCTTTGAGTGTAGGTTGCCGGATGACGCTTCAGGATTTGAGGGGGGCGATTGAGGGGGCATTGCTGACTCGGAAGATTAAGTTGAGGGACTTGCAGTCGTTGTTAGGCCGCCTCAATTTTGCATGCTGAATTATGCCCATGGGGCGGGTTTTTTGTAGGCGTTTAGCGGGTGCTACGGCAGGTGTGCGACGGCCGAATCACTTTGTGCGGTTGTCCGCGGAATTGCGGGCGGATTTGGGGATTTGGCTGGAATTCTTGGACAGGTATAACGGGCGGTCGATTATCATGGAACGGCAAGTGTCCAACTGGGACATGGAGCTGTTCACGGACGCGTCGGGTAGCCGTGGCTTCGGCGCTTATTTCCAGGGTCAGTGGTGCACGGGGGAATGGCCGATGGCATGGCGGGAGGGCGGCTTGGTGCGCAACTTGGCGCTATTGGAACTTTTTCCGATTGTGGTGGCGGTGGAGATTTGGGGGGAGCAGTTGCACAATCGGAAGATCTGTTTCCGGTGTGACAACCTGGGAGTGGTGCAGGCAGTGAACGCACAAACGGCGAAATCGCCTCCGGTGGTGAGGCTGTTACGGCGTTTGGTGTTAAGCTGTTTATTGTTGAATGCGCAGTTTGTGGCTATGCATGTCTCGGGGATCTGTAATGAGATTGCTGACTCTCTCTCTCGTTTTCAGTGGGACAGGTTTCGTGAGCTGGCACCGGAGGCGGAGTCGCAGGGGATCCCCTGTCCGGAGGAGTTATGGCAAGTGGTTTGAGAACGGCCTTTGCCTTGATTCGTCGGTCGGTCTGTGATAGCACCTGGGCGGGGTATAGTAAGTGTTGGCGGGAATGGGAGCTTTTGGTGGCGGAGTTGGGGGTTTTGAATGATGGGGATTGGGAAGTGGCAGTTTTGTTTTACGTTGGGAGATTGTTTGGGGATGGAGTGTCCCCGTCGGGGTTGAGCCGCCGGATGGCGGCCCTGGGGTTCTGGTTTAGGTGTCAGGGGTTGTCTGATGTCACTAAATCGTTTAGGGTGCGTTTGGCTGCCAGGGGTTTTCGGAGAGGGGTGGTGCAGCGTGATGCTCGGCGGCCCGTTTCTTTCCAGCTGCTGGCGGATATAGGGGGGGTCTTGGGGACGGTGTGTTCGTCTGGTTTATAGGTGTTGCTGTTTCGGCTGGCTTTCTCGCTGGCGTTTTTTGGGGCGTTCCGGGTTTCGGAGTTGGTCGCGCCTAGTAAGGTTCGGGTGGGAGGTTTGTTGTTTGGGGATGTTTGCTTGGAAGGTTCTGTTCTAGTGTGTAAAGTGCGCAGGTCCAAAACGGACCAGCTGGGGAAAGGTTTTGCTGTGCGATTGGCGGCGTTGGGTGGTGGGGGCATGTGTCCGGTGCATTGTTTTCGGGAGTACTTGGGTGTTCGGACGGTGATGGGAGGCCCTCTGCTGGTTCATGCGAACGGGGAATTTTTGTCCCGGTTCCAATTTGTGCGGGTTTTTCGTTTTTGCCTGGAAAAGCTGGGGAAGGATGCGGGTGGGTTCAGCTCGCACTCCTTTCGGATAGGAGCAGCTACGGAGGCGTCCCGGTGGGGTTTGGGGCCTGATGCGATACGGAGGATTGGTAGGTGGGAATCTGATCGGTTCCGGTTATATGTGCGCCCGCAGATGTTGTAGGGGGTGGGCGTGTCTTTTTTGTGGGTGTTTATTTTGTTTTATGGACAATATATGTGGGGAGTAAGGCAGGAATAGTGATGAGTTGTTTTTCGTGTTTATGTCTTACAGGGGGTCAGCCGTGCTTGGTCTGGATCGTGGGACATTCGTACGTGAGGCGTGGGGCCTCGCGCGCTGATGTTCGCCCGGCTGGGAGGCAGTTGGGTCTGGAAAGGGAACAGGCGCAGGTGCGGTGGATTGGTCGGGGGGGGGTTTGCAGTGGGCGGGACTGCTCCCCCTCTTGCAAACGTACGCGGCGCTGGAAAGGCCCCCCAACGTGTTGGTAGTCCACCTGGGCGGCAATGATCTTGGGGGTCGGACGGCCAGAGCCTTGATGAGGGATATTAAATTGGACATGCTGCGGATCTGGTCGTCCTTCCCCGGGATCGTGGTGGTCTGGTCGGACATTGTGGTGCGGTTCAAGTGGAGGGAGGCGCGTTCGGTCGTCCGACTGAATAAGGCGAGGGCCAAGGTTAATCGGGTGGTGGGTCGTTTCATGGCGCGGAATGGGGGCCTGGTAGTGCGCCACCGGGAGTTGGAGACTCCTTTCTGGGATTTTATGGACGCTGACGGGGTCCATCTGAACCCCTTGGGGATGGATTTGTGGGTTCTGGAAATTAGGGAGGTGGTGGTGAGAGCAGTCGGGTTGTGGGTGGCCGGCCGTGAGTGAGGAGTCACACAAGGCCGTCGTGGCAGGTAGTGGGGGAGGGGGACCTGGAGGCACTTGATGGAGAATTGGAGTGAGGTGTGAACAGAATGGTGTGGTAGGGCTGGGGGCGGTGCCCCAGTCACTGGTGACACCTCAGCGGTTGAGGTGGAAAAACGGGGGGCTCTGAAGGGGGTGTCCTTGGGTCGTTGATTTACGGCCAAGGGCAAAGTAGGAGCCCGGGGAATAACTCAGGTTGCCTTCAGGTCCCCTTACCTTTGGGGTAGGAAATGGAAAACTGTTTACACTGTTATGCACTATGGTATTTGTAATTGTTATAATGTTAATGGGTAATGTTTACCCGACTGTTTCTGTGTTATTGTAAAGTTAAAGTATATATTTATTTTATTTTATTATGGTTATTTAATAAATGTGGCCTCTGTGGCCTTTTCCACCAAAATAAGTGTTGTAATGTGGTTATTGATGGGGTGGCAGGGTGGTACGGGGTCACAGAGCAAGTAGCAGATCCCCTAGTCATGAGTGTACATGCAGATGTGTGTAGTTTTATGTGTATGAGTGTACATGCAGATGTGTGTAGTTTTATGAGTATGAGTGTACATGCAGATGTGTGTGGTTTTGTGTATGAGTATACATGCAGATGTGTGTAGTTTTGTGTATGAGTGTACATGCAGATGTGTGTAGTTTTATGAGTATGAGTGTACATGCAGATGTATGTAGTTTTGTGTATGAGTGTACATGCAGATGTGTGTAGTTTTATGTGTATGAGTGTACATGCAGATGTATGTAGTTTTGTGTATGAGTGTAGATGCAGATGTGTGTAGTTTTGTGTATGAGTGTACATGCAGATGTGTGTAGTTTTGTGTATGAATGTACATGCAGATGTGTGTAGTTTTGTGTATGAGTGTACATGCAGATGTGTGTGGTTATGAGTATGAGTGTACATGCAGATGTGTGTAGTTTTGTGCATGAGTGTACATGCAGATGTGTGTGGTTATGAGTATGAGTGTACATGCAGATGTGTGTAGTTTTGTGTATGAGTGTACATGCAGATGTGTGTGGTTATGAGTATGAGTGTAGATGCAGATGTGTGTAGTTTTGTGTATTAGTGTACATGCAGATGTGTGTGGTTTTGTGTATGAGTGTACATGCAGATGTGTGTGGTTTTGTGTATGAGTGTACATGCAGATGTGTGTGGTTATGAGTATGAGTGTACATGCAGATGTGGTTATGAGTATGAGTGTACATGCAGATGTGTGTAGTTTTGTGTATGAGTGTACATGCAGATGTGTGTAGTTTTGTGTATGAGTGTACATGCAGATGTGTGTGGTTTTGTGTATGAGTGTACATGCAGATGTGTGTGGTTTTGTGTATGAGTGTACATGCAGATGTGTGTGGTTTTATGAGTATGAGTGTACATGCAGATGTGTGTGGTTTTATGAGTATGAGTGTACATGCAGATGTGTGTAGTTTTGTGTATGAGTGTACATGCAGATGTGTGTGGTTTTGTGTATGAGTGTGCATGCAGATGTGTGTGGTTTTGTGTATGAGTGTGCATGCAGATGTGTGTGGTTTTGTGTATGAGTGTAGATGCAGATGTGTGTAGTTTTATGAGTATGAGTGTACATGCAGATGTGTGTAGTTTTATGAGTATGATTGTATATGGGTGTATATGCATACGTTGTTGCTCATAGAACCTATTTATTTGTATTCGTGTATTTCATTTTTGCTGGACGTGCTGCACCTTTTACTGGCGCCCTCTAATGTACCATTAAATGTATTACAAAGGCAGAAAAAATTCTTTGTAGGATAAAAAAAAAAAAAAATAGTGAATTGCACAATTTTGTGGGGTAATATTTAGTTGTATTACATTGTGCAGCTGGTAGGATTTATTGTATATTATATATTATTGTATATTATGTATCTTATGTATCTTATGTATTATTGTATCTTATGTATTATTGTATATTATGTATATTATGTATTATTGTATATTATGTATATTATGAATTATTGTATATTATGTATATTATGAATTATTGTATATTATGTATATTATGTATATTATGTATCTTATGTATCTTATGTATTATTGTATATTATGTATATTATGTATTATTGTATATTATGTATATTATGTATATTATGAATTATTGTATATTATGTATATTATGTATATTATGTATCTTATGTATTATTGTATATTATGTATTATTGTATATTATGTATATTATGTATTATTGTATATTATGCATATTATGTATATTATGTATTATTGTATATTATGTATCTTATGTATTATTGTATATTATGTATTATTGTATATTATGTATATTATGTATTATTGTATATTATGTATATTATGTATTATTGTATATTATGTATATTATGAATTATTGTATATTATGTATATTATGAATTATTGTATATTATGTATATTATGCATATTATGAATTATTGTATATTATGTATATTATGAATTATTGTATATTATGTATATTATGAATTATTGTATATTATGTATATTATGTATTATTGTATATTATGTATATTATGAATTATTGTATATTATGTATATTATGAATTATTGTATATTATGTATATTATGTATATTATGAATTATTGTATATTATGTATTATTGTATATTATGTATATTATGAATTATTGTATATTATGTATTATTGTATATTATGAATTATTGTATATTATGTATTTGTATATTATGTATATTATGAATTATTGTATATTATGTATATTATGTATATTATGAATTATTGTATATTATGTATATTATGAATTATTGTATATTATGTATATTATGAATTATTGTATATTATGTATATTATGTATATTATGAATTATTGTATATTATGTATATTATGAATTATTGTATATTATGTATATTATGCATATTATGAATTATTGTATATTATGTATATTATGTATTGTATATTATGTATATTATGAATTATTGTATATTATGTATATTATGTATTATTGTATATTATGTATATTATGAATTATTGTATATTATGTATATTATGAATTATTGTATATTATGTATATTATGTATATTATGTATATTATGAATTATTGTATATTATGTATTATTGTATATTATGTATATTATGAATTATTGTATATTATGTATTATTGTATATTATGAATTATTGTATATTATGTATTTGTATATTATGTATATTATGAATTATTGTATATTATGTATATTATGTATATTATGAATTATTGTATATTATGTATATTATGAATTATTGTATATTATGTATATTATGAATTATTGTATATTATGTATATTATGAATTATTGTATATATTGTACATTATGTATTATTGTATATTATGTATCTTATGTATGATTGTATATTATACACACACATGGCGGTAAATGTTGTCCCCCCTGAAATGTTCCTATATAATGAATTATTTCTCACATGAAAGGATTGCAGTAACACAGGTTTATTCCCTCTGTGTATATATATATATATATATATAGATCTCCTCTCCTCTGTATATATATATATATATATATATATATATAGATCTCCTCTCCTCTGTGTATATATATATATAGATCTCCTCTCCTCTGTGTATATATATATATAGATCTCCTCTCCTCTGTGTATATATATATATATATATATATAGATCTCCTCTCCTCTGTGTATATATATATATAGATCTCCTCTCCTCTGTATATATATATATATATAGATCTCCTCTCCTCTGTGTATATATATATAGATCTCCTCTCCTCTGTATATATATATATATATAGATCTCCTCTCCTCTGTATATATATATATAGATCTCCTCTCCTCTGTATATATATATAGATCTCCTCTCCTCTGTATGTATATATATATATATATATATATATATATATAGATCTCCTCTCCTCTGTATATATAGATCTCCTCTCCTCTGTATATATATATATATAGATCTCCTCTCCTCTGTATATATATATATATATATAGATCTCCTCTCCTCTGTGTATATATATATAGATCTCCTCTCCTCTGTATATATATATATATATATAGATCTCCTCTCCTCTGTGTATATATATATAGATCTCCTCTCCTCTGTATATATATATATATAGATCTCCTCTCCTCTGTATGTATATATATATATAGATCTCCTCTCCTCTGTATATATATATAGATCTCCTCTCCTCTGTATGTATATATATATATAGATCTCCTCTCCTCTGTATATATATTTATATAGATCTCCTCTCCTCTGTATATATATAGATCTCCTCTCCTCTGTATATATATATATATATATAGATCTCCTCTCCTCTGTATATATATATATATTGCAGTAACACAGGTTTTGCTATGCACATGTTTATTCCCTTTGTGTATATATATATATATATATATAGATCTCCTATCCTCTGTATATATATATATATATATATATATATAGATCTCCTCTCCTCTGTATATATATATATATATATATATATATATATATATATATATAGATCTCCTCTCCTCTGTATATATATATAGATCTCCTCTCCTCTGTATATATATATATATATATATATATATAGATCTCCTCTCCTCTGTATATATATATATATATATATAGATCTCCTCTCCTCTGTATATATATGTATAGATCTCCTCTCCTCTGTATATATATATATATATATATATATATAGATCTCCTCTCCTCTGTATATATATATATATATATATATATATATAGATCTCCTCTCCTCTGTATATATATATATAGATCTCCTCTCCTCTGTATATATATATATATATAGATCTCCTCTCCTCTGTATATATATATATAGATCTCCTCTCCTCTGTATATATATGTATAGATCTCCTCTCCTCTGTATATATATATATATATATATATTGCAGTAACACAGGTTTTGCTATACACATGTTTATTCCCTTTGTGTATATATATATATATATATATAGATCTCCTCTCCTCTGTATATATATAGATCTCCTCTCCTCTGTATATATATAGATCTCCTCTGTATATATATATATATATATAGATCTCCTCTCCTCTATATATATATATATAGATCTCCTCTCCTCTGTGTATATATATATAGATCTCCTCTCCTCTGTATATATATATAGATCTCCTCTTCTCTGTATATATATATATATATATATATATAGATCTCCTCTCCTCTGTATATATATATATATATATATATATATAGATCTCCTCTCCTCTGTATATATATATATATATATATATATATATATATATAGATCTCCTCTCCTCTGTATATATATATATTGCAGTAACACAGGTTTTGCTATACACATGTTTATTCCCTTTGTGTATATATATATATATATATATATATATATATATATATATATATATATATATATATATATATAGATCTCCTCTCCTCTGTATATATATAGATAGATCTCCTCTCCTCTGTATATATATATATATATATAGGTCTCCTCTTCTCTGTATATATATATATATATATAGATCTCCTCTCCTCTGTATATATATATAGATCTCCTCTCCTCTGTGTATATATATATATATATATATATATATATATATATATATAGATCTCCTCTCCTCTGTATATATATATATATATATATATATATATATATATATATATATATATTTATATATATATATTGCAGTAACACAGGTTTTGCTATACACATGTTTATTCCCTTTGTGTATATATATATATATATATAGATCTCCTCTCCTCTGTATATATATATATAGATCTCCTCTCCTCTGTGTATATATATATATAGATCTCCTCTCCTCTGTATATATATATATATAGATCTCCTCTCCTCTGTATATATATATATATATATATATATATATATATATATAGATCTCCTCTCCTCTGCATATATATATATATATATATATATATATATATATATATATCTCCTCTCCTCTGTGTATATATATATATATATATATATATATATATATATATATATCTCCTCTCCTCTGTATATATATATATTGCAGTAACACTGGTTTTGCTATACACATGTTTATTCCCTTTGTGTATATATATATATATATATATATATATATATATATATATATATATAGATCTCCTCTCCTCTGTATATATATATAGATCTCCTCTCCTCTGTATATATATATATAGATCTCCTCTCCTCTGTATATATATATATATATATATATATATATATATATATATATATAGATCTCCTCCTGTATATTTATATATATATATATATATATATATATATATATATATATAGATCTCCTCTCCTCTGTATATATATATATATATATATTGCAGTAACACAGGTTTTGCTATACACATGTTTATTCCCTTTGTGTATATATATATATATATATATATATATATATATATAGATCTCCTCTTCTCTGTGTATATATATATATATATATATATATATATATATATATATATATATATAGATCTCCTCTCCTCTGTATATATATATATATATATATATATATATATAGATTTCCTCTCCTCTGTATATATATATATATATATATATATATATATATAGATCTCCTCTCCTCTGTATATATATATATATATATATATATATATATAGATCTCCTCTCCTCTGTATATATATATATATATAGATCTCCTCTCCTCTGTATATATATATATATATATATATATATATATATATAGATCTCCTCTCCTCTGTATATATATATATATATATTGCAGTAACACAGGTTTTGCTATACACATGTTTATTCCTTTTGCGTATATATATATATATATATATATATATAGATCTCCTCTCCTCTGTATATATATATATATATATATATATATATATATATATATATAGATCTCCTCTCCTCTGTATGTGTATATATATATATATATATATATATATATATATATATATAGATCTCCTCTCCTCTGTATATATATATAGATCTCCTCTCCTCTGTATATATATATATATATATATATATATATATATATATATATATATATATAGATCTCCTCTCCTCTGTATATATATATATTGCAGTAACACAGGTTTTGCTATACACATGTTTATTCCCTTTGTGTGTGTATATATATAGATCTCCTCTCCTCTGTGTATATATATATATATATATATATATATATATATATATAGATCTCCTCTCCTCTGTATATATATATATATATATATATATATATATATATATATATATCTTCTCTCCTCTGTATATATATATATATAGATCTCCTCTCCTCTGTATATATATATATTGCAGTAACACAGGTTTTGCTATACACATGTTTATTCCCTTTGTGTGTGTATATATATAGATCTCCTCTCCTCTGTATATATATATATATATATATATAGATCTCCTCTCCTCTGTATATATATATATATATATAGATCTCCTCTCCTCTGTATATATATATAGATCTCCTCTCCTCTGTATATATATATAGATCTCCTCTCCTCTGTATATATATATATATATATATATATATATAGATCTCCTCTCCTCTGTATATATATATATATAGATCTCCTCTCCTCTGTGTATATATATATATATATATCTCCTCTCCTCTGTATATATATAGATCTCCTCTGTATATATATATATATATATAGATCTCCTCTCCTCTGTGTAAATATATATATATATATTGCAGTAACACAGGTTTTGCTATACACATGTTTATTCCCTTTGTGTGTATATATATATATAGATCTCCTCTCCTCTGTATATATATATATATATATATATATATATATATATATATATAGATCTCCTCTCCTCTGTGTATATATATATAGATCTCCTCTCCTCTGTATATATATATTGCAGTAACACAGGTTTTGCTATACACATGTTTATTCCCTTTGTGTATATATATATATATATATATATATATATATATATATATATATAGATCTCCTCTCCTCTGTATATATATATATATATAGATCTCCTCTCCTCTGTGTATATATATATAGATCTCCTCTCCTCTGTATATATATATTGCAGTAACACAGGTTTTGCTATACACATGTTTATTCCCTTTGTGTGTATTGGAACTAAACCAAAAAAGGAGGAAAAAAAGCAAATTGGACATAATGTCCCCAAACTCCAAAAATGGTCCGGACACAATTATTGGCCCCTTTCATAATTGTGGATAAATAAGATTGTTTCCAGCATGTGATGTTCCTTTATACTCACCTGGGGCAGGTAACAGGTGTGGGCAATATAAACATCACACCTGACAGCAGATAAAAAGGAGAGAAGTTCACTTAGTCTTTGCATTGTGTCTGTGTGTGTCACACTAAGCATGGACAACAGAAAGAGGAGAAGAGAGAACAGAAAGAGGAGAAGAGAGAACAGAAAGAGGAGAAGAGAGAACAGAAAGAGGAGAAGAGAGAACAGAAAGAGGAGAAGAGAGAACAGAAAGAGGAGAAGAGAGAACAGAAAGAGGAGAAGAGAGAACAGAAAGAGGAGAAAACAGAAAGAGGAGAAAACAGATAGAGGAGAAGAGAGAACAGAAAGAGGAGAAGAGAGAACAGAAAGAGGAGGAGAGAACAGAAAGAAGAGAACAGAAAGAGGAGGAGAGAACAGAAAGAGGAGAAGAGAACAGAAAAAGGAGAAGAGAACAGAAAGAGGAGAAGAGAACAGAAAGAGGAGAAGAGAACAGAAAGAGGAGAAGAGAACAGAAAGAGGAGGAGAGAACAGAAAGAGGAGAAGAGAACAGAAAGAGGAGAAGAGAACAGAAAGAGGAGAAGAGAACAGAAAGAGGAGAAGAGAACAGAAAGAGGAGGAGAGAACAGAAAGAGGAGGAGAGAACAGAAAGAGGAGAAGAGAACAGAAAGAGGAGAAGAGAACAGAAAGAGGAGGAGAGAACAGAAAGAGGAGAAGAGAACAGAAAGAGGAGAAGAGAACAGAAAGAGGAGGAGAGAACAGAAAGAGGAGAAGAGAACAGAAAGAGGAGAAGAGAACAGAAAGAGGAGGAGAGAACAGAAAGAGGAGGAGAGAACAGAAAGAGGAGGAGAAGAGAACAGAAAGAGGAGGAGAGAACAGAAAGAGGAGAAGAGAACAGAAAGAGGAGAAGAGAGAACAGAAAGAGGAGAAGAGAGAACAGAAAGAGGAGAAGAGAGAACAGAAAGAGGAGAGAACAGAAAGAGGAGGAGAGAACAGAAAGAGGAGGAGAGAACAGAAAGAGGAGGAGAGAACAGAAAGAGGAGGAGAGAACAGAAAGAGGAGAAGAGAACAGAAAGAGGAGGAGAGAACAGAAAGAGGAGAAGAGAACAGAAAGAGGAGGAGAGAACAGAAAGAGGAGAAGAGAACAGAAAGAGGAGAAGAGAACAGAAAGAGGAGAAGAGAACAGAAAGAGGAGGAGAGAACAGAAAGAGAAGAGAACAGAAAGAGGAGGAGAGAACAGAAAGAGGAGGAGAGAACAGAAAGAGGAGGAGAGAACAGAAAGAGGAGAAGAGAACAGAAAGAGGAGAAGAGAACAGAAAGAGGAGAAGAGAACAGAAAGAGGAGGAGAGAACAGAAAGAGGAGAAGAGAGAACAGAAAGAGGAGGAGAGAACAGAAAGAGGAGGAGAGAACAGAAAGAGGAGGAGAGAACAGAAAGAGGAGAAGAGAACAGAAAGAGGAGGAGAGAACAGAAAGAGGAGAAGAGAGAACAGAAAGAGGAGAAGAGAACAGAAAGAGGAGAAGAGAACAGAAAGAGAAGAGAACAGAAAGAGGAGGAGAGAACAGAAAGAGGAGAAGAGAACAGAAAGAGGAGGAGAGAACAGAAAGGAGAAGAGAACAGAAAGAGGAGAAGAGAGAACAGAAAGAGGAGAAGAGAGAACAGAAAGAGGAGAAGAGAGAACAGAAAGAGGAGAAGAGAGAACAGAAAGAGGAGAAGAGAGAACAGAAAGAGGAGAAGAGAGAACAGAAAGAAGAGAAGAGAGAACAGAAAGTGGAGAAGAGAGAACAGAAAGAGGAGAAGAGAGAACAGAAAGAGGAGAAGAGAGAACAGAAAGAGGAGAAGAGAGAACAGAAAGAGGAGAAGAGAGAACAGAAAGAGGAGAAGAGAGAACAGAAAGAGGAGAAGAGAGAACAGAAAGAGGAGAAGAGAGAACAGAAAGAGGAGAAGAGAGAACAGAAAGAGGAGAAGAGAGAACAGAAAGAGGAGAAGAGAGAACAGAAAGAGGAGAAGAGAGAACAGAAAGAGGAGAAGAGAGAACAGAAAGAGGAGAAGAGAGAACAGAAAGAGGAGAAGAGAGAACAGAAAGAGGAGAAGAGAACAGAAAAAGGAGAAGAGAGAACAGAAAGAGGAGGAGAGAACAGAAAGAGGAGAAGAGAACAGAAAGAGGAGAAGAGAACAGAAAGAGGAGAAGAGAACAGAAAGAGGAGAAGAGAGAACAGAAAGAGGAGAAGAGAGAACAGAAAGAGGAGAAGAGAACAGAAAGAGGAGGAGAGAACAGAAAGAGGAGGAGAGAACAGAAAGAGGAGAAGAGAACAGAAAGAAGAGAAGAGAACAGAAAGAGGAGAAGAGAGAACAGAAAGAGGAGAAGAGAGAACGGAAAGAGGAGAAGAGAGAACGGAAAGAGGAGAAGAGAACAGAAAGAGGAGAAGAGAACAGAAAGAGGAGGAGAGAACAGAAAGAGGAGAAGAGAGAACAGAAAGAGGAGAAGAGAGAACAGAAAGAGGAGAAGAGAGAACAGAAAGAGGAGAAGAGAGAACAGAAAGAGGAGAAGAGAGAACAGAAAGAGGAGAAGAGAGAACAGAAAGAGGAGAAGAGAGAACAGAAAGAGGAGAAGAGAGAACAGAAAGAGGAGGAGAGAACAGAAAGAAGAGAACAGAAAGAGGAGGAGAGAACAGAAAGAGGAGAAGAGAACAGAAAAAGGAGAAGAGAACAGAAAGAGGAGAAGAGAACAGAAAGAGGAGAAGAGAACAGAAAGAGGAGAAGAGAACAGAAAGAGGAGAAGAGAGAACAGAAAGAGGAGAAGAGAGAACAGAAAGAGGAGAAGAGAACAGAAAGAGGAGGAGAGAACAGAAAGAGGAGAAGAGAACAGAAAGAAGAGAAGAGAACAGAAAGAGGAGAAGAGAGAACAGAAAGAGGAGAAGAGAGAACGGAAAGAGGAGAAGAGAGAACGGAAAGAGGAGAAGAGAACAGAAAGAGGAGAAGAGAACAGAAAGAGGAGAAGAGAGAACAGAAAGAGGAGAAGAGAGAACAGAAAGAGGAGAAGAGAGAACAGAAAGAGGAGAAGAGAGAACAGAAAGAGGAGAAGAGAGAACAGAAAGAGGAGAAGAGAGAACAGAAAGAGGAGAAGAGAGAACAGAAAGAGGAGAAGAGAGAACAGAAAGAGGAGAAGAGAGAACAGAAAGAGGAGAAGAGAGAACAGAAAGAGGAGGAGAGAACAGAAAGAGGAGAAGAGAACAGAAAGAGGAGAAGAGAACAGAAAGAGGAGAAGAGAACAGAAAGAGGAGAAGAGAGAACAGAAAGAGGAGAAGAGAGAACAGAAAGAGGAGAAGAGAACAGAAAGAGGAGGAGAGAACAGAAAGAGGAGGAGAGAACAGAAAGAGGAGAAGAGAACAGAAAGAAGAGAAGAGAACAGAAAGAGGAGAAGAGAGAACAGAAAGAGGAGAAGAGAGAACGGAAAGAGGAGAAGAGAGAACGGAAAGAGGAGAAGAGAACAGAAAGAGGAGAAGAGAACAGAAAGAGGAGGAGAGAACAGAAAGAGGAGAAGAGAGAACGGAAAGAGGAGAAGAGAGAACAGAAAGAGGAGAAGAGAGAACAGAAAGAGGAGAAGAGAGAACAGAAAGAGGAGAAGATCTCCTCTCCTCTGTATATATATATATATATAGATCTCCTCTCCTCTGTATATATATAGATCTCCTCTCCTCTGTGTATATATATATATATATATATATATATAGATCTCCTCTCCTCTGTATATATATATATATATATATATATATAGATTTCCTCTCCTCTGTATATATATATATATATATATATATATATATATATATATATATAGATCTCCTCTCCTCTGTATATATATATATATATATATATATATATATATAGATCTCCTCTCCTCTGTATATATATATATAGATCTCCTCTCCTCTGTATATATATATATATATATATATATATATATAGATCTCCTCTCCTCTGTATATATATATATATATTGCAGTAACACAGGTTTTGCTATACACATGTTTATTCCTTTTGCGTATATATATATATATATATATATAGATCTCCTCTCCTCTGTATATATATATATATATATATATATATATATATAGATCTCCTCTCCTCTGTATGTGTATATATATATATATATATAGATCTCCTCTCCTCTGTATATATATATAGATCTCCTCTCCTCTGTATATATATATATATATATATATATATATAGATCTCCTCTCCTCTGTGTATATATATATAGATCTCCTCTCCTCTGTATATATATATATATATATATATATATATATATAGATCTCCTCTCCTCTGTGTATATATATATAGATCTCCTCTCCTCTGTATATATATATTGCAGTAACACAGGTTTTGCTATACACATGTTTATTCCCTTTGTGTATATATATATATATATATATATATATATATATATATATATATATAGATCTCCTCTCCTCTGTATATATATATATATATATAGATCTCCTCTCCTCTGTGTATATATATATAGATCTCCTCTCCTCTGTATATATATATTGCAGTAACACAGGTTTTGCTATACACATGTTTATTCCCTTTGTGTGTATTGGAACTAAACCAAAAAAGGAGGAAAAAAAGCAAATTGGACATAATGTCCCCAAACTCCAAAAATGGTCCGGACACAATTATTGGCCCCTTTCATAATTGTGGATAAATAAGATTGTTTCCAGCATGTGATGTTCCTTTATACTCACCTGGGGCAGGTAACAGGTGTGGGCAATATAAACATCACACCTGACAGCAGATAAAAAGGAGAGAAGTTCACTTAGTCTTTGCATTGTGTCTGTGTGTGTCACACTAAGCATGGACAACAGAAAGAGGAGAAGAGAGAACAGAAAGAGGAGAAGAGAGAACAGAAAGAGGAGAAGAGAGAACAGAAAGAGGAGAAGAGAGAACAGAAAGAGGAGAAGAGAGAACAGAAAGAGGAGAAGAGAGAACAGAAAGAGGAGAAGAGAGAACAGAAAGAGGAGAAGAGAGAACAGAAAGAGGAGAAGAGAGAACAGAAAGAGGAGAAGAGAGAACAGAAAGAGGAGAAAACAGAAAGAGGAGAAAACAGATAGAGGAGAAGAGAGAACAGAAAGAGGAGAAGAGAGAACAGAAAGAGGAGGAGAGAACAGAAAGAAGAGAACAGAAAGAGGAGGAGAGAACAGAAAGAGGAGAAGAGAACAGAAAAAGGAGAAGAGAACAGAAAGAGGAGAAGAGAACAGAAAGAGGAGAAGAGAACAGAAAGAGGAGAAGAGAACAGAAAGAGGAGGAGAGAACAGAAAGAGGAGAAGAGAACAGAAAGAGGAGAAGAGAACAGAAAGAGGAGAAGAGAACAGAAAGAGGAGGAGAGAACAGAAAGAGGAGGAGAGAACAGAAAGAGGAGAAGAGAACAGAAAGAGGAGGAGAGAACAGAAAGAGGAGAAGAGAACAGAAAGAGGAGAAGAGAACAGAAAGAGGAGGAGAGAACAGAAAGAGGAGAAGAGAACAGAAAGAGGAGAAGAGAACAGAAAGAGGAGGAGAGAACAGAAAGAGGAGGAGAGAACAGAAAGAGGAGGAGAGAACAGAAAGAGGAGGAGAAGAGAACAGAAAGAGGAGGAGAGAACAGAAAGAGGAGAAGAGAACAGAAAGAGGAGAAGAGAGAACAGAAAGAGGAGAAGAGAGAACAGAAAGAGGAGAAGAGAGAACAGAAAGAGGAGAGAACAGAAAGAGGAGGAGAGAACAGAAAGAGGAGGAGAGAACAGAAAGAGGAGGAGAGAACAGAAAGAGGAGGAGAGAACAGAAAGAGGAGAAGAGAACAGAAAGAGGAGGAGAGAACAGAAAGAGGAGAAGAGAACAGAAAGAGGAGGAGAGAACAGAAAGAGGAGAAGAGAACAGAAAGAGGAGAAGAGAACAGAAAGAGGAGAAGAGAACAGAAAGAGGAGGAGAGAACAGAAAGAGAAGAGAACAGAAAGAGGAGGAGAGAACAGAAAGAGGAGGAGAGAACAGAAAGAGGAGGAGAGAACAGAAAGAGGAGAAGAGAACAGAAAGAGGAGAAGAGAACAGAAAGAGGAGAAGAGAACAGAAAGAGGAGGAGAGAACAGAAAGAGGAGAAGAGAGAACAGAAAGAGGAGGAGAGAACAGAAAGAGGAGGAGAGAACAGAAAGAGGAGGAGAGAACAGAAAGAGGAGAAGAGAACAGAAAGAGGAGGAGAGAACAGAAAGAGGAGAAGAGAGAACAGAAAGAGGAGAAGAGAACAGAAAGAGGAGAAGAGAACAGAAAGAGAAGAGAACAGAAAGAGGAGGAGAGAACAGAAAGAGGAGAAGAGAACAGAAAGAGGAGGAGAGAACAGAAAGGAGAAGAGAACAGAAAGAGGAGAAGAGAGAACAGAAAGAGGAGAAGAGAGAACAGAAAGAGGAGAAGAGAGAACAGAAAGAGGAGAAGAGAGAACAGAAAGAGGAGAAGAGAGAACAGAAAGAGGAGAAGAGAGAACAGAAAGAAGAGAAGAGAGAACAGAAAGTAGAGAAGAGAGAACAGAAAGAGGAGAAGAGAGAACAGAAAGAGGAGAAGAGAGAACAGAAAGAGGAGAAGAGAGAACAGAAAGAGGAGAAGAGAGAACAGAAAGAGGAGAAGAGAGAACAGAAAGAGGAGAAGAGAGAACAGAAAGAGGAGAAGAGAGAACAGAAAGAGGAGAAGAGAGAACAGAAAGAGGAGAAGAGAGAACAGAAAGAGGAGAAGAGAGAACAGAAAGAGGAGAAGAGAGAACAGAAAGAGGAGAAGAGAGAACAGAAAGAGGAGAAGAGAGAACAGAAAGAGGAGAAGAGAGAACAGAAAGAGGAGAAGAGAGAACAGAAAGAGGAGAAGAGAGAACAGAAAGAGGAGAAGAGAACAGAAAAAGGAGAAGAGAGAACAGAAAGAGGAGGAGAGAACAGAAAGAGGAGAAGAGAACAGAAAGAGGAGAAGAGAACAGAAAGAGGAGAAGAGAACAGAAAGAGGAGAAGAGAGAACAGAAAGAGGAGAAGAGAGAACAGAAAGAGGAGAAGAGAACAGAAAGAGGAGGAGAGAACAGAAAGAGGAGGAGAGAACAGAAAGAGGAGAAGAGAACAGAAAGAAGAGAAGAGAACAGAAAGAGGAGAAGAGAGAACAGAAAGAGGAGAAGAGAGAACGGAAAGAGGAGAAGAGAGAACGGAAAGAGGAGAAGAGAACAGAAAAAGGAGAAGAGAACAGAAAGAGGAGGAGAGAACAGAAAGAGGAGAAGAGAGAACAGAAAGAGGAGAAGAGAGAACAGAAAGAGGAGAAGAGAGAACAGAAAGAGGAGAAGAGAGAACAGAAAGAGGAGAAGAGAGAACAGAAAGAGGAGAAGAGAGAACAGAAAGAGGAGAAGAGAGAACAGAAAGAGGAGGAGAGAACAGAAAGAAGAGAACAGAAAGAGGAGGAGAGAACAGAAAGAGGAGAAGAGAACAGAAAAAGGAGAAGAGAACAGAAAGAGGAGAAGAGAACAGAAAGAGGAGAAGAGAACAGAAAGAGGAGAAGAGAACAGAAAGAGGAGAAGAGAGAACAGAAAGAAGAGAAGAGAACAGAAAGAGGAGAAGAGAGAACAGAAAGAGGAGAAGAGAACAGAAAGAGGAGGAGAGAACAGAAAGAGGAGGAGAGAACAGAAAGAGGAGAAGAGAACAGAAAGAAGAGAAGAGAACAGAAAGAGGAGAAGAGAGAACAGAAAGAGGAGAAGAGAGAACGGAAAGAGGAGAAGAGAGAACGGAAAGAGGAGAAGAGAACAGAAAGAGGAGAAGAGAACAGAAAGAGGAGAAGAGAGAACAGAAAGAGGAGAAGAGAGAACAGAAAGAGGAGAAGAGAGAACAGAAAGAGGAGAAGAGAGAACAGAAAGAGGAGAAGAGAGAACAGAAAGAGGAGAAGAGAGAACAGAAAGAGGAGAAGAGAGAACAGAAAGAGGAGAAGAGAGAACAGAAAGAGGAGAAGAGAGAACAGAAAGAGGAGAAGAGAGAACAGAAAGAGGAGGAGAGAACAGAAAGAGGAGAAGAGAACAGAAAGAGGAGAAGAGAACAGAAAGAGGAGAAGAGAACAGAAAGAGGAGAAGAGAGAACAGAAAGAGGAGAAGAGAGAACAGAAAGAGGAGAAGAGAACAGAAAGAGGAGGAGAGAACAGAAAGAGGAGGAGAGAACAGAAAGAGGAGAAGAGAACAGAAAGAGGAGGAGAGAACAGAAAGAGGAGAAGAGAACAGAAAGAAGAGAAGAGAACAGAAAGAGGAGAAGAGAGAACAGAAAGAGGAGAAGAGAGAACGGAAAGAGGAGAAGAGAGAACGGAAAGAGGAGAAGAGAACAGAAAGAGGAGAAGAGAGAACAGAAAGAGGAGAAGAGAGAACAGAAAGAGGAGAAGAGAGAACAGAAAGAGGAGAAGAGAGAACAGAAAGAGGAGAAGATCTCCTCTCCTCTGTATATATATATATATATAGATCTCCTCTCCTCTGTATATATATAGATCTCCTCTCCTCTGTGTATATATATATATATATATATATATATATATATATAGATCTCCTCTCCTCTGTATATATATATATATATATATATATATATATATATAGATTTCCTCTCCTCTGTATATATATATATATATATATATATATATATATATATAGATCTCCTCTCCTCTGTATATATATATATATATATATATATATATATATAGATCTCCTCTCCTCTGTATATATATATATATAGATCTCCTCTCCTCTGTATATATATATATATATATATATATATAGATCTCCTCTCCTCTGTATATATATATATATATATATTGCAGTAACACAGGTTTTGCTATACACATGTTTATTCCTTTTGCGTATATATATATATATATATATATATATAGATCTCCTCTCCTCTGTATATATATATATATATATATATATATATAGATCTCCTCTCCTCTGTATGTGTATATATATATATATATATATAGATCTCCTCTCCTCTGTATATATATATAGATCTCCTCTCCTCTGTATATATATATATATATATATATATATATATAGATCTCCTCTCCTCTGTGTATATATATATAGATCTCCTCTCCTCTGTATATATATATATATATATATATATATATATATATATATAGATCTCCTCTCCTCTGTGTATATATATATAGATCTCCTCTCCTCTGTATATATATATTGCAGTAACACAGGTTTTGCTATACACATGTTTATTCCCTTTGTGTATATATATATATATATATATATATATATATATATATATATAGATCTCCTCTCCTCTGTATATATATATATATATAGATCTCCTCTCCTCTGTGTATATATATATAGATCTCCACTCCTCTGTATATATATATTGCAGTAACACAGGTTTTGCTATACACATGTTTATTCCCTTTGTGTGTATTGGAACTAAACCAAAAAAGGAGGAAAAAAAGCAAATTGGACATAATGTCCCCAAACTCCAAAAATGGTCCGGACACAATTATTGGCCCCTTTCATAATTGTGGATAAATAAGATTGTTTCCAGCATGTGATGTTCCTTTATACTCACCTGGGGCAGGTAACAGGTGTGGGCAATATAAACATCACACCTGACAGCAGATAAAAAGGAGAGAAGTTCACTTAGTCTTTGCATTGTGTCTGTGTGTGTCACACTAAGCATGGACAACAGAAAGAGGAGAAGAGAGAACAGAAAGAGGAGAAGAGAACAGAAAGAGGAGGAGAGAAGAGAGAACAGAAAGAGGAGGAGAGAAGAGAGAACAGAAAGAGGAGGAGAGAACAGAGAACAGAAAGAGGAGGAGAGAACAGAGAACAGAAAGAGGAGGAGAGAACAGAGAACAGAAAGAGGAGGAGAGAACAGAGAACAGAAAGAGGAGGAGAGAACAGAGAACAGAAAGAGGAGGAGAGAGAACAGAAAGAGGAGGAGAGAGAACAGAAAGAGGAGGAGAGAGAACAGAAAGAGGAGAAGAGAGAACAGAAAGAGGAGAAGAGAGAACAGAAAGAGGAGAAGAGAGAACAGAAAGAGGAGAAGAGAGAACAGAAAGAGGAGAAGAGAGAACAGAAAGAGGAGAAGAGAGAACAGAAAGAGGAGAAGAGAGAACAGAAAGAGGAGAAGAGAGAACAGAAAGAGGAGAAGAGAGAACAGAAAGAGGAGAAGAGAGAACAGAAAGAGGAGAAGAGAGAACAGAAAGAGGAGAAGAGAGAACAGAAAGAGGAGAAAACAGAAAGAGGAGAAAACAGATAGAGGAGAAGAGAGAACAGAAAGAGGAGAAGAGAGAACAGAAAGAGGAGGAGAGAACAGAAAGAAGAGAACAGAAAGAGGAGGAGAGAACAGAAAGAGGAGAAGAGAACAGAAAAAGGAGAAGAGAACAGAAAGAGGAGAAGAGAACAGAAAGAGGAGAAGAGAACAGAAAGAGGAGAAGAGAACAGAAAGAGGAGGAGAGAACAGAAAGAGGAGAAGAGAACAGAAAGAGGAGAAGAGAACAGAAAGAGGAGAAGAGAACAGAAAGAGGAGAAGAGAACAGAAAGAGGAGGAGAGAACAGAAAGAGGAGGAGAGAACAGAAAGAGGAGAAGAGAACAGAAAGAGGAGGAGAGAACAGAAAGAGGAGAAGAGAACAGAAAGAGGAGAAGAGAACAGAAAGAGGAGGAGAGAACAGAAAGAGGAGAAGAGAACAGAAAGAGGAGAAGAGAACAGAAAGAGGAGGAGAGAACAGAAAGAGGAGGAGAGAACAGAAAGAGGAGGAGAAGAGAACAGAAAGAGGAGGAGAGAACAGAAAGAGGAGAAGAGAACAGAAAGAGGAGAAGAGAGAACAGAAAGAGGAGAAGAGAGAACAGAAAGAGGAGAAGAGAGAACAGAAAGAGGA
Organism: Hyla sarda; assembly: GCF_029499605.1. Classification (NCBI taxonomy): domain Eukaryota; kingdom Metazoa; phylum Chordata; class Amphibia; order Anura; family Hylidae; genus Hyla; species Hyla sarda. The sequence goes on along the minus strand of NW_026609524.1, from coordinate 72,959 downwards.
GAGAACAGAAAGAGGAGGAGAGAACAGAAAGAGGAGGAGAGAACAGAAAGAGGAGGAGAGAACAGAAAGAGGAGGAGAGAACAGAAAGAGGAGAAGAGAACAGAAAGAGGAGGAGAGAACAGAAAGAGGAGAAGAGAACAGAAAGAGGAGGAGAGAACAGAAAGAGGAGAAGAGAACAGAAAGAGGAGAAGAGAACAGAAAGAGGAGAAGAGAACAGAAAGAGGAGGAGAGAACAGAAAGAGAAGAGAACAGAAAGAGGAGGAGAGAACAGAAAGAGGAGGAGAGAACAGAAAGAGGAGGAGAGAACAGAAAGAGGAGAAGAGAACAGAAAGAGGAGAAGAGAACAGAAAGAGGAGAAGAGAACAGAAAGAGGAGGAGAGAACAGAAAGAGGAGAAGAGAGAACAGAAAGAGGAGGAGAGAACAGAAAGAGGAGGAGAGAACAGAAAGAGGAGGAGAGAACAGAAAGAGGAGAAGAGAACAGAAAGAGGAGGAGAGAACAGAAAGAGGAGAAGAGAGAACAGAAAGAGGAGAAGAGAACAGAAAGAGGAGAAGAGAACAGAAAGAGAAGAGAACAGAAAGAGGAGGAGAGAACAGAAAGAGGAGAAGAGAACAGAAAGAGGAGGAGAGAACAGAAAGGAGAAGAGAACAGAAAGAGGAGAAGAGAACAGAAAGAGGAGGAGAGAACAGAAAGAGGAGAAGAGAACAGAAAGAAGAGAAGAGAACAGAAAGAGGAGAAGAGAGAACAGAAAGAGGAGAAGAGAGAACAGAAAGAGGAGAAGAGAGAACAGAAAGAGGAGAAGAGAGAACAGAAAGAGGAGAAGAGAGAACAGAAAGAGGAGAAGAGAGAACAGAAAGAGGAGAAGAGAGAACAGAAAGAAGAGAAGAGAGAACAGAAAGTAGAGAAGAGAGAACAGAAAGAGGAGAAGAGAGAACAGAAAGAGGAGAAGAGAGAACAGAAAGAGGAGAAGAGAGAACAGAAAGAGGAGAAGAGAGAACAGAAAGAGGAGAAGAGAGAACAGAAAGAGGAGAAGAGAGAACAGAAAGAGGAGAAGAGAGAACAGAAAGAGGAGAAGAGAGAACAGAAAGAGGAGAAGAGAGAACAGAAAGAGGAGAAGAGAGAACAGAAAGAGGAGAAGAGAGAACAGAAAGAGGAGAAGAGAGAACAGAAAGAGGAGAAGAGAGAACAGAAAGAGGAGAAGAGAGAACAGAAAGAGGAGAAGAGAGAACAGAAAGAGGAGAAGAGAGAACAGAAAGAGGAGAAGAGAACAGAAAAAGGAGAAGAGAGAACAGAAAGAGGAGGAGAGAACAGAAAGAGGAGAAGAGAACAGAAAGAGGAGAAGAGAACAGAAAGAGGAGAAGAGAACAGAAAGAGGAGAAGAGAGAACAGAAAGAGGAGAAGAGAGAACAGAAAGAGGAGAAGAGAACAGAAAGAGGAGGAGAGAACAGAAAGAGGAGGAGAGAACAGAAAGAGGAGAAGAGAACAGAAAGAAGAGAAGAGAACAGAAAGAGGAGAAGAGAGAACAGAAAGAGGAGAAGAGAGAACGGAAAGAGGAGAAGAGAGAACGGAAAGAGGAGAAGAGAACAGAAAAAGGAGAAGAGAACAGAAAGAGGAGGAGAGAACAGAAAGAGGAGAAGAGAGAACAGAAAGAGGAGAAGAGAGAACAGAAAGAGGAGAAGAGAGAACAGAAAGAGGAGAAGAGAGAACAGAAAGAGGAGAAGAGAGAACAGAAAGAGGAGAAGAGAGAACAGAAAGAGGAGAAGAGAGAACAGAAAGAGGAGAAGAGAGAACAGAAAGAGGAGGAGAGAACAGAAAGAAGAGAACAGAAAGAGGAGGAGAGAACAGAAAGAGGAGAAGAGAACAGAAAAAGGAGAAGAGAACAGAAAGAGGAGAAGAGAACAGAAAGAGGAGAAGAGAACAGAAAGAGGAGAAGAGAACAGAAAGAGGAGAAGAGAGAACAGAAAGAGGAGAAGAGAGAACAGAAAGAGGAGAAGAGAACAGAAAGAGGAGGAGAGAACAGAAAGAGGAGGAGAGAACAGAAAGAGGAGAAGAGAACAGAAAGAAGAGAAGAGAACAGAAAGAGGAGAAGAGAGAACAGAAAGAGGAGAAGAGAGAACGGAAAGAGGAGAAGAGAGAACGGAAAGAGGAGAAGAGAACAGAAAGAGGAGAAGAGAACAGAAAGAGGAGAAGAGAGAACAGAAAGAGGAGAAGAGAGAACAGAAAGAGGAGAAGAGAGAACAGAAAGAGGAGAAGAGAGAACAGAAAGAGGAGAAGAGAGAACAGAAAGAGGAGAAGAGAGAACAGAAAGAGGAGAAGAGAGAACAGAAAGAGGAGAAGAGAGAACAGAAAGAGGAGAAGAGAGAACAGAAAGAGGAGGAGAGAACAGAAAGAGGAGAAGAGAACAGAAAGAGGAGAAGAGAACAGAAAGAGGAGAAGAGAACAGAAAGAGGAGAAGAGAGAACAGAAAGAGGAGAAGAGAGAACAGAAAGAGGACAAGAGAACAGAAAGAGGAGGAGAGAACAGAAAGAGGAGGAGAGAACAGAAAGAGGAGAAGAGAACAGAAAGAAGAGAAGAGAACAGAAAGAGGAGAAGAGAGAACAGAAAGAGGAGAAGAGAGAACGGAAAGAGGAGAAGAGAGAACGGAAAGAGGAGAAGAGAACAGAAAGAGGAGAAGAGAACAGAAAGAGGAGGAGAGAACAGAAAGAGGAGAAGAGAGAACAGAAAGAGGAGAAGAGAGAACAGAAAGAGGAGAAGAGAGAACAGAAAGAGGAGAAGAGAGAACAGAAAGAGGAGAAGATCTCCTCTCCTCTGTATATATATATATATAGATCTCCTCTCCTCTGTATATATATAGATCTCCTCTCCTCTGTGTATATATATATATATATATATATATATATATAGATCTCCTCTCCTCTGTATATATATATATATATATATATATATATAGATTTCCTCTCCTCTGTATATATATATATATATATATATATATATATATATATAGATCTCCTCTCCTCTGTATATATATATATATATATATATATATATATATATATATATATAGATCTCCTCTCCTCTGTATATATATATATATATATATATATAGATCTCCTCTCCTCTGTATATATATATATATATAGATCTCCTCTCCTCTGTATATATATATATATATATATATATATATAGATCTCCTCTCCTCTGTATATATATATATATATATATTGCAGTAACACAGGTTTTGCTATACACATGTTTATTCCTTTTGCGTATATATATATATATATATATATAGATCTCCTCTCCTCTGTATATATATATATATATATATATATATATATATATATATATATATAGATCTCCTCTCCTCTGTATGTGTATATATATATATATATATATAGATCTCCTCTCCTCTGTATATATATATAGATCTCCTCTCCTCTGTATATATATATATATATATATATATATAGATCTCCTCTCCTCTGTATATATATATTGCAGTAACACAGGTTTTGCTATACACATGTTTATTCCCTTTGTGTGTGTATATATATAGATCTCCTCTCCTCTGTGTATATATATATATATATATATATATATAGATCTCCTCTCCTCTGTATATATATATATATATATATATATCTTCTCTCCTCTGTATATATATATATATAGATCTCCTCTCCTCTGTATATATATATATTGCAGTAACACAGGTTTTGCTATACACATGTTTATTCCCTTTGTGTGTGTATATATATAGATCTCCTCTCCTCTGTATATATATAGATCTCCTCTCCTCTGTATATATATATATATATATATATATAGATCTCCTCTCCTCTGTATATATATATATATATAGATCTCCTCTCCTCTGTATATATATATAGATCTCCTCTCCTCTGTATATATATATATATATATATATATATATATATAGATCTCCTCTCCTCTGTATATATATATATAGATCTCCTCTCCTCTGTGTATATATATATATATATATATATATATATATCTCCTCTCCTCTGTATATATATAGATCTCCTCTGTATATATATATATATATATATATATATAGATCTCCTCTCCTCTGTATATATATATATATAGATCTCCTCTCCTCTGTGTATATATATATATATATATATATCTCCTCTCCTCTGTATATATATAGATCTCCTCTGTATATATATATATATATATATAGATCTCCTCTCCTCTGTGTAAATATATATATATATATTGCAGTAACACAGGTTTTGCTATACACATGTTTATTCCCTTTGTGTGTATATATATATATAGATCTCCTCTCCTCTGTATATATATATAGATATATATATATATATATATATATATATATATAGATCTCCTCTCCTCTGTGTATATATATATATAGATCTCCTCTCCTCTGTATATATATATTGCAGTAACACAGGTTTTGCTATACACATGTTTATTCCCTTTGTGTATATATATATATATATATATATATATATATATATATAGATCTCCTCTCCTCTGTATATATATATATATATATAGATCTCCTCTCCTCTGTGTATATATATATAGATCTCCTCTCCTCTGTATATATATATTGCAGTAACACAGGTTTTGCTATACACATGTTTATTCCCTTTGTGTGTATTGGAACTAAACCAAAAAAGGAGGAAAAAAAGCAAATTGGACATAATGTCCCCAAACTCCAAAAATGGTCCGGACACAATTATTGGCCCCTTTCATAATTGTGGATAAATAAGATTGTTTCCAGCATGTGATGTTCCTTTATACTCACCTGGGGCAGGAAACAGGTGTGGGCAATATAAACATCACACCTGACAGCAGATAAAAAGGAGAGAAGTTCACTTAGTCTTTGCATTGTGTCTGTGTGTGTCACACTAAGCATGGACAACAGTAAGAGGAGAAGAGAGAACAGAAAGAGGAGAAGAGAGAACAGAAAGAGGAGAAGAGAGAACAGAAAGAGGAGAAGAGAGAACAGAAAGAGGAGAAAACAGAAAGAGGAGAAAACAGATAGAGGAGAAGAGAGAACAGAAAGAGGAGAAGAGAGAACAGAAAGAGGAGGAGAGAACAGAAAGAAGAGAAGAGAGAACAGAAAGAGGAGAAGAGAGAACAGAAAGAGGAGAAGAGAACAGAAAGAGGAGGAGAGAACAGAAAGAGGAGGAGAGAACAGAAAGAGGAGAAGAGAACAGAAAAAGGAGAAGAGAACAGAAAGAGGAGGAGAGAACAGAAAGAGGAGAAGAGAACAGAAAGAGGAGGAGAGAACAGAAAGAGGAGGAGAGAACAGAAAGAGGAGAAGAGAACAGAAAAAGGAGAAGAGAACAGAAAGAGGAGAAGAGAACAGAAAGAGGAGAAGAGAACAGAAAGAGGAGGAGAGAACAGAAAGAGGAGAAGAGAACAGAAAGAGGAGAAGAGAACAGAAAGAGGAGAAGAGAACAGAAAGAGGAGGAGAGAACAGAAAGAGGAGAAGAGAACAGAAAGAGGAGGAGAGAACAGAAAGAGGAGAAGAGAACAGAAAGAGGAGAAGAGAACAGAAAGAGGAGAAGAGAACAGAAAGAGGAGGAGAGAACAGAAAGAGGAGAAGAGAACAGAAAGAAGAGAAGAGAACAGAAAGAGGAGGAGAGAACAGAAAGAGGAGGAGAGAACAGAAAGAGGAGGAGAAGAGAACAGAAAGAGGAGGAGAGAACAGAAAGAGGAGAAGAGAACAGAAAGAGGAGAAGAGAGAACAGAAAGAGGAGAAGAGAGAACAGAAAGAGGAGAAGAGAGAACAGAAAGAGGAGAGAACAGAAAGAGGAGGAGAGAACAGAAAGAGGAGGAGAGAACAGAAAGAGGAGGAGAGAACAGAAAGAGGAGAAGAGAACAGAAAGAGGAGGAGAGAACAGAAAGAGGAGAAGAGAACAGAAAGAGGAGGAGAGAACAGAAAGAGGAGAAGAGAACAGAAAGAGGAGAAGAGAACAGAAAGAGGAGAAGAGAACAGAAAGAGGAGAAGAGAACAGAAAGAGGAGAAGAGAACAGAAAGAGGAGGAGAGAACAGAAAGAGGAGGAGAGAACAGAAAGAGGAGGAGAGAACAGAAAGAGGAGAAGAGAACAGAAAGAGGAGAAGAGAACAGAAAGAGGAGGAGAGAACAGAAAGAGGAGAAGAGAGAACAGAAAGAGGAGGAGAGAACAGAAAGAGGAGGAGAGAACAGAAAGAGGAGGAGAGAACAGAAAGAGGAGAAGAGAACAGAAAGAGGAGGAGAGAACAGAAAGAGGAGAAGAGAGAACAGAAAGAGGAGAAGAGAACAGAAAGAGGAGAAGAGAACAGAAAGAGAAGAGAACAGAAAGAGGAGGAGAGAACAGAAAGAGGAGAAGAGAACAGAAAGAGGAGGAGAGAACAGAAAGGAGAAGAGAACAGAAAGAGGAGAAGAGAGAACAGAAAGAGGAGAAGAGAGAACAGAAAGAGGAGAAGAGAGAACAGAAAGAGGAGAAGAGAGAACAGAAAGAGGAGAAGAGAGAACAGAAAGAAGAGAAGAGAGAACAGAAAGAAGAGAAGAGAGAACAGAAAGAGGAGAAGAGAGAACAGAAAGAGGAGAAGAGAGAACAGAAAGAGGAGAAGAGAGAACAGAAAGAGGAGAAGAGAGAACAGAAAGAGGAGAAGAGAGAACAGAAAGAGGAGAAGAGAGAACAGAAAGAGGAGAAGAGAGAACAGAAAGAGGAGAAGAGAGAACAGAAAGAGGAGAAGAGAGAACAGAAAGAGGAGAAGAGAGAACAGAAAGAGGAGAAGAGAGAACAGAAAGAGGAGAAGAGAGAACAGAAAGAGGAGAAGAGAGAACAGAAAGAGGAGAAGAGAGAACAGAAAGAGGAGAAGAGAGAACAGAAAGAGGAGAAGAGAGAACAGAAAGAGGAGAAGAGAACAGAAAAAGGAGAAGAGAGAACAGAAAGAGGAGGAGAGAACAGAAAGAGGAGAAGAGAACAGAAAGAGGAGAAGAGAACAGAAAGAGGAGAAGAGAACAGAAAGAGGAGAAGAGAGAACAGAAAGAGGAGAAGAGAGAACAGAAAGAGGAGAAGAGAACAGAAAGAGGAGGAGAGAACAGAAAGAGGAGGAGAGAACAGAAAGAGGAGAAGAGAACAGAAAGAAGAGAAGAGAACAGAAAGAGGAGAAGAGAGAACAGAAAGAGGAGAAGAGAGAACAGAAAGAGGAGAAGAGAACAGAAAGAGGAGGAGAGAGAACAGAAAGAGGAGAAGAGAGAACAGAAAGAGGAGAAGAGAGAACAGAAAGAGGAGAAGAGAGAACAGAAAGAGGAGAAGAGAGAACAGAAAGAGGAGAAGAGAGAACAGAAAGAGGAGAAGAGAGAACAGAAAGAGAAGGATAGAACAGAAAGAAGAGAACAGAAAGAGGAGGAGAGAACAGAAAGAGGAGAAGAGAACAGAAAAAGGAGAAGAGAACAGAAAGAGGAGAAGAGAACAGAAAGAGGAGAAGAGAACAGAAAGAGGAGAAGAGAACAGAAAGAGGAGAAGAGAACAGAAAGAGGAGAAGAGAGAACAGAAAGAGGAGAAGAGAGAACAGAAAGAGGAGAAGAGAACAGAAAGAGGAGAAGAGAACAGAAAGAGGAGAAGAGAACAGAAAGAGGAGGAGAGAACAGAAAGAGGAGAAGAGAGAACGGAAAGAGGAGAAGAGAGAACGGAAAGAGGAGAAGAGAGAACGGAAAGAGGAGAAGAGAACAGAAAGAGGAGAAGAGAACAGAAAGAGGAGAAGAGAACAGAAAGAGGAGAAGAGAGAACAGAAAGAGGAGAAGAGAGAACAGAAAGAGGAGAAGAGAGAACAGAAAGAGGAGAAGAGAACAGAAAGAGGAGAAGAGAACAGAAAGAGGAGAAGAGAACAGAAAGAGGAGGAGAGAACAGAAAGAGGAGGAGAGAACAGAAAGAGGAGGAGAGAACAGAAAGAGGAGGAGAGAACAGAAAGAGGAGAAGAGAACAGAAAGAGGAGGAGAGAACAGAAAGAGGAGAAGAGAGAACAGAAAGAGGAGGAGAGAACAGAAAGAGGAGGAGAGAACAGAAAGAGGAGAAGAGAACAGAAAGAGGAGGAGAGAACAGAAAGAGGAGAAGAGAGAACAGAAAGAGGAGAAGAGAGAACAGAAAGAGGAGAAGAGAGAACAGAAAGAGGAGAAGAGAGAACAGAAAGAGGAGAAGAGAACAGAAAGAGGAGGAGAGAGAACAGAAAGAGGAGAAGAGAGAACAGAAAGAGGAGAAGAGAGAACAGAAAGAGGAGAAGAGAACAGAAAGAGGAGAAGAGAACAGAAAGAGGAGGAGAGAACAGAAAGAGGAGAAGAGAACAGAAAGAGGAGAAGAGAACAGAAAGAGGAGAAGAGAACATAAAGAGGAGGAGAGAGAACAGAAAGAGGAGGAGAGAACAGAAAGAGGAGGAGAGAACTGTCTGAGGACTTGGGAACCAAAATTGTGGAAAAATATCAACAATCTCCAGAGATCTAGATTTGTCTTTGTCCACAGTGCGCAACATCAAGAAGTTTACACCCCATGGCCCTGTAGATAATCTCCCTGGGTTGGGACGGAAGAGAAAAATTGATGAAAGTGTCAATGCAGGATAGTCCTGATGGTGGATAAGCAGCCCCAAACAAGTTCCAAAGATATTCAAGCTGTCCTGCAGGCTCAGGGAGCATCAGTGTCAGCACGAACTATCCGTCCACATTTATATGAAAGGAAACCCTATGGAGGAGACCCAGGAGGACCCCACTATGGAGGAGTACAAGGAGGACCCCACTATGGAGGAGACCCAGGAGGACTCCACTATGGAGGAGACCCAGGAGGACCCCACTATGGAGGAGATCCAGGAGGACCCCACTATGGAGGAGACCCAGGAGGACCCCACTATGGAGGAGACCCAGGAGGACCCCACTGGGGAGGAGACCCAGGAGGACCCCACTATGGAGGAGACCCAGGAGGACCCCACTATGGACGAGACCCAGGAGGACCCCACTATGGAGGAGACCCAGGAGGACCCCATTATGGAGGAGACCCAGGAGAACCCCACTATGGAGGAGACCCAGGAGGACCCCACTATGGAGGAGACCCAGGAGGACCCCACTATGGAGGAGACCAAGGAGGACCCCACTATGGAGGAGACCCAGGAGGACTCCACTATGGAGGAGACCCAGGAGGACCCCACTATGGAGGAGACCCAGGAGGACCCCACTATGGAGGAGACCCAGGAGGACCCCACTATGGAGGAGACCCAGGAGGACCCCACTATGGAGGAGACCCAGGAGGACCCCACTATGGGGGAGACCCAGGAGGACCCCACTATGGGGGAGACCCAGGAGGACCCCACTATGGGGGAGACCCAGGAGGACCCCACCATGGAGGAGACCCAGGAGGACCCCACTATGGAGGAGACCCAGGAGAACCCCACTATGGAGGAGACCCAGGAGGACCCCACTATGGGGGAGACCCAGGAGGACCCCACTATGGGGGAGACCCAGGAGGACCCCACTATGGAGGAGACCCAGGAGGACCCCACTATGGAGGAGACCCAGGAGGACCCCACTGCTGACACAGAGACATAAAAAAGAAAGACTACATTTTACCAAAATGAACTTGAGTAACCAAAATCCTTCTGGGAAAACGTCTTGTGGACAGAAGAGACAAGATGGAGCTTTTTGGTAAAGCCCATCATTCTACTGTTTACCGAAAACGGAATGAGGCCTACAAAGAAAAGAACACAGTACCTACAGTGACATATGGTAGAGGTCAGTGATGTTTTGGGTTGTTTTGCTGCCTCTGGCACTGGGGGTCTTGAATGTGTACAAGACATCATGAAATCTGAGGATTACCAATGGATTTTGGGTGGCACTGTACAGTCCAGTGTCAGAAAGCTGGGTTTGTGTCCGAGATCTTGGGTCTTCCAGCAGGACAATGACCCCAATCATATGTCAAAAAGCCCCAGAAATGGACGACAACAAAGCGCTGGAGAGTTCTGAAGTGTCAGCAATGAGTCCAGATCTAAATCCCATTGATCACCTGTGGAGAGATCTTATAATTACTGTTGGGAAAAGGCGCCGTCCAATAAGAGACCGGGAGCAATTTGTAAAGGAAGAGTGGTCCAACATTCCGGCTGAGAGGTGTAAGAAGCTTATTGATGGTTATAGGAAGAGTGGTCCAACATTCCGGCTGAGAGGTGTAAGAAGCTTATTGATGGTTATAGGAAGAGTGGTCCAACATTCCGGCTGAGAGGTGTAAGAAGCTTATTGATGGTTATAGGAAGAGTGATCCAACATTCCGGCTGAGAGGTGTAAGAAGCTTATTGATGGTTATAGGACGAGTGGTCCAACATTCCGGCTGAGAGGTGTAAGAAGCTTATTGATGGTTATAGGAAGAGTGGTCTAACATTCCGGCTGAGAGGTGTAAGAAGCTTATTGATGGTTATAGGAAGAGTGGTCCAACATTCCGGCTGAGAGGTGTAAGAAGCTTATTGATGGTTATAGGAAGAGTGGTCCAACATTCCGGCTGAGAGGTGTAAGAAGCTTATTGATGGTTATAGGAAGAGTGGTCCAACATTCCGGCTGAGAGGTGTAAGAACCTTATTGATGGTTATAGGAAGACACTGATTTCACAATTTTTTCCAAAGGGTGCAACCAAATATTAAGTTAAGGGGCCAATAATTTCGTCCAGCCCATCTTTGGAGTTTGGAGACATTGACCCTTATTTACTAAGAGTGTTGTGTAGGTTTCTTTGTGGGTTTTAATTCCCTACAATTTATTTTCCACGGTATTTACTAAGGTTTCCCTACACTTTCCCTACATTTTGCTTTTTTTACACATGCTTTGATCTGTCGGGTTTTCCTCAGCTCAAATCCACCACATTTTATGTGGAAACCTTAGTAAATATGTAGTTTTTTTGTGAAAATGTAGGGAACACGCCCCTTTTATAGACCACGCCCCTTTTCCCAGCAGCCACGCCCTTCTTTCGGGTTTTCTTAGCAAAATGGAGGGTTATTGGGGTTTTTTCAATTCTGGCGCAAACTCTGGCGCAGACAGAATTTCTGGCGCAATGCGACAGAATCTGGCGCACAACCCAAGAAAAGATGTTGGGTTTGCAATAGTAAATGAGGGACATTATGTCCAATTTGCTTTTTTTCCTCCGTTTTTGGTTTAGTTCCAATACACACAAAGCGAATAAACATGTGTATAGCAAAACCTGTGTTACTGCAATATATATATATACAGAGGAGAGGAGATCTATATATATATATATATACACAGAGGAGAGGAGATCTATATATATATCTATATATATATATATATATATATATAGATATATATATATACAGAGGAGAGGAGATCTATATATATATATACAGAGGAGATGAGATCTATATATATATACACAGAGGAGAGGAGATCTATATATATATATACAGAGGAGAGGAGATCTATATATACAGGAGGAGAGGAGATCTATATATATATATATACAGAGGAGAGGAGATCTATATATATATATATATACAGAGGAGAGGAGATCTATATATATATATATATACAGAGGAGAGGAGATCTATATATATATATATATACAGAGGAGAGGAGATCTATATATATATATATACAGAGGAGAGGAGATCTATATATATATATATACAGAGGAGAGGAGATCTATATATATATACACAGAGGAGAGGAGATCTATATATATATATATATATATACACAAAGGGAATAAACATGTGTATAGCAAAACATGTGTTACTGCAATATATATATATACAGAGGAGAGGAGATCTATATATATATATATATACAGAGGAGAGGAGATCTATATATATATACACAGAGGAGAGGAGATCTATATATATATACACACAAAGGGAATAAACATGTGTATAGCAAAACATGTGTTACTGCAATATATATATACAGAGGAGAGGAGATCTATATATATATATATATATATATACAGAGGAGAGGAGATCTATATATATATATATATATATACAGAGGAGAGGAGATCTATATATATATATATATACAGAGGAGAGGAGATCTATATATATATATATATATATATATATATATATATATATACAGAGGAGAGGAGATCTATATATATATATATACAGAGGAGAGGAGATCTATATATATATATTGTGAGAGGGACAGCATGAAATGTCGCTTGGCAGCCTGGGCTTCACAAGTAGAGACAGGGACACTGTAGGTAAAGTCCAAGTCCAGGATGTGCCTGGGTTTATTTTAAGTGTCAACACAATAATACAGCCTTAACATCAGGCCAAACATACAAAATAAACACCTGCTCGGCTGAGCTCTGACTAAACAAGGTACGACCCTAACTATACTAGAGACACACTAGGTGCCCCCGAACGGGAAACAAAACAGTAGAACACGGCCACTTCCATCATGGTTCTTAGCATTCCAGCCGCCGCACTCAGGCCTGCAGACCCAGGTATATGGATCCTGCAATCAGCCTCACCTGGTATGTGACCTCCCACCCGGCACTTGGTCACTCCAGGAAAACCCACCCGGATTAAGTGGGTTGGATCCGCTATACTACAACTAGAATGTGCCAGTAACATAGTATCACTGACACACATAACTTCGGTTTTCCTTCACCGAAACCCAGGCATTTCGATGACACATATCTGTCCTAAAGCAGCATAGGAGAGCATCCTAGGAGAAATATACATTCCCTCAATAACTCTGCCTGTCACTGTCTCACATACCCTCCCCCTCTGTTCGAACCTGTGGGATCGGACATTTTTAGCCATCAAACAGTGAACTCTTGAAAGTGCGTCGACATTGCCCTGTAGTTTTCCTGCCCTGTGTTCCACTGAAAAGCTAAAATTTTGTAGTGTCAGGAACCACCTCGTGACCCTGGCATTTCTTTCTTTGGCTTGAGACATCCAAGTTAACGGAGAGTGGTCTGTGATTAACCTAAAGTGACGACCCAGTAAATAGTACTTGAGGGACTCAAGGGCCCATTTGATGGCCAAACATTCCCGCTCAACAACACTATATTTCCTCTCTGCAGGTGTAAGCTTCCTACTTAAGTACGTGACTGGATGCTCTTCTCCACCTACCTCCTGGGTAAGTACTGCACCTAGTCCCACATCAGACGCATCTGTCTGTACAATAAACTCTTTTTTAAAGTTAGGGGTGATCAGGACTGGCTCTTTACAAAGGGTTAATTTTAACACCTGGAATGCTCTTTCTGCCTCTTGGTTCCAGGAGACCATGACAGACTTACTGTTCTTTGTCAAATCTGTAAGAGGTGCTGCTATACTTGCGAAGTTTGGGATGAAGCGACGATAATAACCCACAATACCTAGAAAGGCCCTCACCTGTCTTTTTGTTGTGGGTTGTGGCCAGCCCTGTATAGCCTCAACTTTATTGACCTGAGGCTTTATGATGCCCCTACCTATTATATACCCCAGGTACCGGGCTTCTTCCAGACCTAAAGCACATTTCCTAGGGTTGGCTGTCAGCCCTGCTTCTCTTAGAGAATTTAGTACAGCCTGTACCTTCGCTAGATGGCTATCCCAGTCCTCACTAAAGATAATGATGTCATCTAGGTACGCTGATGCATAGTGACGATGGGGCTTGAGGATAATATCCATCAACCTTTGAAAGGTGGCAGGAGCCCCATGCAAACCAAATGGTAGGCAGACATATTGGAACAGTCCTTCTGGCGTAGCAAAAGCTGTCTTTTCTTTGGCCCTATCGGTTAGGGGAACCTGCCAGTAGCCTTTAGTCAGGTCGAGGGTAGAGAAATATCTGGCATGACCGAGTCTCTCAATTAGTTCGTCTACCCTCGGCATTGGGTATGCGTCAAACTTTGATACCTCATTCAGCTTCCGGAAATCATTACAGAAGCGTAATGAGCCATCCGGTTTTGGGATGAGCACTATAGGGCTTGACCATTCACTCTTTGACTCTTCAATCACTCCGAGGTCCAACATTTTCTTAACTTCCTCTGATATAGCTAGTCTACGAGCTTCTGGGACCCGGTAAGGTTTCAAATTGACCTTTACACCTGGCTCAGTCAAAATGTCATGCTTTATGACGTTGGTACGCCCTGGCAATTCAGAGAACACATCAGTATTTCTCTGTATGAACTCCAGGGTCTCCTGTTTCTGAGACTTTGACAGGGACTCAGACACATACACCTCTGGGGCCTTGCTATGGGGTATGCTCACTGCAGTCAGGGTCTCCCTGTCCTTCCACGGCTTAATTAAGTTAACATGGTACAACTGTTCCGGCTTACGTTTATCTGGTTGGTATACCTTGTAATTCACATTTCCCACCTTTTCAATGATTTCATAAGGCCCTTGCCACTTGGCCAGGAATTTACTTTCTACAGTAGGTACCAAAACTAATACCCGATCACCTGGGTTGAAGCTTCTTATTTTGGCTGACCTATTATACACTCTGCTTTGAGCTTCCTGGGCTTGCTGTAGGTGCTCCCTGACTATGGGCATAACTGCAGAAATCCTATCTTGCATCTGAGAAATGTGTTCAATCACACTCCTATGGGGTGTGGACTCTTGCTCCCAGGTTTCTTTGGCAATGTCAAGGAGACCCCGTGGACGTCTACCATAAACTAGCTCAAAGGGAGAAAAACCTGTGGATGCCTGGGGAACTTCACGGACTGAAAACATTAAATAAGGCAAAAGACAGTCCCAGTCCTTCCCATCCTTCCCAACCACCTTTTTTAACATACTCTTTAGCGTCTTATTAAATCTCTCCACAAGACCGTCAGTTTGGGGGTGATATACTGATGTACGCAAATGTTTGATGTTAAGCAACTTACATAACTCCCTTGTGACCTTGGACATAAAGGGGGTCCCTTGATCAGTAAGGATCTCTTTTGGTATGCCAGTACGGGAAAACATATGGAACAGCTCTTTGGCAATAAGCTTGGAGGAGGTATTTCGTAAAGGTATGGCCTCAGGGTAACGCTTGGCATAGTCTACCACCACCAATATATACTGATGGCCCCTGGCAGACTTCACTATTGGGCCAACGAGGTCCATTGCGATCCTCTCAAACGGTACCTCTATGATGGGCAATGGTACCAGGGGACTTCTGTAATGGGGCATAGGAGCTGTTAGCTGACACTTGGGGCAGGACTCACAATACCGCTTTACATCAACATGTACACCTGGCCAGAAAAACCTTTGAAGGATGCGCTCCTTTGTCTTTTCGGTCCCTAAGTGACCTCCTAACACATGGTTGTGGGCAAGGTCTAAGACCATTCTACGAAAAGGCTGTGGCACTACTAGCTGTTCCACTATCTCCCCACGGACCTTGTCAACCTGATACAATAACTCCTGGTTTACTGCCATGTGAGGAAACACTGTATCAGCCCCGGGATATTGAGATTCTCCATTCACAACCTTAACATTTTCCCTAGCTTTCACTAAGGTGGGATCTCTGAGCTGGGCAGTCCCAAAATTATCCCGTGAGACCCCCAGTTCAGGCATTGCAGTCACCTCTTCCTGTTCCTCAGTTTCACCTGCAAGAACTGCTAGGGGAAAATTATCACTATTTTCCTGAGTCACCCCTACAGTCTGAACCATAGCATCGGGGACAAACGGTACTGGATCAACAACAGGGCGTGCATTACCAACATTATTATTTTTCATAATACATGAAGCCTTGGTTTGCCACAAGTCCCAAAACAGGGGAAAGTCTCTTCCCAGGATTACTGTGTGCATTAGGGACCTCACAACACACACCTCATGAGAGGCGAGTCCACATGGAGTCTCTAGCTTTACTAGGGCAGTGGGGTACGCCTTGGTGTCCCCATGAATGCACAGAACCCCTATAACATGTCCGGTGAATGATGTAGGGTCCACCAGGCTGGCGTGCACCAGTGTTACCAAGCTCCCAGAGTCCAGTAGAGCCTCTACAGGATGGTCATTCACTTTGATATGACACATTTGTTGTTCAGTTTCTAATACAGTCCCTGCCGAGCAAACCGGCCGTGCGAACAAAGACCTCCGCCTTGCTGAGTCACACTCCATTGGCTCAACGGTAAGGGGACAGTTTGCTGCAATATGCCCAGGTCCACGACACCGCCAACATATTATGTGGCCCCGATCCCCTTGTGACTCTGGCCTGGTCCGTACTGTCCACTTAGTTCCCATTTTCTCCTCTGTGCCCTCCCCTCGTGAACCACCTCCCTTTGGGACATTTTTCACCCCCCTTATGCATGGAACAGTCTTACCGGAGGTTCCGGACGATTTGCTGTTCCCGGAGTTGGACCGTCCAGGAGGTGTGGTCTGGAGTAAATCCTCGGTTGCTTTATATCTCTCAACGAGGTTTACAAGGTGCTCCGCATCTTTGGGGTCGCCTTGTCCAACCCAGCGCTGGATCTCCGGGGGCAAAGAGCGGACAAACTTGTCCAAAACCACTTTTTCCACTATCTGTGCTGGCGTAGACTCCTCTGGCTGTAGCCACTTTTTAACCAGGTGGACTAGGTCGTACATCTGGGAGCGTGCTGGTAGGTGATCAAAGAAGGTCCAATTATGCACACGTCGAGCCCGGACATTGGTGTTCACCCCCAAACGAGCAAGGATCTCACCCTTTAATTTTGCGTAGTCCTGGGCATCTTGCTCGCCAAGGTCAAAATAGGCTTTCTGTGGTTCGCCGGTCAGGAAAGGTGCCACTACCTCAGCCCACTGTGCCACGGGTAATTTCTCTCGCTCTGCCACTCTTTCGAAGACCATGAGATAAGCCTCAACATCATCGGTGAGCGTCATTTTCTGCATGGACGACTGTACAGCAGCACGAGTGGTGGGAAGCGAGCTTGGCGGCCTCTGCACATTTTGCGCCACAGCCAGGACTTGCTCTTGGAGTTGCTTGTTAATGTGCTGCTGCTCCCTTAATGCAAGCTGGTTAGCCTCTATCAGCAGGGCATTGGTTTCCGCCTGGGCCCGCATGGCCTCCTCATGTACCTTCTGCTGGTTTGCTGTCATCAGCTGGAGGTTACTGTTAGCTTGGATAAGCTGTTTCAAAAGTTCATCCATCCTGGCTGTCTCTGATTGCTGCGCAGCTGCAGCTTTTATCCAGGACATAGATTTTCAACACTTTTTCCAAGCGCCTGTTGTCCTTAGCAACGGTTGCTACAAATGTCCATTAACACGTGTATGTCTCTTTAAGAGTCTCTTTGCCCGCATCCGACACCATATGTGAGAGGGACAGCATGAAATGTCGCTTGGCAGCCTGGGCTTCACAAGTAGAGACAGGGACACTGTAGGTAAAGTCCAAGTCCAGGATGTGCCTGGGTTTATTTTAAGTGTCAACACAATAATACAGCCTTAACATCAGGCCAAACATACAAAATAAACACCTGCTCGGCTGAGCTCTGACTAAACAAGGTACGACCCTAACTATACTAGAGACACACTAGGTGCCCCCGAACGTGAAACAAAACAGTAGAACACGGCCACTTCCATCATGGTTCTTAGCATTCCAGCCGCCGCACTCAGGCCTGCAGACCCAGGTATATGGATCCTGCAATCAGCCTCACCTGGTATGTGACCTCCCACCCGGCACTTGGTCACTCCAGGAAAACCCACCCGGATTAAGTGGGTTGGATCCGCTATACTACAACTAGAATGTGCCAGTAACATAGTATCACTGACACACATAACTTCGGTTTTCCTTCACCGAAACCCAGGCATTTCGATGACACATATCTGTCCACAAGCTGCCTAAATCAGCATAGGAGAAATATACATTCCCTCAATAACTCTGCCTGTCACTGTCTCACAATATATACAGAGGAGAGGAGATCTATATATATATACAGAGGAGAGGAGATCTATATATATATATATACACAGAGGAGAGGAGATCTATATATATATATATATATATATATACAGAGGAGAGGAGATCTATATATATATACAGAGGAGAGGA